>NW_026946676.1:1341435-1476931 GCF_900007245.1 Priceomyces carsonii | reverse complement strand
ACTAGGGAACATTACACAAATGATAATTTTTTTTTCTTTTTTTTTTTTTTTTTTAATTCTAAGCTGTTACTTATGGTACTTGGTGCTAATTCATACTCATCGAACTCTAAACCTACGTAGTGCCTAAAACAAAGTATATATTTTTATAAAAAGCACCTAGCTTCATCATTATAAAATGCTATATACCTGAAAGTCATGTTTAACTATACATCTGTGTTCAGTGATTGAAACAGCAAACTAGCCACTGGCAAACTAGCTGATGTTTAAAGTAGTGCACAAAACTAGTACAAAATCTTCAGAAGTTTAAGACGAAGATGTCTTTGAGCTGCACTTTTTTCAAATTATGCAATGCAAGTCGTAAAGCTTCTGCTCCTATGGATGCCGATTAATTCGCTAAGGAAAGCTACATATTAACGGTATGGAGCATCGGCATCAATACAAAATTGAAGTTCCTGCTCCCACTTGTCGCCATTTGCCAATAGTTTTTCCTTATTATATAATAATTCTTCTCTTGTTTGAGTGGCATACTCGACGTTTGGCAGCTCAACAATAGCATCAACCGGACAAGAGTCTTGACAATAGCCACAATAGATGCATTTGGTCATATCTATATCATACTTTACAGTTCTTCTCGAGCCATCTACTCTCTCCTCAGCTTCGATTGTGATAGCTTGAGCCGGGCAAATGGCCTCACATAATTTACAAGCAATGCATCTTTCCTCTCCACTGGGGTACCTCCTTAAAGCATGCTCACCTCTAAATCTCGGAGATATAGGTCCCTTTTCAAACGGGTAATAGATAGTGTAAGGTGATCTGAAAAACATTTCCAAACAAACGTACATTCCTCTTGCAATCTCATTTAAGAAAAAAAACTTTGTTGCTTTACTCAATGCGCTTTCATGGCTCTCTTCCCATGTCTTTGGCCTTGCTTCCCTAAAACCTTTTGGCCATGCTGATTGTGTGGAACCAGCGGTAGCCAAGTACTCCGTAGCTGCTGCCGGCTTCATCAATCTTGAGCTTAAGCACAAGAGCCTAGCCTGACGAGTAAGTGATTTATTCATTAAAAGCTGTTTGGACAACATGGTCTTCTACTATATCACAACTTTTGAATTTAAAATCTATACCACTGAAGAGCGACTCTTTTTTTTGATTACTTCAAAAAAATCACGGCACTCTATTGGTCATATTATATGCAGTATTTATAATCTTGAGCGTGTACATTTTATTGGAGGGTTGAATGCTACGATACAGAGTCGCTTATTTTAAGGAAAGACAAAACTAATATGTATTTGCGAATACAGATGCGGTGACTTGATGCTGTGTTTAGCCCATTAATCTTAGGGCTAATTCTACACTGGCAAACGTTCCAGCGCTGCAGGGAATTGCCCTGAGAAGACATGGTCCCAATCCTTTCCAAAAACCTCTAAATCCTTGGTTCTTCCATATGATATTAGTTGTTTTGGATATACTAGCGTTGTAAACACTTTCAGATCCGAATTTATCGCTTTGAATATTTGACTTAATTACATCAAGAGGGTAAGACGACAACCAGAGGGCGTTTCCTGCTAATGCACCACTCACTAGAAGTTCTGGTGTGGACACCTCTTCTCTGGATCCATATTTTCTCCAGTCGATAATTGTCTTTATCAAAAACTCATAGGTCAAAAACCATACACCATAAGCCTGCGTTTCACGTAGCAATGTTATATTAAATCCTCTATAAATCCCATTTGTGAGTCCTTCCTGATAATAAATTTGCTTTATTTTGGAAAGCAACTGGTTAGATTGTGAGGATGTGTTTGATTGACTTAGAATCCTCAATTGCTCAACCGGGGAAGTCACAGGAGTATTGATGATACCAGCAGCTGCACCCGCGATGTACGTTTGTGGCCATAATGAAAGCTCCTTTGCGTTGGATTTCAGAAGCAAATACCTTTTAGTTTCATGAAAACCATAGAACTGTAGCGAGACACAAGCCCCAACTCCAATCAAAGGAGGAATTGTCCCTTTGTAAAATGCTAAAACTCCTTCATTTTTCAAGACGTCTCTTATTATATGTGCCGAAGTAGTATGATTTGAAGATGTTTGTAACCTAATTTTAACTAAATCGGCAGGTTGGCCTATCAAAACTTGGGTTGCACCTCCAATAAATCCAGCAGCAATATCTTTGAATTTCCTTGATAAGGAATTGTCTAACACATTGTTCTCCAAGTCATCCATTATAGCTTACGACCCTTTAGATGTTTTAACTTAATCCATGATATTATGCTGTTCCTGAGCGATGATATCGTAACTTACTCACCTAGTAGTTGATTATTGCACAAAATCATGTGATCAATTTGAAAATTTGGATGTTATGTAAAAACTTAGAGATAAACGATTCAATAGTATTTAGCTAAGACATACTTGCATATTAGGATAAAGGGTAAGATACCTGGAGAGATCAGGACCAGAATTTATGCCATCTATTCAAATTAAGATAGCATCAAAAATGTCTTATTCTGGCGACAAATACGATTAATTCGAATTACTGCAAATTATTTGAAAAAGAAGCAAACCTAAGTTAAGAAATGAAATTGTTTTAATAAGATTATTAGTCTATTCAAAATATATACAGAGTTTATTTATCATTTAGCAAACCACCAATCGACACGTTTTGACGGTTCTGACGGTTTTGACGGCCACTTGATATTTTTTCTGATTTGTCGTCTATTTTGATGTCTCTTTGCGACGTTGTGAAATCAATTGCTAAAGGAACGGATGCCGACTTTTTAGATGTCCCTTCATCATTATGGGTCGCTTCAGGCAGTGATGGCTGCGGAGAAGCTGTCTTTAATCTATGATCTTGCAACTGATTCAGGCTCTTTTGAGTAACATTATAATTGGTAGATATTTTAGGTAATTTGATTTCATGACTTAAAGAATTTTCTTGTGGATGAACCATATAGTTAGGAGATGATGACCGAACATGATCAAGTGGGGATTGATAGTAACTATGAGTCACTTCATGATGAAGCATTCCTGATGGCACTTGCATACTAGGCAATGGGGGTTGAGCTCTCACTGGCATAGCAGGTAATCTAGAACCGCTATATGCTGTATAATAAGAAATTTGAGGAGCAGGTAATGATGGCGGCAGAATAAAAGATCGAACGAGTGAAGGTGGTGGAAGAAGTGCATTAGGAGAGCTGACATACCTTTGCAGGGAAGAACCATTGGGTTTGTCTGCAGAAGCTTCCGAGTGCCTCAATTCTTCTACACTAGTATCCGATTCATCTCTTTTCAGTTGAGACAAATTTCGCTTCCTTCTCTTTATAGTATTTCGTTTCATCCTGATTGGCCTGTGCGAACCATGGAGTCGATAGTACAATCCACAAGCATTGCAGATTGTGTTCCCAGCATCATCTCTTCTCCAAAGGGGAGTAATGGTTGTTCCACAATTAAAGCACGCTATGGCCATCAGATCTGTACCTTCATCACTATTACTACCATCACCGGGCTGATTTGGTAAATTTGTTAACTTAGGTGGAGGTGAGTTATCTTTCTTTATAACAACTCTATTATTGAATACAGGACATCCCTTACACGCCGAAGAGCCACCTGTGCCATTACAACGGCCGTCACCCTTACACGATCCTGCTTGCGACTCCCCTACAGGAATTGTATTAGGTGGTCTCTTGAGATTTACAGGTCTGTGTGTATTATTTGATTTCAAGTATAATCCACAAGCATTGCATATTAATGTTCCATCAGATGCTCTTCTCCACAATGGAGTCTTCGTAGTTCCACAATTACTGCATTGCTGGCCATCTACATTCTGATTGTCGTCAATTGACACATCACTGCCTTCCCGCTTTAATTTAACAGCAGCTTTTTGGCCTCTATCGGAGCTTTTAATTTGATTAGTATCCTTATCCAAAACCTTGGTTTTAGTCTTCTTTCTCGACCGGTTACCACTTATAATTTGGTTATTATCTGATTTTTGTTCTGACACAGTCGTATTATTTCGTAGATCTGACATGGTTTTCTTGGTATCATATGCTATTTTAATCTTCAGGGGTTCATGAACTTTATTGTCGTGGGGGATACTTCTTCTGTCTACACGTCTGTCACTCCAATGCTTGTTTGTTCCTTTTTTATGTGATGAATTTTCAGGTAAAGCAGAGTAAAATTTAAAGGGTATGAAAATTTTCCTCTGATTTCTTGTCTTTGAAGCTAGCTCTCTTGCTAACCATTAATATATTAATTGGACCACTTCGAGGTAGGACATAAGATACTTCGACTAGTATTCTTTAAATGGCTTCGCCTTCTTGCCTTCGACAAGATGCTCATCAAGTACGATTATTAAACATAAATAGATACTAACATGTCATCGACCAATCAGAGCACTCTTATTATTAATACTGTCAATCGAGTCTGGTAATTCGCGCTAAACTAACTAAATGGTCTGGCTACATAATTTTCAATCTTTGAAATCATATTTATTTTCTTTTGGATCCGTTAACTATGCTTGGAGTAGTTTTCATTCTTCAGTAACGTTGATGGTTATGCTATCAATGTACCACCAAAAACGCAGATTTTAGCTCTAAGAGTCGGATTGATTGGTTTTTTACAATCTAAGTAAACGTAAAACAATGAGTCTTAAAAGAAGGTATTAAATTATATGAGGCTGTAGCTTCAATTTAGCCAACTATTCTCGTAATTGGGCAAACGTTTAAATCAAGCCTATATTTTGACACATAAATCGCGCGTTCTTCATTACAGACAATGTTGGCCTCCTGCGAGACCCCCGCGACTAGGGGTGAAGGGACCTAAACTTTATTTCATGAAAGTTTCGCTGACATAATCAGCATTTCTGCGACACCATTCCCTATTCGGACTCTCAAGAATCGCGTTTCTTATTTACAGCAAAACAAACAATTATGATCGACTAAATACACTTTGACGAGACGTGGATTAAGTTATTGAAGAGGTAGAGGTCCAAAACAGCGGTAGAAAGCTAACACTGTTAGTGGGCCATTAAAGATCAGGAGAAGGTCAGAAACTGCTAAGCCAGGAAAGCGAGGTTCAAAGAACTTAGCGAAAGCAAGATAAGTTGAGAGGGCCAACTAAATATACCAACAAAAAGGGGGACCACGGCACCTTTCACAACTAAACAAAACCTGGAAATTTGCTAGATATTGAATTAAGTGGTGATTTAAAGGCGTCCAGTCGTGAGCGAGGACATTAAAGTAGGAAATAGATCTACTCTAACGACCAAGAAACGAGAACGTTAAAAACAAAGTGTCTTTAAAATAATTAAAGAAAATAGAGATAGAGCAAAGACATGAAGTTTTATCGAACCCTGCAAAATCAGAATTCTTCTAAATCAGGAGAAAATGTATCTCCCTCTTCAAATCCTAAAAATCAGTCCAATATAGATATGAAGAAGCCGTCTGACGTGGAAAATAATAAAAAACATGGCGTTGAAGAAAGCCAAATAGATTACTTTGCAAATCACCACATTTCGAGATCTTTTAATAGTCTTATATTAGATGATCTCAATGATGAAATTAAACAAAGAAGGAGAACAATAAATAAGAGCCCACCATTCAATGTCAAGGAAGATTATTATGGAGAGCAGATCGATGAATTTCTAAATAGAGAGACCACTAAGGAAGACATAGAAGATGGGAACGAAGATGGCGTTACGGAATATCGGAGTCCTTCATTAACTCTTATTGGTCCCAAGAAGCTATTCAACAGCCAGAGCCAGGAATTCGAGAGATCATCATCTCAATCATCAATAAAAAGGTCTTCTAAGTTTCTCAACCTATCTATCGACTCAAATCTATCATCAGCATCGTTTAATGAGGACGAATCTGTGTCCTTGCATAGCTCAAGTCCCAACAAATCAACGCCTTTGCATAACAAATTCAAACGGCCACATCAGCTAGTGAGCCAATCTCCTTCCCCATCAAATAAGTCAAAGGGCTTTATTTCAGCGACTGCAAAGTCTTCTCTATACAAACAATCACCGAAACAGTATTCACCTTCCAGATTGGGTATAAAAGGCTTCAAAATGTTCAAGAATGCTGATAAAGATGCAATTATTTCTCCTAATCGTTACACCCCCGAAAGACCAAAATCATCGTCAGGAAACATATTCAGTACTAACGGTAACTGCGTTAACTTTTCTGCAAGCAAAATAAGGAGGACGCAACTAGTCAGTCCGTTCAAGAAGCCTAATTCATCACCGGATATGCAATCCCTTGGACCTTACACCTTTGATGGCCCGGATTTTGACAGTCCTTCAAAAAATCGAAAGTCATCAAACTCTTCGAATAACTCGATTGTCATATATCAAGAAGGGAGTGTTGACCATAATAAAGTAAATTATAGGAAAATTAAGCATACATTAAATGATGATGACGAAAAAGAAAATAAGTCATATCAATTTGTGAAACCCTTGCAGGCTGCTTTTAGGTCTTCAGGATTATTGAAAAAAGATACAGTAAAGGAAACAAGGAAGTTACCTCCTGAAACGCCAATGAAAAGGAATCCATTAATGGCAATAAATTCTAATAAATCGAACTTAATCAATGTTATAAGTTCAGTAGACGAACAAGTGGAAGACGGTGAAAGTACTCTTGAGCAGTCTCTTGAATATGGTAGAAACGCTCCACTTCCTTACTCAAATGATGAGTTTAACGATTCGAATTCCAGTGTCTTTAAGATTACAGTCACTAAAGAGCAAGAGAATAAGACTTTCTTAGGTACTGAATTGGATCTAGATTTAGGATCAGAGTTTGATTTTATGATGCCCGAAACTCCAACAAAAACTGTTTCGAAGTCTCAATCGATACCTGCAAATTTCAGTCCAGTTCAGTTTTCTAAGGCTCGAGATGTGGAGACAGAAGCTCATCACAAAGAACCTTCAACACCTAACAGTTTTTTCTTTAATCAGCAGGATATCACTTCAAAAAAATCATCCAAAATTGATGATCATTTGATTAACAAATTTGGTATGGACAATATCAAATATATTGGATCTGGAGAATTCTCTATTGCTTACGAGTGTCTGTTTCAAAATCAAAAATTCGCAATCAAGAGATCTAAGAAGCCTATCATTGGAAAGCTTGAAAAGAAGAATATATTACGAGAAGTAGAGGCTTTGAGAGCTTTATCGAGCGTTAAAGATAACGAAACACTTGATTTGCAGGAGCAAGAAGAAGGAAAAGAATATCTTGTGTATTTTATTGAAGCATGGAGTTTCAGTCATTATTACTATATAATGACTGAATTCTGTGATAACGGCTCTTTATTCGAATTTTTAGAAGAGAATAAAAGCTACAAAATCGATGAATTTAGGATATGGAAGATATTAATTGAAATTTTAAATGGTTTGAAATTTATTCACCTGAAAAATTATTTGCATTTAGATCTAAAGCCTGCAAATATATTCATAACGTTTGAGGGTTCTTTGAAAATTGGGGACTTTGGTTTGGCAACAAGGCTTCCAATTTTAGAAAAGGATTTCGATTTGGAAGGTGACAGAAATTACATTGCACCTGAGCTTATCAATGATAAAATTTACACTCCGTTTGCAGACATTTTCAGCGTCGGTCTAATAATTCTAGAAGCAGCTGCCAATATTGTGCTCCCAGAGAATGGTACACCTTGGAGGAAGTTGAGGAGTGGAGATTTGAGCGATGCCGGGAAGTTATCTAGTGACAACTTGAGCGATTTTTTGCAGCATCAAAACTTTTCCTCCGTTACTTCGTATAATTCCATTTCTTGCTCTAACAAGTCATTGAATCACAATGGGCAGCCCAGTACTACTGCCGTTTCAAATAACCATGAGCAAAGAAATATAGATGAAATAATACCACTTGGAGCACCTGACTTCTTGGTAAATGGAGATTCATTAAAGTTGGATAAACTTGTCAATAAAATGCTAAAGCCAAATCCTTTTGATAGACCAACAGCTAAAATGATATTGGAAACAAATGAATGCATCACGATTGAGAATAGACGAAAAGCAGGGGCAATCATCTTTGAAGGTGAATTTGGCCCGCAAGAAGAGGATGATCCATAAGCACCACTTATACATGTAAATTAGATTAGTGATATATGTACGTTATCAGATTTATTCCATAACGAGTATATGATACTGAATTCATGAAAATAAATGAAAGAGACGCTACAATTATCAGTTTACTATGATCATATATTGTCAAAATAATTTTCGTATGAAAATACTTTACCCCTGCTCTCTTCTTCTCAATGGTCTCACCAGTAAGCTACAACAAATGGTAAACAAGCGATTATTAGGTAAAGAATGCATACTTCATGTCAATCTGAGAGGAATATCAACTTGAACGGAATGAAAAGGTTTATATAAATCACGCATTTCATGCCTTTTGAAATAGAAATTGATGTGAAATACTACCGTTCAAATTGAGATACCAACATATAGAGTTAAGGCATTTATTGAACTTGAGAATAACCTGTGAAAGGATTGGCATTTTTGGACTTCAAGTATTCATCAGATTTCTCTTGCCATTGTTTATTCAAAGTAGTTGGATCTGGAGCTGCAAGAGATCTAAGTCCTGCAAACAATAAAACAGCCAATCCAATTCCACCAAGTACACCATAAACAACTTTGGCTCTGTCACCAGGTCCATATAATGGCTTTCTTGGTCCCCATTCACCAAACGAAATATAATAAGCGGATCTTTTTTCAGATGGTGTCAATTCTTGCCAAGGTAATTCCATTCTAGCCTTCAACTCATCTATCAACTGAGTTTGATCTTCCTTCGGTAAGCCTTCCCATCTAGTTTCTAATTTACCTACGTAGGCGACCGATAATGGCTTTGGTGCAGTTTTAGCAACTGATGATTGGTAACGAACAACTAACCTCTGAGCTGATTGACGGAACATCGTTAACTACAATTAAAGTTAGTATATGTTATTTGGATTATCCTTACAATTTTTGTGATGTTCTGTTCTTTCTGTTTTGATTGGACAAAATCTTGGTAATGGGACGACATTAATGATGAACTCTAATCCTATATCAAACAAAGCAAAAACTAGCTCCAAAGGATTGAAGTTGCTTGTTCCTCTGGATCATAGCAAGGAATACTTAATTAGAATAAAGCTTCAGTCAGAGTGACATTGCTGCTCTTCGTAAAACTACTTTCAAATTAATACTAATCCAGCAATGTAATAAAACCAGATCAATATTAAATACCGTCACAATGAATTCTTGATATAATGAATATCATCTTGGCGACTAAACAAATAATGTAACTTTGGCCTCTTTAAATTCTTGAAAGATACGGCTGCCAGCCAAATGTGAGAACCAAAATTCAGTAAACCAATATACTTTAGTCAAATAGTGGAAAGAGCAAGAACACACAATATCTTAGGTTCTTCATTGACGTATACATACCTAATATTCAACGTAAGTCTAACAAAATCTTTAATTTACTAAATGTAAGTTGAGCTCTACTTCAGTGTATTGAAAGAACCAATTACGGCGCAAGAGATTCAGCAAAAATGGTAGTGCAAGGCCCAAACTATTGGGATATTGCACTTCTGGTACGAATAAATCATCTGACGGGATGCGAGTTCAATTATTATAAAGTTTATTATACAAGCCTAATTTAGATAAATCATGAGTTGATTATTTGCCAAACTGTTAAACACGTTCAAGCTTTATGATAGATCTTTTAACCTGGGAGCTGGGAACTTCTTCTACACTGAGTTCATAGCCAGGCGAAATCCTCTCTTTTATATAGGAAATAAAATCCATGACTGAACCTCCCACTCCAAAGTATATATTCTTGGATGCAACTAGACAGCAAGAATGCTCACTGTTAGATTGATCCAAAATATGGACGATAGACTCTGCTACAACTGGTAGTGATTCCATGGAATAAATTGTTTCTGAAGTTACTATGAAGTCTACTCCAAAATTCTCAACTAACTTGTTAAATTGAGTTCCCCAAGAACCGGAGACAAAAGTTAAAGATATGCAGTTAAATTCCAAGGTCCGTTGGAACTCTTGGAGTACTCTTTTACTCAAAAGGACCTCACCAGATTCTAATGAAGGGCCATCTTCACTAGAAGAAAGTGTAATAAGCTTCTCTCTAGGTATACTTGACATCCACTGAAGAATCAAATTAGGCAAAGTTACTAATCTTAAGACCTCATAGTTGAAATCCGATAAGATAAACTTTGTTGGGACCTTACTGTTGGATTCAAGCTTCTTTTTGAGTAGAAAACAAGTGGGTAGCGCTGTGCCACATCCGAGTTCCAAATATGTAGAATACTGCGACAATTTTCCAGATTCATAGAAGTCCTCCAACCTGTCAATCATATCATAGGAGCATTCCCATATTTTAAATCCTCCTTCATAATAGTTTTTTTTTAAGTCTGATTCTCTGCTTTCTTGCAAAAGAACGTCACTGCTCACAGATCTAGTTCTTTCTTCTTCGCACATTACCTGATGTTTAACGTCAAATAAGTCTCTTTTAAATATTGAATTATGTCCGGCTGGAGTATCATACCTGTCATAGCTGAGTCGGACACCTTCAAGTGATTTCAAGATCTCTCCAAGGGGCTGGAGCTTAGGTAAATAATCCACTGGAATATTTTCTGAAAAAGCTTCTAAAGCACTTCTTTTTTCTCTTGTGTTGGATTGTTCTACCTCTTGGTACTCGTTTAGCTCGTCATCTGATAGAGCCTCAGTAGTGAAACCAAAGGAGAATGCCATATTCTGAGAAATCAGGATACTGGAATAATGAGATGAAAAGATAGAACTCATCTCAAATTCGCATTAACGAGATTCCTTAAGCATGACATGCAAGCTATAATCAAGCATCAAAAGTCGCTACTATAGATGGTAAAAATCCTTACAGCTTATCAATAGAAGAATTTATTTATCACAAAGAATATCTGATTCGTGACTTAAGGTTATAGCTCTCTACATTTTTAAGAACTTCAAATGAAAACATGATGATGAAAACATGATGAGGATGGTGTCTCAGAGAAATCCCCATATTTTGCGTTTCAAGAGACCTAAATCCCTCTGATTCTGGTCAAAGGGATTTTTAGTAAGCCATTACAAGATATTACAATATAGGAATCGAAATACACTATTTTTACCTATTTGTTTTGATCTTCTTATTTTATTTTAAGTTGTAAATTTGCGATCATTCTGTCCCCAACGAGTGCTCGGACCAGGTCCCTTCTTTAACCACGGAGGGATAGTCACCCCATAGCTCAAGGGATACACTCTTGGTGATTAGTTAACTTATCTCTGCTCTCCGAAGCCCTCAAAGCCCTGAGTTAATAGTATATACTCTGGACGACAGATACAGACAAGAAGCTATCAGAGCCACGAAGGGCTAGAAAGATTCATGAGCAAGCATTCTTTTGTAGGGAGCGATAAGGTGAAGAAAAAATAAACTGTTCTCTTCAATATTGTCGACGTACTTGCTTTCTGATGTTTGCATGTAGCTCTTACGTAACACTTTTTTGCTTGCAATTTGATGTGCAGTATTTTTAAAATTACATAGATCCAAGCATTATAGCAAAAGGACAGTTCTTTCCATTAAGATTGGTATCAAAGTCATCCTTTCGAGTAGATACGTTACATCTAGATTCTAAGACTAAGCATCCAAGTTTTTATTAGAATCGAAGAGGTAGAACATGAAATCTTCGATAGACGAACAGGATAGCAATAAGAAAGTAACGTTTTCAAACTTTGGGCTGAATAATGAAAATCAAGTATTTGAGACTACATCGGAGTCTTCAAGCGATGACGATATGAAACTGCGTGACCAACTGCTAAGGAACAATTCCAATAATGGCACATTAATGAAGGAGGACGAGCTCCACCACCAAAGTAATCCTTCAGCGAAGACTTCGCAACAGAGTAGACCGTCCCCAAAGCTTCTGCCGGAAGAACAGAACAAAGAATCGAAAGAAGACTCAGTACATAATTACGATTTTGGGCTACGAAGGCTGAAAAATGACGACCAAAATCACCAAAAGGAAGTAGAAGAGGATGAAGAGGAGCTTCCAGTGTTTAACAAAAGACCATTGACGGATACTCCAATTGTATCTAGTATATGCTCTCCTGTAACCAGGGTACAGTCGAGCGACTATGAAGACGAATACGATAATGACGCTAGTGGTAATAGGCCGCTTTTGAAGTCCAATAACATATCTCATTTAAATTTATCTGACTTGGCCACAGATTCAAAATCGAGCTCCATTAGTCCGACTAACACACATGAACAGCGTAACATTGAAGACGTGAGGAGGCTCCAGATTAATAAAGAAGCAAAGGAGAATCTCTTAAAAGATGTTCCAAATGACGTGAAAGAGCAATTTGAGAAAACACCCTCCATTGAAAAACTTAAAAACTTACTTTTGACGAAACCGCCTCCCAGCGCAAGGAAAGCTTATACTCTAAACATACCTGGCCAAACATCATCGAAAATTTCTCCTGATGGCAGAATAGCTTCGATTGATGTGGGGTCAAAGTTAGTCATAGTGATGGTTGGTTTACCAGCAAGGGGCAAGAGTTATATTACGAATAAACTCACCCGATATTTGAACTGGTTGCAGCATGATTGCAGAGTGTTCAACGTAGGAAACACAAGAAGAAAAGATAAACTTAATAACGCTGGGCCGGAGAACAAACCATTACCCGATACACATACTCCGAATAATGAACGCGAAACTTCAGAAGAAGTGAAATCTCCAGAGCACAATGCAGACTTTTTTGCCCCTGATAACAAGTCATCTACAACATTAAGAGAGAAATGGGCAATGGATACTCTAGATCAGTTGTTGAATTACGTGATAGATGGATCCGGCTCTGTGGGGATTTTTGATGCGACTAACTCAACGAAACAAAGAAGGTTGAAAGTTTTGAAGAGAATTCAGCAAAGATCAAATGGAGAGCTCAAAGTACTTTTCTTAGAGAGCATTTGTTCGGACCCTGCAATCATTGAAGCAAATATCAGATTAAAGCTTTCAGGTCCAGATTATAGAGATATGGATCCTGAGGTTGCACTCCAAGACTTTGTTGGAAGACTACATAACTATGAAAAAGCTTATGAAACTATAGATGAATCAGAAGAGGCCATTCCACAATTTCAATACGTAAAAATGATTGATGTTGGAAAGAAAGTAGTAAGCTATAATGTTCAGGGTTTTTTGGCCTCCCAGACAATATATTTCCTATTAAATTTCAATTTGTGTGAAAGACAGATATGGATAACAAGACATGGTGAAAGTGTAGACAATTTGAGTGGTCGTATTGGAGGAGACGCTCATCTAACAGAAAGAGGAAGGAGATTCTCTAAAACTCTTGCAGCATTTATGAATCACCAGAGGAAAGAGTTCCGTAAGCAACAGCTTGAAAGGTTTTCGTCTCGACTTGAAGTTCGCTACAACTCAATCTTCAATGAAAATGAAGTTGCAAACTTGGACAATATTCCCACTGAGCCTAACTTTTACGTATGGACATCTATGTTGTGTCGCGCTGTCGAAACCGCAGAGTATTTCGATGAGCACTTGTACTCCATTAAGGAAATGCGAATGTTAAATGAATTAGGCGGAGGCAAATTTGAAGGAATGACATATGACGAAATTCAACGTAAATATCCGAAAGAATTTGATGCTAGGCTTAGAAATAAGATTACATACAGATACCCTGGTGTGGGTGGAGAGTCTTACCTTGATGTTTTAACCAGGTTGAGGCCACTCATTACTGAAATCGAGCGAACAACTGATCATTTACTCATAATTTCGCATAGAGTTGTTCTTAGAATTCTATTGGCCTACTTTCTTAATCTCGATAGATCTGCTATTGGGGAGCTAGATGTACCGCTACACACCTTGTATTGCCTAGAACTGAAACCCTACGGTACAGATTATAGGATGTATGAATATGATGAGGGTTTGGATTGGTTTGTCAAGGTAGAACCAGAACATCGCAAAAATGTTAAGGAAGTTGGTGTTGTATTTAAAGAAAGGAAATACAGTGTTATACCAACTGCACCGCCCTCCGCTAAAAAAGAAAACAGAACTAGAACTTACAGCAGTAATCCGAGCTCCTCTGGCAATTTCAGTGTCCGGAGAAGCTTGAGCTCTGGAACTAAGCACTCTAATTCTGGTGTGACCTCCAACGGCCAGGAAGATAATACCGGCCACAGGACTTCAGTATTCTTCACTGGGGACAAGACGAAATCTGATTCGAATAAGAGCAGTTCTAGAAGTACAAGTGGTAATATGGTCCCTAGTCAAGATGATGATGTAAGCGGTGCCGTTAACAGACTAAACTCTATGAAGGTTTCTGACTTGAACAAACTTAGAAAGCCTTGATTTGCTTTTTATTTGCATTTCATATAAATAAGCGTTCAATTTACAATATTCGAGTTAACTTATATAATTTAAAATTGCAGAGCGTCTACATATATATTTTTTTATTATTTGTGGCCATTCGTGTATATAGAGGTGGTTCATAAAAAATACATATCCCACAATAAACGGAATTCAGTATTTAACGTATAAGTGCTTACTAAATCAGAACTGGGTTTAAAGAAACCTATGAATCATCAATAAAAGAGCTTTAGACTGGTGCTTTCGAATAAGGCTTGAAAAATTTCTTTACAAAGTTTCTTTCTCATTGACTGCAAGTAAATCTTGTTGGCAATTTAGCTATCGAGCAAAGTGAAAAAAAAAATTAATCGTTAGAAGTAATGTCAAGCGAAGGAGAGGCTTCTTTGGAGGCATCTCCGTCCAAGAATATTAAGAATTTGTCCATTAATGTCGACTCAGAAAAGAATCCTGTCAGCAGTTCGTCTACAACAGACAATGTTACTAATCTAACAAATGACAACCATAATGAAAGTGATAATTACTACGGGGGGGTTTCCGATGGAGCTAAGACTAGCGAAGATTTGAAAGGTAATAATATAAGCTCGTCTTCATTGTTTAAAGTTCCGAAAAAGGTTCCAGTCACTGAAGGTAATGATCCGAGATTAAGTCCAGCTGCGTTTAGCAATAATAAAGCTGAGCAGAAATCAGCAAGTAGTGGTCCGATTGGTACTGGCCCAACATCAGTTATGAATAATCATAATAATACCAATAATGCCGATAATGTTAATAATGCTGATAATGCTAGTAACGGTAATAATGCCGATAATACCAATAATACCAATAATAACAATAACACTGCAACACCCATGTTGAATAAAAGTATAATATCGAATTTGAATAAGTCATTGAAGGCAAAACAGAGAATTATCAATACAAAGGAGCCTCATCCCAAAAACCCAACCTTGATATCTGAGATTATGAATACTTCTCCGCAGTCTTCTGCTTTTCCCAATAACTTATCAACTAACGTTGATGCGGAATTAGAGAATAAATCTCCGTCTAATATTAATAATCCTGCCTCTTCCCAACAGAACGCTCCAGGTTTGAGTCAAGAATCGTCAATCAAACCAAGCAAAGGAAAGTCTAAAAAGATTGCTAAACAAAACTCAACTAGAACAGACTTCTTTGCTGCAAAATTGGCTAGTGCAGTCGATGATGTTGAAAGTAGTGATAGTGATGAAACTTTTGTTTATGAAAATAACTTAAATGATTTTGACAACATAAACTCTGGTGAGCCCGCAAATTTGGCATCGAGAGCCGATAGTGTGAGCTTGAACGGAAGTGTCAATATAAATGGCATTTCTTCCTTGAACTCACCAGCCACGGAAGTTAACGATGTTTCTGGAAAAGTGGATGAAGCTCCATCGGGCCAGCAAGCATATAATCAGCCTGACTCGTTACATTCAATTCACTCCACAAAAATACCGACCCTAAAACCTTCAGGGACAGTGACGCCTCAGTTAACGGTGAAACCTTCAAACTCATCGATTAATAATTCCCTAGTCAGTACAAATTTACTTGAAGCAAGTAAGCGTCCACAAAACCAAAGGTCCGCTTCATCTTCTTCTGCACCTTACTTTTCCAAAAATGATTCAAACAGTAGAGTCACGACCCAAGCTTTGGAAAAAGTAAATCCTCCGTCACCAAGTGGTCCATTTAGTGAATCTGGAGTACACTCTAGAAATTCTAGTAGTCAAGGACTAGGTTTATTAGACAATAGGTCTTATGGTCATACAAACAACTTATTTCATGCCACAAATAGCGTAAGTGGAGGTTACAATGATGACCATTATTCTTATGATGAAGTGGATGACGAGATGGTTGACGATGATATTTCAACTGACGGTGATTTTTACTCAACGCAAAGAAACATAGGTTCTTCTAATACAACTGTTCCACTTCATGAAATTAATGCCTCAAACAAATTACATCACATCCCTAGCATTGAGCAACGAGTGAGCTCAAATATACCTTCGCTGGTTACCCAAAATGGCTCGGTAACGAGTAAAGGTACATCCAAAAAACACTATAAATCGTCAAACGCTTCTTCGAAGTTAAGATCTACTACATCAAAATTATTTGACCGGAAAGGGTCGCAGCCAAGAAGATACAGCATCATTCCTGACGATATTGATATTGAGGATTTTGACGATGATTTAATTTATTATGATAAAAATATTAGATTTCCGTACAATAGTAATAGCAGCTTTAATGAGTCATCGCCTTTAATTAATCAAGGGCATAAGCTTCCACATTATAGGTCATTAAATCTTCAAGGGCATCACAGGCTACCTTCAAACTTGAAATCAAAGAGATACTTATCCACGGGCCAAGCTTTGTTAGGTAGTAAAAGCGGAACTGAAAGCAATAATCATGACATCTTTCCATTCCCACATCCTGATGCTCATCAGAAATATTATTATGATATTGATGAATATGATGAAAATCAAGACCGTTTGTCAAATGAGAATAAGTTGGAACCCAATAATTCTAGATTGAGTGGCCAATACAATAAGACTCCAAGATTATCTCCCAATACAAATCATTTCCGCCTTCCTAGAAAATCTTCCAATGACTTACCAAACCGCATCAATTGTATTAAGTCATTCATTTATACCTTAATCAGTATAATGTTGATTTTATCAATAGGTTTCGTTATGGGATTCATCTTAGCATCGACTAAGGATTTGGCAAATGTTTCAATTGTTGATATAGAAAAATCAATTGTCAGTCAAGACGAGCTTATTTTTGATATTGTGGTTGAAGCATACAATCCAGGCTGGTTCGCTGTTACTATTGAACAAGTTGAGCTAGACATATTTGCTAAAAGCGGTTATTTACCTGATTCTCCTGAAGCTTGGTCAGAGGCTAATACTGTGGAAACGGTTTTATTAGGTACTGTACTAAAGTTAGAAACTTCGATGGACTTTGAAGGTGGATTTTTCAATAGAGATCCTATTTCACAGGTAGGAGAAATAAGATTGTTGAGCCCAGGGAGGAACTTAACTAATTTTATGGACGCCAACGATGGAAATTCCACTGAGCCTGACAATTCCAAAAAGTGGGAGATCATATCGAAAAATCCTTTTGACTTAATTGTAAGAGGTATTTTAAAGTATAATTTGCCACTTTCGAAGAATGCCAAGTCCGTTGTCGTTAACAAAGTGGGATACATTAATCCTAGTAGTCCTGATACAATATATAGTGACTGAATTACATAATATAATCTTAAGTTTATATTTGTCATACTCTAATGTACCTAACTAAATTTGATATATTTTTGCCATATTAAGTCTACGATTTACGTCTTTAAGATTTTGTTATATAAGTCGTTGCTGCCATCATGGAACCTTGGTTCTAGCCTAACTTTAAACAACTTGGGTTCAAAAGATGTTGCGCGAGGGTGTTCATTGTTTTCAAAAGGGTCAAGTAACATTTTTGTATCTCCAACTGGGGGCTTAATTTTGAAGAAAAGTATCATACGACCTGTTAATGTATAGAGTTCTTTGAATGCTAAATGATTACCTGAACACATTCTGGAACCAGCGCCGAAAGAAAAATGAAACAATTCACCTTTTGATATGACTGTCTTGGATATGGGATCTATCCACCGATCTGGTATGAATACATCAGGGTAAGGAAAAACTTTTGAATCATGATTTGCAGCATAAGCATTCATAAATAATGTCGTGTTTTTTGGAATTTTTGCACCTTTATAAGAAATATCTTTTGTAGTAGTTCGCGGTAAGCTAAGAGGGAGTACAGTAAAGTACCTCAATGTTTCTTTTATGACCGCTTTTAGATATTCACAATCCATGGAATGAGCCAAATTGTCCCAAGCAATACATATATCATTGTTGCTTTTAGACAAAATCTCTGCGAACACTTTTTCTTGAATACTTTCACCATAAGGTTGAGATAAGTGTCCCATTACGTGATTAAAGTTTAAAGGAGTGTTATCTAACCCTGCGCTCACCATTGTTAAGCAAACACTTTGGATTTCAGAAGTGGTTAATTTGTTTTTTTCACTCGCAAGAAGTTGACCTACTAGGCTGTTCATTGCTAGGCTCTCTCCCAATGCAAGCTTCTTCTTCAAGATACGAAAGAGGTGATTCATATATTCATTTCTTTTTTTCCCGAATAGATCAGCTTTCGACTCCATTCCTGGAATATATCTCAAAAAAGGAAGAAAATCTCTTAAGTTTGATATTGGAGATCTAAATCTAATGATTTTATTCTCAACATTGATAATTTCCTGTGCAAGTTTTGCATCTTTATTGTAGCAGTCGAGGTAGAAACCGTATGTAATAAAAATTGAACTTCGCAAGGCAAACAACTGACCATAGGGCATCAAATTGATATCTGCTAGCTCAGTTCTGACGTACCTAAACATGTTGCATGAAGGTGGACCAGATAACTCCGAATTTTTGGTGATAAGTTTTCTTATTGTATAGCGTGTTTCATTATCGATAACATCGGATAAATCCATTACACTTCTATAATTTAATAGCATAGAAATTGCTTTTTTCTTTCTTTGAAAAGACGGACCCTCTGGAGTCGACCCTATTGTAAAACCTTGAGTACTGGAGACAATATGATGAAAAGTATACAGAACTGGCCTAGAATTAGTAGCACGAGAATTTTTTAACCAGATATTTTGTACATCTTCAAACGAATTAACTACAACAATCCTTTTAATACCTAATCTGATTTGGAAGATGCTGGCTTCGTATTTTTTTGACCATTCAATACATTTCTTTGCAGGGTTATTGATAAGCTGAAAAGTGTTACCAACGATTGGTAATCCTGGTATCAGAACCATACCCTTTATTTTGTGAGGATTCCCCAATCCACCCATATCTGCTAAGATCCAAGTAACAAGGCTTCCCAAAATAATAACTGAAAGGTTCGATACGAGGTTACATATTTGACCGCAGAAATAGCGTACAAATGCTTCACGGAACGAGTCAAGCATAACACACTGATTATAGTTTAAGCAAATAATAGCAACAGTTTTAGAGTGTCTCGATTGACAGTTTTCAGAAACATTGTTAAGATTTAGAAATACTACCTCAGTTCTATTTGTAAACGTAAGATAATAAAAACCACAAATTACATTTTTAAAATATATCGAACGGAGAAGATAAAAGAGAAGCGCTTAGAGGATGCGAAAAGCCATAAAAAGACCTAGACTTTTATTTCTTGTGGAATTTACCGATCTAATGTCCTTGAATGACAGTTTGGTTGCAAATATGCAACAGTTCAAGATTTCTGACATTAAAGGATAACGTGCAAAGGCACAATTTTACAATACACTAAATTTACTCGTTAATTAAAACAGTCACAAGAATTCTCAAAAATACTTTTACAAATGAAGACTAGCCTAGAGAGAAGACAATTAAGAATGACTAGAATAGTTTCCACTCACTAAACTTCTATCAGCTGGAACCTCCAGATTATCATCTAAGTCAAGGATCTTAAGCGAATTAGGAGGATTAGCCACGTGAAACCTTAGTTGGACTCCGTTTGAGTGTTCTCTACCTCTTCCCTCAGTCATGAATCTAGCAATCAACTTTTCTTCGGGATTTGAAGAGGACAAGATCAAAGGGTTCTCATATCTCCAAGTTATTCTATTCTTTTCCTTGCTAAATGAACCTTGGGGCTTGGAAGATGCTGAAGTGGCCTCAGCTGACGCATCTAAGGCAACAGATACAACAAAATCATTTAATTGTAATGAAGTACCGAATAAAGGGTTTAATCTTAGGCTAATCATTAGACTAGATTGGTGATCTTCATATTTCCAGATCTGTTGGACTAGCAAGGGAACTTGGGAATCGTTTAAAGTTTCCAAGTATCTAATTCCTCCGAGAGTTTTGGAAATGATAGCAACTGGATCAATCGTATAAGTCTCGGTATCATTTACCTGCTCTACGAACGAATGGTTTAAAATAACCTTTTCAAATTTATTTGGGACTTTCAAAACCACAGGTTTAAGTGAACCTAAACCTTCTTCAGATGATTTGTAGTTGAATGCAATCTCACCAACAACTTGGGATTTTACCAACTTCCCATCCTTGAAGCTTACGTTAATTACTTCAGCGATTGAAGCATTCAAGCCATTCTGCTCGACATAATGAGTCGTATCAAAATGTTTAAAACCGTCACCCTTTCTCGCAAGTGAATTGCCTGTATCCTGGCTCACCAATTCATTAGCTGGGGCTACGATGGAATCTCTAGCAGCCGGAAGATCATGAAATATCCGTGAATTAATATCTTTTCTATTTCTGCCAGCAGTAGACTTAGATTCATCATTACTCAATTGCGATTCTCTATGTATAACTCTTCTTGATGGGGGAGGAGGAGGAGGAGGGGCTTCCGTTTTTGTCGCATATCTGTTCTGATCTGAAAAAGTTGATTGTGATTGCAGGTATGGTGTCACATCTGATCCAATATTATGCCCATTTAAATCTCTAGAGAAAGAATCATTCCGTCCTTTAGATGAGGGTCCAAATGCAGAAGCAGTAGCAGCAGTAGCAGCAGAAGTAGTCGTAGTTCCAAGCCCTGAGGCAGAACCATCAATAGCGGACTTCAGTACCGTCTGTGGCAGTTCTGCAGTCAAATCTTTGACGGCAGGCGTTGATGAAGCATAACCGCTGCGTGCAAATGTATCAGGAGTATTGGTAGAGATTGGCGCCTCATCATCACCAGTTTCAAAACTATACTTTCCTGCACTGCTATGCCTCGAATTCAATAATTGAGGATCTGAAGGATTGCCAGGAGCAAGATCGTGCTTCTGCAACATCGACATTCGATTAGTGTTGCCTTGACCCGAACGGGAAGAAGCACTTGAAACTGACGACGAGGAAGACGAAGACAGATCCTTATACTTAACTACGTTTGGGG
Organism: Priceomyces carsonii; assembly: GCF_900007245.1. Lineage (NCBI taxonomy): Eukaryota > Fungi > Ascomycota > Pichiomycetes > Serinales > Debaryomycetaceae > Priceomyces > Priceomyces carsonii. Next base: position 1,455,586 of record NW_026946676.1, on the reverse strand, counting down.
AGCCGTTGGCTCCCAATTCAGGTTGACGTGGTGTCAAAGGTGCACTTGACAAACTCGGAAGCTCGTTTTGCGACACCAGTTGTCGAAAATTGGACTGATTGACATCTTCACTTTCTACACCTTGGCTAGGTGGCAAAGCCAGTGATGGTGCAACATTCAGTTTAGAATATTGCTGAGCTGGATGCTGAGAGCGTGGTGTTTGAGGAGGCTTCAGCATCAGATTTGGCTTAGCCTGTCTCGAAGAAAGATCTTGTTTGGAAACCATATCTGTGGAAGTTCTTGTTCCTCGAGATAATAAAGAATCTCTGGTTCTCGATTTAGATAAATTCTCTGTCGATCTCTGTGTAGATGATGTCAAAGAATCAGTCTCAGATATTCCAGCTAAGCCTTTAGCTTTAGAAGATTTTTTAGACTTCCGGCCGAAAATTGAACCAACTTTAGATCTTAATTTGGAAGGCATCTTATGCTTTGAATGACCAGAATGAGAACTGGAAGCTAACGATGTCGAATCATGAGGTGCGGAAGTCTTCTTATGATTAAAGGTACCCGCGGAAGCATGTGACGATGTTGGTAACCCAAAATTATTGTGAACAGGCTTAAACTCGCTTTTAAGGAGGAAGTTCAAGTAATCTTTCATTTCATCATCTATCTTGAAGCATCCAAGTAAATAATTCACAGAATTTTCATTATTTTGCAATTGCTTACTAAGATTCTGGCTCTGGTTATTGAAAAAATTCAAAATTACATCGAATAATAGCTGCTTTTCAAACTTTTTGAAATTTTCAAAATTTTCAAATGTCTGGGGTGCCCGAAGATTCCATTGATATTCAGCATTATTATGGCCCGACGTTATATTTCTTTCTATTTCTTGCAACTCATGTGAGTTCATTATCAACTCAGAGTATCTAACATCTTTTTCTGTCAAGTTCTTCAATGGGCCTATAATATCCAACTTTATGCTTTTGAATGCCTGTTCGTTCGCATGAATTTCAGTTTCAAGAGAGGTAAGCAAGCAATTGAAAGTTTTACTGAAGCTACCGAACTCCTCGTGAAGTTGGTCTGACTTAAAAAAGCCCGAACCTTGATCTAACAAAGTCTGAAGCTCCCGTGTATGCTTTTGCAAACGATTGGTATATTCGTTGAACCATACTAACAAGCTCTTCTCGATTAAGTTAGTTGACGATGTCAAGCAATTAGGGATTATCAAGGCAGCTTGCTCAGGATTCTTATTCGTAAGAATAGAAGTGGCAAAGGAATACTCAGAATCTGTCATATCCACCAAGTCTGCCTACTAATTCTCCACGAGATTCTTCATCTATAATCCAGCCCTGTATTTCATGAACCGTCTTTACCGTGCGCGGTTAGCACGACATATGACGACATTAAGAAGTTTGTCGTAGGATGACATAAGCTTAAAATTACTTTTCTTCTCATCTCAGATTTGAACCCACAAGTAAACCCGCCTCCTGTAGGGAATGTCTTTTTCTGTTAGGTTAGTGACACAAAACTGTATGTAATGAAAGTCGAGCATTATCATGAGACGCCTGCAGCGGCGGCATCTAGATAAGCTGCTCAATATTATTTCGTCTAAACCAATAAGACACTGGACGGCATAAACGGACACCGGTATAGACGTTTAACGGAAAACTGCACAGATTATTGTGAAAATAAAAGTTTCTACGTCGATAACGCTCCATGCAAGTTTCATGTAACTTTGTACAGTTTTCGCCGACACCGGGCTGTCGTGCAATCCGAAAGTTTTCTTGATAAGAAATTTTGCCCTTTAAGTTACATCGTCATGTGTTTCCCTACTGCCAAGATTTGCATTGCGGAGCGTTACTCAAAACTTGCTCGTAATATTCGTTTACGGTTAGACGGGCCCAGAACTGCACCGTTGCATCCCTGCGTAGGTGTCTAATTGCGAGTACTAGCCACCTCAGATTTGATAGTCCTCAGAAGTACCTCGAAATTATGTCCAGTTGCTATAGATACGAAATTTCCATAGAGAAGACTATGTTGTGCCAAGCAATGATCTTCTGATTAAAGAAAAAAAGTCTGGGGTTATCACTGTACATCTCGATTGTGTGTAGTCGAAGAAATATTTTTCTTTATACGGCCAAATCTCTTATCTAAATAGCAGCCTGCATCGCAGCATATGATTGGTTGTTGATATCTCGAAGAGCCAAATCGAGCACAAGTTACTCATATATATAAACAGAGAGTAATCATAGATGTTGCTTGAGCTTAAACGTTCTAACTAGTGGTTTGTAAGGGAAAACGACGCAAAAAGCTCTACTCTATTATATAAGATAGGTGGCAATTTAAAGAAGGATAATTAATATTCCAATTGGGTCTGATCATTACATTAACATATAAATAAGATGGCTGACGGGTTGACAGACACAGGAACTGGAGGAAATTCCTTGAAGGTAGATTTGAACCAACAGTTTGATAAAGCCGACATGGCCTGGATTGGAACGGCAGCAGTTTTAGTGTGGATTATGATTCCAGGTATTGGTTTACTTTATTCTGGTTTATCAAGAAAGAAACATGCATTAAGTTTGTTGTGGGCTTCTATTATGACAGCCTGTTTGACAACATTCCAATGGTTTTTCTGGGGTTACTCCTTGGTTTTCGCTCATAATGGGTCTGTTTTCTTGGGTACCTTAGAAAACTTTTCACTTATGAAAGTGTTGGGTGCACCATCAGTAGTAGATACGGTTCCTGATATATTATTTTGCTTTTATCAAGGTATGTTCGCTGCTGTAACCGGTATTTTGATGGTCGGAGCTGGATGCGAGAGAGCCAGGTTGGCACCAATGATGGTTTTCTTGTTCTGCTGGCTCACTGTGGTCTACTGTCCCATTGCTTACTGGACTTGGGGTGGAAATGGCTGGTTAGCTAACCTCGGAGCTTTAGATTTCGCTGGTGGTGGGCCAGTCCATCAAAACTCTGGTGTCGCTGCTTTGTCTTACTCATTGATTTTAGGTAAAAGACATGACCCTTTGACAACTGGTAAGGTTCCAAAGTATAAGCCACACTCAGTATCGAATATTGTATTGGGTACTGTATTCTTGTGGTTTGGATGGTTTGGTTTCAATGGTGGTTCCACCGGTAACTCTACTGTTAGGTCGTGGTACGCTTGTGTGAACACTAATATCGCAGCTGCAACTGGTGGATTAACTTGGATGTTCCTTGATTGGTTTAGAACTGGCGGAAAATGGTCTACCGTTGGAATGTGTACCGGTGCCATTGCCGGATTAGTTGGTATCACTCCAGCAGCTGGTTTCGTTCCAGTCTATACTTCAATTATCTTTGGTGTAGTTCCTGGTATCGTTTGTAACTTTGCTGTTGACTTGAAAAATGTATTAAGAATCGATGATGGTATGGATGTTTTTGCATTACATGGAGTCGGTGGAATTTGTGGTGCTATATTAACTGCATTTTTTGCTGCTGATTATGTTGCAGCCACGGATGGTGCTACTGTAATTCCAGGTGGTTGGATGAATCACCATTATATTCAATTAGGGTACCAACTTGCTGCCGTTTGTGCGGTGTGCAGTTGGAGTTTTGTCGTAACTTCAATTTTATTATTGGCTATGGATAGAATTCCTTGGTTGAGATTAAGATTGCATGAAGACGAAGAGCTTTTAGGTACTGATTTAGCTCAAATTGGTGAATTCGCTTATTACGAAGATTCAAACAACCCTGATGAAGCACCATATGTGCTTGAACCAGTTAGATCTACTGATGCAAGATTGGCCAAATTAAAAGCCTCTACGTCAAAGAACGAAGCCAATATCGATCCAGATGCTGAAGGATCAACCGCCGATAATGGAACTGTTAGCGTCAAGTCTGAGCCTAAAAATAATTAAAAAGTTTTTAGTGTAGTGTTTCAGTTCTGTCATATTTAATGTTATGTGTAATATCTTTGTGTAATATGGACAAAATGTTGTTACTTATTTCTGTAAAGGGACATGTAATCTTGGCGTGCTTGGGGAATTTGATGTAGGATATGCACCATAAGCAAATTAGATCAAAGGACATGTTTCTTATCTATGCATACAATAGTAACGTGATCATTCTGCACACTAATCAGACAGACAATAGTAAAGTATGAATTCACCCTGTTCTATAGATTTCACCTAAAGTTGTGGTTATGTTATCAGCGAACAGCATGCAGGTATGTACTGTCAAAGTTTTATCCATGTAAATCACTGAAATGCCTTGATTCACTATGGAAACATTGCCTTCGAGATGAATAGAATCAAAGGATGTTTAGCATTGAAGTAGAGCAATAGGCGATTCGAATACCACATGGCTGCGTGATACGGGTGGAACACTTCTGAATTCCTTCCTGTTCAAAGTTGACGTGAGCTGACATACTCAATAGTTTCCTAAAATAGCAATATTCGGAGATCTTGGAAGTATTGCAAAATGATTTAGTTACAGATTTGTCACAACGAACTTAACAAAGACACCGCGAATGCGCTTGGGTATTGTCCGCTACAGTAGCCACAAGTAAATAAGTGCCATGGAATTTCATAGTTTAGTGCTAATATTGCTTAGGGAGCGCAATTGGGGTGCGAAGGGAGGCATGTGTGGTCTAACAATAAAAACAATAGAATAATACAATAGCTGCTAAGAAGCTTAAGCTGATACAATCTGGATACTGAGATTTGGAGGAGCACCACCTGAGACTTAAAGATATGAACCTAATCACATTTTATAATCCCTAGTTTTAATACATAAGGAGTTTCACGTCAATTATGGCAGTTAACAAATAACTTTGTCGAATATAACCATGAGCTCATTTCTACTACCACCAGTATCTTATCAGCAGCAGCAAAAGCTCAAGCTGCGAATGAAGAAGAAACAATCCCTGAATCACAACAGGCAATTCAATTCATCAGAATCAAAGGGTTCTTCAGCTGCTTACTCTTTTAGCTCGACTGGCTCGACGCTAGAGAATGAAAATAACTCAAGACGCAGCTCAGTTGTTTCTCAACTGAATAGAAGGAACACAGTTTTTAGTTCTAATGAAAACTTACCATTGTTGGAGGAGACAGCTTCTTTGACTAGTCATAGCCAAACTAACTCTTTACTCAGTGAAGGACCAGACCCCGAAGAGAAAAAAGAAACCACTGATTGTGATACTCATAAAGAAACTAAAATATCTACGTTTAATTACTCATCTTATTCCGACATGAACGAAATAGCAACATTCAATAAGCTTCAAAAAAAACTGAACCACCGCCACCATCAACGTCAACAGTCCAGCCACCATAAGGGATATTCCTCTAATAGCGTGATAGACATGAGATCAAGAAAGTCTTCAATAACAGGTATACCAGTGATGGATGAACAATTAGATTATTTAATGAAACCGCAACAAAGCAATTTTGAAGATGATGAACACGGTGACACACAACTGATCTATGCTGAAACCATTTCTGACGTAAGCTCCATATTTTCAACAAGAGTTAAGAGGAGCCACAAACCTGAGTCACATAAGAGTACTAGAGAATCCAATAAGAACCAACTTTTAAGAAAGTTCAAACATTCTTTCAAATAGCAGTGGCACCGGAATGCTACATGCTATCTACATAATATCTTTATTATAATATACTTTATGACTCGATGAGCTCTATCACAGTGCTCATCGAACAGATTTAGTTTTGAACTCATATGCCTTTTAATACAATAAAGATATAAATGTTGGATATCTTAAGTAAGCAGCATTTCTACCTTTTAGGAATATGCTTTAAAGCTATATGAATTTGGTAGTATAATAATTAACCATTATAAATTAAATAGCTTCAAGTAATTATGATGTTAAACTCGAGAGATTTCTTATGAACTAATTTAAAAGATAAATAAAAGCTGTGGTTATATAAAAATCTGTACAGTTTAGTAGGATATGATGTAGTATTGGCCTTAAATTTTAAACATAAGGAAGTAGCATATTTTTCAAAAACGTCAATTGCAAAAGTTGTTTATCGCAATTCCTCATCTCTGAAGGCATTGCTATATAACAACTTAACGATTAATGTTAGTCTGCTAAAGTGAAGTGGTAATCGGGAACGCTGATAGGATCATATTTGTAGATTGAACTAAAAATTGTTGGCCGATAACCAAGTGATTCAGGACGAAAAAAACGATAATCGAAAAATTAAACATCAGATAAAATTTTATAATCGAAAATATTAATTCATAGTCATTTTAAATATAATGAAGATATAAATGTCAGAGTATCAAAAGTAAGTCAAAACAATAGCCTCTAATGAACTTCATGGTTATTAAATATAAGTACTAATATATTTAGAATTTCTCGCTCAGCTTTGTATGATGAAGATAGTCAGGATACATATCAAAAAGAAGAAGATGACTTGAGCTATATGTCCCAAATTCAACTTGATATCGTGGATATAGAAAAAGATATAAGTCAAGATCTAACTATACGGACTAATGAGAAGAATAGAGAAACTAAAGAAGAAGACACTCAAAATGAAGAATTTGATTTCCCATTATTTGCGTCGCCTTTAATAGGTATTTCCCAAGCTGAAGATACCGAAAAAGCCAATACAAAAGATGATGAAAGAAAGCAGCTGCAGCTGAAGAGAGGGAGATCAGCAACAAGGATCATGAAAGTTTCAATGAGAGAAGAATCATTAGAAACTGTTGATAATATAAGACCACTAGCATACTATTACGTAGAGTATAATGATAAAGATAGGGAAAAGTTCATGAAAGCCGCAATATCGGGTGAAGAAGTGATCAAGCAGACTTTTATAACTGGCGCACTTCATGACCCTACTCCTTGGAAATGCATAAAGTTAGAGGAACACAATGCCAAAATTGACCTACAGTCACAAAAAGATCAAAGATTCAGAAGAAACCGTAGGCCCGGCAAAAAGAAAAGAGCTAACAAAGTGCTATGTCGTAAAAGAAGAGAAGAAAGGGAAAAGAGTGAAAAGAAGCGTGAAAAAGAGAGACAAGCTAAATTAAAGAAAAAAATGTTTCATAAGAGAGGTGGTAAAAAGCATAAAAAAGTCAACATAGCGCCTCTTTCTAGTAACATAAAGGTGCTGAAGTACAGAACAGAATAAGTATTTACGTAATTTGGGCAATGCAAGTGTGCCTTGTAGTTTTGTCTATAATAAAACTAAGAAGAAATCGCGATAATAATTTGTAGAAAAAAAAAATGTATATGTAGAAAAGAACTATGAGAAAGTTTTCGGCCAAGTAATGACAACAACGAACAAAAATATTAATGATCTCGAGGATTTCGAAGCCTTTTTGGAGCCGGACTTTGAAAAGTTAGAGTTTGCTAATGACTTGTTATTGGCGACGAATGATAATGCTGACACTGAATTAGATATCGCTACGTCAGTCAAAAAACTAAAATTTGATATTGATGAATGTGACAAACGAATGAAAGCAATTGCTTCGAGAAATCGCATTAAATTAGTTTCTAACTTCTCACAAGTGCAAGCTTGCAAATCATTGATGAATAACAATATCCATCCTTCGATAGAAAGGGTAAATGTTTCGTTCCAGAGAATAAAAACTGAAATTATCAAGCCATACGAGAATGCAATCAAAATCAATGATGCTCTCAAAAGGATACACTCAACAGTTTCATTGCTAAGAGGGGCCACCTCTTTCATATTTTTGATTCAACTGTTAGAAGACTTGGAAAAGTCAGTAGATGATCCAGAGAATTTCAACAGTCATAAAGATCTTATTAGGTTGGCAAAATTGCATTTACAAATATCATTACTATACAAGAGTGAAGACAAGTCCATGAGGAAAAGTGACTTAAATAAGCATGGCCATATGGGTGATCCAAGTTTATTGTCGATCAAGCTAATTCGTGAGTACCGATCTGTCCAAGAGTCTAAGAAGGTAAGTTTAACGAATCGGTGCAATAAATTCATTATCAATGAACTAAGTCATTCAAGCTCTTTTAATGTTAAAAATGTGCCTTTGCAGTGCAATTTAATTGCGCTTTTTATTTTAGATAAAGAGCAGCTCTTTACCATTTTAGAAAAATCGACCATTAACAAGCAAGTTCAGTTGTCATCGTCTCAGTTATCTAGATCTCTACAGTCACCCAGAAACTTTCTGATAGTTTTGACAGAAGTGAAAAGCACATCTGATTCATTTTTAAATACGCTAGAAGGGATTCTTCTAAATTGTGATATTTCTAATATCTCTGGCACAAACGTTGATTCAAAGAATTTGTTAGAGAACGCGATATCCCATTTGAAAACCCCAAGCATTTCTCTATTATACTGGGAGAACTTAGCATTTAGACTTAAAAAAAGTATTGCTGCTACTATGGCGAGAGGAGGACCTATTGCCCTGAATTTAAAGTCACATTCTGATTCAATGAAATCATCTATTATTGAAACATTTGGAAGTCAGAGCGATTCGTTTCTTGATGCAATTAGTGTAATCCTGCAATCGATATGAAAATACTTGGATAAAATTTGTATAATAAATTTGCTTTTAGGTAAATATCAGTGAATATTTTGAGATAAAGCTATATGATTCTACTTATTGCTAATACTCTTATTGGGTCACCTTGCTCTTTAAAGAGGTTAAGAATTCTCTGTAAGCTGGCTCGCTTCCAGTTTTATCTTCGACCAAGCAACTATAAGCCCACATCCTTAATGCCATCAAGTCACGCTGTTGAGAAATCTCAATAGGTTCATTTGAGGATCCTCCGATAACGACATACAAATTCTTTCTGATTATCGAATCTTTCAGAGTTCTTATTTTACCAATGATTTGACGAATTCTATAATTAAATTCTGATTCCTCTATAGAAAATTCAGGAAGTTCAGTTTTTCCAGTGGGAATTTCGTACAAATTGTCTGTTCCAAACAAATCTGCAACCAAATCTGGTACAACATCACCCGAAACCCACAAGAACAACTCACTAGAATTATCAATGAGGTACAAACCATAATTTTCCCAATGCGCTTTCGAATCATTAATAGGTTCAGGTAACAAAATATTGGCTGTTGTAATTACATCCTCTTCCCCGGTTTCTTCATTAATAGTAACAACTGTTTCCGGCAAGCCACACTCATCAGCCATATTGTGTAATGAAAAGACTGTTGGATAAATATACTTGATCAAATGGGGGATCGGCAATGATCCCAACATATTTAAGGCGGACGCCCTATGATCCGAAGGTACTCTTTCGGGTCTTAAGCCTAAGTGCTTCGTCAAGGAAAATAATAGGAGAGGCAACATTCTCAAATTTGTCGACAATTGTAATGGAGAAGCACCTGAGATATTTCCAGCGACCAATTCTTTTTTGTAAACATTTAGTATATCAACGATGGACCTAGTCAAGTAATCTCTTGCATCTATCAAGGAGCTTGAAAGAGCCTTTTCAACAGCTCGCTGCGTAAAGTAAGTAGTAATTGCTAATTGGTCAGCGGAGGCATAAATATCGTCCAACTTCGAAGACGTAGGAATTGCCAATGTCATTACCCTTATCCTTCTTTCACAGAATGAAGTTGTATGTAAGACAGCAGCTTGGAAATAAACAACAGGTTTTGAGATATTTTCTTCGATAGAAACTTCAATACAATAGCTTTGATCCCTTGGAAATGTTGGAAAAGAGCACAAGTCTGACGATCTATTGAAGAAATTACCATAAAACGAGGTCATCCTTAATCCTGTCGAACCTCTTACTCGCAAGACTGCTTCAAGAGCAATATCCTGTGATAAATGCTCACTCACTTCCCTAGACAATTTCGTCACGTCTTCTGATTTAGCACTAGACCAAGCTGGATAAAAGTGGGTTTGACCCGCAGTATACCGAGCTAAATTAGCTAATGTGGCGACATCTTGATATTTGGCAGAAGTTAAAAATAAATCTACTGATATTTGAGCGCCATTACAATCAACGGCAAAACTTTTGTAAAATTTGTCAGCTGGCGTTAGAAGCATCTGCGTTTCTTTAGGTTTACCGGAAAATGCAGCCTCGTCTCTTACGTTCAATTTACCTTCACCTAAATTGGGTAACGAAGATGTAAAACAAATCAATTTACCACCGATATTGCTGATCATCTTGTGACCCGCTCTGAGTGCTGGACCTAGAGCAAAGCTTGAATTTGCTGTGTCTTCGAAATAAGTGGGGAAATCAATCAATAATCTCTCAATTGCATCTCTGTTTTCATTAAGGTTAACTAGTAAACCATCAGGCGAAGGTAAGAATGGTTCGTCTATATCAGAAACTACCAAAATTTCAGTTCCCTCTAGTCCTTCATTGAACTTAAAATAGTATAAATTGGAATCAACACCAATGAATGAAACCCTTGCGGTCTTATTTTGATTCGGAATACGGTCTAAGCTCTCCAATATTGTCCTAGTAATGGTTCCAGTTAAACCAGAGTTAACAGCCTCAATTGAGACATCAATGATAAAAGTAAAGACAATTGGCTGAGGAGACCTAGCCATGTATTCCTTTGGAGCAACAAATTCCACAACTGAATGATTGAGTTCTGTTCTATCGAACTTATTTTTAGCTGTTCTTGTAATCTCATTATATTCAAATGCGGAAGGGATGTCATTTTGAAGACCACAAATGTTGCATCTCCAACGTCTCCCCTGCTCAGTCAACGTAATGAAAGGGTTTATGTATGACCGACAACGACGACATCTACTAATTATTGTATCACTCGTAGCAGGAACATCGTCATCTTCAATGTGAAGAGTAGTGTACGGTCTCACGACTAGGGCAAATGGTAACTTCGATTTCTTTAAAAGCGAATGACTAGTCGGAATAACATTTAATGTTGATCTGAAATAGTCTGGAGGAGCATTTGCTGTCTCCGAACCTGGAATTAAAGCCGTATCACTTGGCAAGACAATGGGGGGTGGAGGCAATGATAAGTCACTTATCGAAGGAGGAAGTTCTCTCAATAAATCTGTCGAGTACAACTGATTTAATGGCAATGCTTGTGATGATTGTTGAGACCCATAATAGCTGCCCTGAGATTGAAAAGTTGGCTGTTGGGGAGCCTGTTGCTGGTAATACGAATCATAGCTTTGTTGGACAGGAGGTGCTTGAAACTGGTTATACTGATACTGATCTTGCGTGGTAGCAGTTCCTCCGACATTTAGGTTTTGGAATTGACCATTCATCTGGTCAACACCATATGCTTGTTGCGCGACACCAGGCGGTGGTTGTTGGTACTGAGTTTCTACCGCTTGTGGAGTGTTTATCGCATACTGAGGCTTTGGATATGCTCTTTTTCTGCTTGACATTATATCTCGTAACCTGTTTGATCTGGCACTTCTTTATGCTAAGATCTTCGATCGAGTTGTTGATTTATTCACTACGTTTAGATTCGAGATCTTCAAAGAAAAAAACAGTACGTGGTCAGAGAAAGACTGAAATCTACGCGCGCCCGTAAATTTGGACACTAATCCAGAATTCAAACACGTATAAATCTAGCATTGGGTGGGCACTGGTACCTTGGCGTAAGCTGATACTCTAGTGCTAAAATTTCACATTATGTTATCAATCTGCCTAAAACTTATATTAAAAAAATTTGATATAAAATACTTTAAAATGACAATTGTTCTTTCTGTAATATTCTAATTCTATTGACGTAAATGCATGAAGCTGTTAAGATTATATATCATCAGATATCATCAGATATCATACTATTCATGATATCATGATTATACGATGATCACAATTTAGGTTCATGTAGCTGAAATTCTTCCAGATACAAATATTGTGTAGGTTTTCCGACAAATGTATTCCACCATGAATTTAAATACACAATCGCAATCTTATACACATTGACGGGAAAGTCTCGATAACTCCTCAACACAAACAAAAGAGCTTGATACACTTCATCTAATGCAACTTTGAATTCTTCTGCAAATGTCAAATCTTCTTTTGCTTTCTGCTCCACGAGTAATTTCTCAGGAAGTTTTGCATCAGGATTTTTTTTTGGAGGAGCTTTTCTTTTAATCGGGACTTGTGAACCCACTGAAGAATCGAAAAAGGGGAATTCAAGTCCTTGATTATGTCCTTCGGAATCAAATTGACCATCTTGACTATCACTTGATTGGTTTATATACATGATTTTGAAGTTGTTAATGGCTTCTAAAGACTTTGACAATCTGTCAAAGGTATTAAATAAAGCGACCAATTCTATCCTTCTAAAAGACAACCTCGAAGCATTATTAGGATCCTCACTTTCAAATAAGATTTTCAATGAAGTACCATATCCGATTGTTTGTAGCTTGCCCCACATTCTGCATCTGTCACATCCAACACAATCCATAATTGCAGACACATTTTTGAATCTAGATCTAAACTCCTCTTTCAATTCAGGGGAGGTGGTTGCAGGATTAAACAAACTGTGGGTATCAAAAAGAGTGTTCGATTTTAAGGGAAGAATAATGCTGTCCAAAATTGGACCGTACTCCACTGGACCATCCAATCCAAAAGACTGCTGTTTATAACTGGACTCAGTAGATCCAGATTGAACGAATTCTTCAATATTCAAAAACTCGGATAATTTAATGATTGCCTGACTTACCAAAGCATAATTGAAATATATGTTAGACAACCTATCATTAAAGAGACCTACCCTCTCCATGAAAACTTTTAAGTTAGGGAAGAAATCCCCATTTGGTGCCATATACTCATTTGCCAAGTGAACAGATATCGATGCGTGCATCCCAGATACCAATCTATAAAATAGATTTTTCTCGACGCACTGTTCGGGCTCGTTATTGGGGACCATAGACATTGGATTAGTGTTGGGAAAACAGTTCTCTGAATATATAGCCCTCCAAACATCTAAAGACTGATTTCCACCATAACCTGTAAACCGTTCAGGATTATCAAGTAAGTTTACATAGACACAATGGTGGTCATCATCAATGTAGGTATAATCGAGATCTTCACATGTCTCCGTTTCTGAAGCGGACTCAGTAGATTCAGGACGATTTATTTCGCCTAACTTAGAAGGCTTTAAGCTATCATTGTCAATATCACTCCAGTTATATTGGGAAGGTGGCAAAATTTCAACGGCACAATTAGAAGTGGCACAGAAATGTTGAGCGTTCCAAAACTTGCACTGTTTATCGAAATCCAACTTGAAATACTTGAAGTAGGGTGTGGTAATCAACTTCGTGACTAACGGTCTAAGCACACGGTTAAGATCATCAATGTATGAAAATGTAGTATTACACGTCGAGGTAATATTTTGGGAACAGAAGTCTGGAGAGTCAAACGGGGAAAATTGCAGCGGTGAAGCAATATCAGCACTCACAAGAATAAGGCTCATAAATAAGGTCAACCATATTCCAAATTTATTCATATTAATTAAAGATATTTAATAATCAAAGTGATTACCAATCTTCAAAGCGATGATGATGGAAAAATTTTCACACCAAACAGAATGACTTATTTCTAAAGTATGAGATGGACGAGAGACGGTTAAGCGTAACTCCAAATTCAAGATCCTGTAATTGCTATCGCTTAATATAAAATGCTGCTACTATAGCTCTAGAATAAATAGTACCGTAGATGAATTTGCCAGCAGATAAGCTACATCTTATTAAAATGAGTAACATGCAGGATTTTGAACACGTAGTCAAATAGTGCGAATCTAAAGTCTTCTACAGATGATTTATTGTAAGAATATATATATATAGTGTAAAAAAATTGAATTAAAGAAAAGGAGCAAAGATGTGCCAATAGTATTCAATGAAGTTATCGACCCTATGAATAAGTCAATTTATTTTAATCAAATTTTATCTTCTTTGCTGTTTTTGACATATCCACATCTTTGTAGAAAGCACCGTAAGCTGAGTGAGCTTTCTTCTTGGTATGGCCGCCGAATTTAAGTAATTCATCAGGAACAGGTTGGTTAGCGCCTCTCAAAATATTGATAAGTGCTCCACTCAAATGTTTCTCATGCTCTGTAAATAAGGTATGCGATGTTCCCGTTTGCCCTGCCCTACCAGTTCTTCCAATTCTGTGAACGTAGTCCTCTGCCGTTAACGGGAAAGTTAAATTTATGACGACCTTCACGTTTGGGATATCTAGACCTCTCGCAGCAACATCAGTAGCTAAGAGGATATTTGATTTCCCTTGCTTAAACAGGTTCAAAGCAGAAGATCTCTGTTGTTGCGACAAATCACCATGAATAGCTACTACGTTTAACAGATTTCTTTTGAGAAGTAATTCGATCCTTGCTGCCTCTTTCTTATATAATGCAAATATAAGTATTTTGTCGTCTCTGTTTGGTCCGGATTGATACTTTCTAATTAATTGCAAGAGTTTTTTCTCCTTATCGTAAGGTTCAACAACTTCCACAACTTGAGTAATTCGCTTGTTTGCTGAAAGTTCATTTCGATCTCCTATGCTTACCTTAACAGGCTCATTCATGAATGTCGCAGCCAATTCTCTCACTTCTTTGGGCCAAGTTGCCGTAAACATTAACGTTTGCCTATCAGTGTTGGTGTCACCAATAATTCTTCTAATGTCTTCTTCGAATCCTTTCTCTAGCATTCTATCAGCTTCATCCAACACGAGATACTCAATCCCTTCTAAGCTTAGGGCGCGGTCATTTAGTAAGTCAACCAATCTTCCTGGAGTGGCCACAACAACATTCGCTGTCTTCAATTGATGCTTTTGCTCGTCTTTGGAAACGCCACCGTAAACTGCAACACACTTAAGTGAAGTTTTAGAAGTGAGATCGACTAGGTTGTCGTAAATTTGCAAAGCCAATTCCCTTGTAGGAGAAACACATAAAACCTTTAATCCTGTCTTTTCCAAGCTTAATAGATTGTTGATTGCAGGAACACCAAATGCAAAAGTCTTTCCTGATCCGGTTTCTGCAACACCAATCACATCCCTTCCACACAAAAGATATGGCCAAGATACTGACTGAATTGGAGTCGGCTTCGGAAACTTTGCGACAACATTAGTTACTTCTGAATCCAAGCTCAAGTGGTCAAAAGATAAGATAGGCCGTAAGTTCATTTTTCGGTCATCTTCAACAGTAACCTCATTCTCTGAAAGAAAGCTATCAATTACAGACTGAGGAGTCCCCGTTAATTCACTTGATTGTATGTAAACCAATTGACTTGACTTATTAGTGCTTAATTCATGACCATTTTGCTTAGCTGTGATATTTATGTCTAGACTCTCCTTCTCCTTCTTCTCTTTCTTCTCCTTCTTTTCTTTCTTCTCCTTCTTCTCTTTCTTCTCCTTCTTTTCTTTCTTCTCCTTCTTTTCTTTCTTCTCCTTCTTTTCTTTCTTCTCTTTCTTTACCTTCTTGATCTTTCTTTCCTCACTTTCATTTTTCTCTTGCTTCTCTTTCTTATTTTTGACTTCGTTATTACCATTTGAGTTCACTTTCTCAACTTCTGAAAAATTATTCAGTTGTGAAAGTGAGCCCTCATCATATTTCCTCTTTTCACCTTTACTTTTACTCATGGTGAATATAGGACTGTCAAGAGTTAACAATTTAAATTTTTTTTTTCTTTCTCATCTACTCTTCACATGAGCCGCACAATGAGCCTGCTAAATCTACAAACCTGGAGATAAACACAACAAAGTGCATTTCCAGATAGGTAGATTGCAAGATTGCAAGATTGCAAGATTACTACACCAATGACAGAACGATCCCTAATATATGATATACGTATATTATAGGGAGAGACTATGTAGCAATGCTTTTGCGATACATCTACATTTCTGGGTGCCGTAAGGAAAGACGTTTAAATACAAACTCTTATAACCGGTTGCAATAATAGATATACGTAAAACATAGGAAAGATAAAATTAAATAGATAGCTGTATTCCTCTTCTTCAAATTTAAGGAATATCGACGTTTAATAAATAGCAATAGTCAAACGGCCAAAACAAAATGATAAGTTTAATAGGATAGTCAGAACAAATAGCCGAACAAATTCATCTTAACACGTCAGGCAGTCAGCCGATAAATTGATGACTTAAAAAGTATTCTTCAGTCGGATCAGAACCATCCATTTCATATTGTATCTAAACATTATCAGCTTTTTGCTTCAAAGCAGATTTCTTCATTTTCTTCTTTTGCAAAGCTTCGAATTGCTTGCTCTTAAACAGTTGACTTTTCCTGTAATTGACATCAGATTTTTGAGGCTCGATAACATCAGAAGCTTCTGTGTCGTCTTCATTTTGAGCCTTCAAGTATTCATATTGATTGATATTAGTTCTTGTCTTGCTTGGAAGGCTCATTGCTCTCGCAGATGATTGTTGTGGCCTGTGCTTCGATAAGGCAGCAACTTCTGCATAAGTCAACTTTTTGCATTGTATATCTACAAATGAATCCTCTTGCTCATTCATAGAAATATTAACCAAGTTTTGACTGTTCTCAACTGATGGAATGATGAAACTGCTTGGAATAGGTTCTGTACTCTTATATTGGTTCAGCTCATTGCGTTCTCTCTTCAAGAAGGAAGGAAGTAAATATGAAGTGAAACCAGCTTTCAACATTTAAATTCAACTCGATTAAAATAGGACTATTCGGGAGGCAAAGGAAGAAAGAAATGAAGTTATTCTTCAATTAAGCGATAGTAAATCCGAATTACCAGGTAAATATGAATGAAGTTATCTTAAGGAAGCCAACGGATAATAATTTGCAAATCGGAACTCTCTTTTTTATTAATTAAATTAGTTTCACCTGCACGGGTTCTCTATTTTACAGTTGTCTCAAGCTCGGTTAATTGTGTCAACAAACTCTTTTGAATTAAAAACAACTAAGTCGAAACGATGACGATCTCCAAGCTAAGTTATAAATTCTTGTCGAATAAGACAATTGAATAGTTTTCAGTTCTGTTAATTAAATAGTTTTATAAACTTAAGTGCTACGACGTAAACAAACAAGAATCGCAAGATAAGATCACGAAAGGTTATCATGGGTGACTCCCCTTATCGAGACCTCGAGGGCTTTTGTGTCTCTTGGAGGGAATACCGCGACATCCCGCAGCCACCTGGCATGACCCGATTCCGACGCATGTGTGCAATACCTGCGTAAACTTAGAGGGCCGCTGGTAGCAATTAGGACACGCGTGGGAAACGAGGAATAACCGTGGCTAGCGGGCTTCATCGGGAATATGAAACTTCGAAGGGCTGTTATCGTGTTTACTTTTACAACGTACAGGTCCAGGAACTTCGCGACATCTGGAGGAAAGAGCCTGGAGACATAGGTGGGCTTTTGGTAAAGCACAGAACTTAATCAAGACGAAATAATAAACCATAATTTAATATACTACCACTACCCCTGAAAAAGAATACAAGAACAAAAGGAATACTTAGTGTTCCCAAGGGGAAAGTGGTAACTCAACAAGTAACGACAAGTGTAAGAATAAATTGTATAGCTGCTACTTCTGTCACGTGCGAAACAGAAAATTCCAAGAATGATATCTCGGACATCACGATTCTCCCTTCATAAACCTCTATTATAACGCCTATGTTCCTTAAATAGCGGTAGTCTATTATGGAAGGTTGGCTAGAGGTAAGTCTACTTTTGATGAAAATGGTATGCCAGATTTTAACTAACAGTACAGGTTTGTCGAATTCCGCCTCTTGGTGCTAATGGAGGAGAACATGGCAGAACCACGGCTTTAGAATTCGATGGCACCCAGAACTTACTTTGGTGTGGAGACTCATTGGGATTAACAAGATCTTTTACAACTCAAAATGATACTTTGGGATTTCAACCATTTCAACTATGTCCGTATTCGAAATTTCCAGTGTCAGAGAATAAACCGGTGAGACAGCATTTAAGTCATAGAGAGGGATTGTTTTCCTTGCTGCAAAGCTCATTGATATTCAACAATAGGAGAGGAATAGTGAAGCAGGAGTTTTCATGGGAATTATTTAAAAATGGTAGTGAGCAATTTAGAAATTTGTCATGTATGGCTATCAACTCGAATGCAAACAATGATATCATAGTGGGAAGTGATGATTCCTTCATGAAAATTGATGTTAATAAGCCTAATAATTTAATAAATTATGATTACACCGGGAGTGTTTCTTTTGTTAAGACTGCTGCCAAATTCTTAGTGTTGGGTAAAACCGAAGGTACAGTAGATATATTTGATCCACTGAGCCAAACGACAGTTAAGACATTCCCTGGTCATAGCAGCTCATTATCAGACCTAGACATACAAGGGAACTATATAGCAACTTGTGGGTACTCATCTAGAGCAAGAAGTTTTCATCCTTCGAAGGATTTCATGGCTGATCTGTTGGTAAATATCTATGACTTACGAATGTTGAAAGCTTTGGCGCCAATACCATTTCCTGCTGGTGCATCATGTGTAAGATTTCACCCAAAACTTCCTAATATTCTTGTGATTGCATCACGGTCAGGTCAAATACAGTTGGTGGATATGTTCGACCAACTGCTTGGATATTTATATCAAGCGAATTTGGCAGTATCTAATACGCCTTTACATGTTAACAACTCATACTTGTCAAATTTGGAAATAAGTGGTAATGGTGAGTTTATAAGTTTCAATGACAGTTGCTCGAATCTTCACTTGTGGTCTTACAACCCTACTGGCAAAGATTTTGTTAGTTTCCCATCTCCATTGGAACAGCCTGACATCATTCTTCCACTGTCGACAGAATTTTTAAGTATTGATGATAATGTTCCCTTATCTTCAGTTGGAATGCCTTATTATAAGGATCTTTTGCTATCAAATTTTGCCTCCGACTTGAGGTTCACAAAGGAGTTAGCTAAGCTCCCAAAAAAGATTATTACTCCTTTGACCATGGACTCTCAAGAGAGGGTATTTCCATATGATGAACTGAAATATGGACCCATGTACTTCTATAATAGGTATGCCTCTTTGAAGGAAGGTAATGCTAGATCGGTTAATATACCGAAATTTATTAGCGAAAGGACAAACGACCTGAAATCGACTCCAAGTATTAAAAGTAACAACTCAACTGATTCTGGATTTGATGGACACGAAAATGATAGTATTTTTCAATTTAAGGTTGCACCACCTGCTGATTATCTTAGCAAGGGGGGTGATTTAAGAAGAACACCTAATTGTTATTCGAAATTATCCATTCACTATTCAAGATTCGGTGTCGAGGATTTCGACTTTGACTATTATAATAAATCTAATGGTATGTATTGTGGATTAGAGAATCATCTCGATAATTCTTATATCAATCCCTTAATACAACTTTACCGGTATAATCCTATGTTTTACAATTTAGTGATCCTAAAATTGAAAAACGAATGGCTTCCGTGTGACGGCTCAACAATCATGAGAAATCCTAACGGCTCTTCCATTTTGAATGAATTGGGATACTTGTTTGATATGATGTTCAAAGCACAAGGAAAAAACGTTACGATTTCGAACTTTTCGGAGACATTAAATACAAATGTCAGTGCAGTACAAGAAGGACTCATTGATACCGAAGAAGGGAGGAAATTCAACGCTCAGCAGTTGCGACTATTGATATGTAAATTCAATGCTTTTTTGATGTTTCAGTTGAATTCTGATTTATTGGGTCAATTCAATGATTCATCGTTAGATAATGTAATGGGCTTGCAATATGAACTTGAGGTTAAAAGTTCATATTGCCATATTAATGAAAAGCAGGTTGGCAAACAATTTGTCATAGACTTAATTACACCTCCCGAAACTCAAATTGTTGAATCGAATACTGGTCGTTATTCTAGAGACCGAATTTTTAATCGGAGGAGGGCCTATTCAATCGTGGACTATTTGGACTATTCGTTGAATCAAGTTAAAGCTGTACCATGCAAAGCTCATAATTTCGCTCACCCTTTGAGTGTCGAAAGTAAGATTAATAGCCTTCCTCCGTTGTTATCTGTTAATGTTAATTTTACTAAAGAAGAGTTTGATATGGTCAGCAGCTACGAAAACTGGTTGGTACCCTCTTTCTATGCTACAAGAGACAATGGAAACTTATCTTTTAAACAGAGCGGCCCCCAGAATAGTTCAAATTCGATTAAATACGAGCTTCAGGGATTTGTGTGCGAAATAAATCACTCCGCCGAAGACTCAATTGATTCACATAATTTAGTATCTTTTGTGAAAATTAATGGACAATGGTTTTTATTCAATGATTTCTTGGTAATGCCTATACTGGACTCTGAGGTTTTTAATTTATTGTATCCATGGAAGAAGCCAATCATAATACTTTATAGTGATATTGATCATCCACTGAATCAATGCTTTGACTACTTCACCAATAATCGCTTTAAGAGCGTCGGAATCGATGATCAGATCTTATATAAAGATCATTTTGCAGGTTCAATTAGAGATTCATACAGAAAAGAGTATGAACTTTTAAGCAAAGAGGAGGCACCATCTGCTGGAACATTGGTTGCCATTGATGCTGAATTTGTTACTTTAAGGCCAGAAATCCTAGAAATATATTCTGATGGCCGTAAGAACATTATAAAACCTAAGAAATTGTCATTGGCAAGGGTATCTGCTTTAAGAGGAGACAACGGCACTAAGGAAGGCGTTCCTTTCATCGATGATTATATCGTTCATACCAGTGAAATATCAGACTATTTGACTAATTTTTCTGGTATCGAGCCTGGTGATTTAGATCCGATTAAGTCTGATAAGAACTTGGTAACATTACAAACAGCATATAGAAGATTGTGGTTACTTTTGAATTTAGGAGTCATTTTCGTAGGTCACGGTTTAAAAAATGACTTTAGATGTATCAATTTACAAGTTCCTCCTTCTCAGATAAGAGATACAGCTGAATTCTTTTACAAAAGTGATTTTAAAAGAAAACTAAGTCTTAAGTTTTTGGTGTATATACTTCTCAAAGAAAAAGTGCAAACAGGAAATCATGACTCCATCGAAGATGCAAATTCTGCACTTCTTTTATACAAAAAATACGTCGAATTGAAAGCAATAGGAGAGTTTGAGGCTACGCTAAATAATATTTATTTTGAAGGTCAGCAACTTAGATTTAGGGTCCCAGAGTCTTAAGTTTATAGATTGCATAGATTGTATAATATAATGCTATTGAACTGCTTGAAAACGGAAATGTGTCGTAGAATTAATAGATGTCTATATCAAATTCAGAAGTTATATCAGGAATATACATATTTATACATATATGCCTGTGTGATGCTCTTACTGACTCTTAAATTGTCAGCTTACAAGAGAGCGACAGCCAAAGCAGCAAGTCCAGCTGCGCCAGCTGCAATTTTTTGTTGACCTGCGACACCTTCGTAGGTTGAAACAGCGGCAGCAGTGCTGTTGGATGAAGCACTATTAAAGACAGAAGTGAATGTGAGTTGTGAAGTTTCAGTAGCTTCGACACCGGTTGAGACAGTGACAGTTGGTGTCGTGGTCACATCAACGTACTCATTAGACTCAGAAGCTGTGGCTGCCTCCGCTTCTTCAGATACTGGTGCCTTTTCGACTGCTGATTCTGGACAAACGGTTGTGTAAACGGTCAACACACCATCAACAGTAGTAGTGACAACTGTTTGACTAGTAGCTTCAACTGTTGTTTGACAAACATTATCTGAGCATGATGTGATCGTGACCTCAGTTGTTGATTCATTGGTAACGGTATCAATGTCATAAACAGTAGTTTGAGCTGCTGCGACAGCTAACAAGGTAGCGACTGTTAAGAACTTCATATTATATTTGTGTGTTATTTTAGGTTGACCAAGAGATGCTAATCTTTTCACTGTAACGAATGACTTACTGTTGCAATATGAGACCTTAATTTTAACCACATTGAGGCGTATTTATACCTTTAGTATCAGCAATTTATTTCAGAAAAGTTGATACACGCTAAACGCTTCATAGTTCTTAGCCCACTAAAGAACGCGTAAAATCGTGTATTTATTCATGAAATGATAATGAGCCTAAGTGTGATGATAATGAACAAGGCGCCAGATTTACTCCTTAATCTGTCGGCTCCTTCATGTCAATAGTTTTTCACGTAATATTTCGAGTTTTTCTTAACACGATAAAACGTCTTTCGTGGCGTATTTACAAAATAAAGACGCGAAAACATAAACAACGCGAAATAATTATTAGCTCATCGTTGTCAAATCGTGTATCTTGATAGAGCGAGGTTCACGCGTAATACAATTGATAGTATGAATGAGATCTAACGAAGAAGCTTACTACGACTCTCACGATATTATTAAACGATTTGAACACATATACACACTGTTAAGAGTAACGAATCGTAAAATTTACTTCAATCCAACATAAGATTCATTTCCCAATCTTGAATAACATATATCCAGTTGTCTCGTGGCTCATTTAATCTTTTCCTACGCCAAACTTCTAGCATGATCTGCCTTGCACCCCAGTAGCTTCCCAAGTATTGAGCAATATCAGCACCCCACTTCTTAAAACCTAGCTGCAAATCTGAAGAGACGGCTTCACAACCTGCAATAAAGCCCTGCCAAAAAAGAGGTATAATCGCAGCTTCATCCCGAGCTATAAGAGCCTGAATGGAATTTAAGTGATGCAACGTTAATTCCACTTTATCTTGAACCTCTATGGGTGATTCACCTTTTAGAAATCTTTTATGATATATGGAAAGCGCATGATAAAATGAAAGGATGTGATGATAAGTCGCTTCATGCATCGGTGAAAGAAAATCTAGTTCGCAATCATTATCTTTCTTAATACTCTTCTTGACTGAATTATTGTAGAGTTTCCAATCTAACTTCCATTTCAGTAGATCAGAGTCTAGAGCTTTAACTTTCTGCTCAAAGTTACGTGGAATAGTCTTTTGAATACCTTCGTAATATCTCTTTGTTCTCAATAACTTGACTGTCTCACTGAATAAGATAATCAATGAGTTAGGAAGTCCATATAAGGCATCAGTAGCGAAATTTTCATCGTTTTTCTTAGTATTGATTAATTTCTTGTCTACGAATAAAGGCGAAGCATCTTTACCCCCTCTATTTTCCTTGGCCGTAATATTATGAACAATATAATCAATTCTTCCGCGTCCATCTATTCCAGCTTCATCCTTCAGCTTATATTTGTCACCATTGACATCGTAGCCATAACCTGATGTCAAATAAAAGTCGTCTCTAATGTTATCGAGGTCTAAACACGTTGAGTCCTGTATTAATTTCAAAGACAGAAATATTCGATGTAATATTCTCGCCTTGGACGAGAGCTTTTTCTTCTTCTTCATTTTAGTTGCAATTACTCTTTCACACCACTTTATATAAAAGTTTGTGTCTTGCATTGTACCCCACACTAAATCCACACTGATCATAGACATAACTGCACAAAGCACATCTTTATATTTTTCATTTGCAATACAATGCTCTATTCCTGACTGTGTATCGGTCTTAGAACCCAATAACCTCTTAATAAATAAACTAGCCTGATTCCTTAATCCGATTCCTAGGTTTAAGTAGTACTTCATAGATCCAGAATTCTTTGGAAATTTAGACTGCAAATTGAAAGCCGAGACTGCGAGAAGAGCATTGAGTAATGCATTTTTGGCATTTGAAGTCTTTCCGAGTGCCAGTAATTCTCCAATTGCCATGAGAGCTCTAGGAAAATAGATTGTTTTCCATGGGTTCTCAGTCAATGGTATCACTGTCATCAAGTCTGCCACTTGGGTCACATAGTAATTAAGTAAATATCTTGTGAGGGGTTGTACTTGCAATGCAGTACTCGGTAGCCCCTTAAGTGAACTTGGCGAATTCGCAGATTTAGATTTATTGGGAATTGCTAAATCAATATGAGGTTCCGTCAGTAATGTGCTTTGCACGATGCACATAATGGAAGGTGGCATTCTAACCTGCCCATTTTGATCTTCTTCCAATACCTGCATGGGTCTATCACTTTTCTTTGAAGCATGTAAATTGATTTCAAGATCTTCGTTTGATTCGTAATGCTGATTATGAAGATCATGATAACCATGATCATAGATGCGTGACCTTGAAGTGTCTACTAATAAAGTTGAAGGCTCATTTGAGTTGAGAATGGTGGACATAGGAATTCCAGTTGCATTCAGCAGGGATGATCCTAGGCTAACCGAATTACCATTTGTTAAATTTCCAAAATTATGTGCTTGAGACGAGTTTCCATGAAAAACTAGATTAAGAAAATCATTTTGATTTGCAGTGACATTTAAGGATCCTAGTGAAAGAGTGTTTTTTCCAGCATCATTTTGCTCCAAGACTGAACCAGAAGATAAGTTAGACATAAAGTCCAAAAATTGAGTATCACCATTTAATGCGGCAGCCGTAAGTAAGGCATCATCTCTTAATTCGTTGGAAAGCCAAAGTTGATCATGAGACATGGCTTCATCAATTTCCATTGGCTCAGAAATATAAGCATTCTCCTTCGAAATTCGTTTCGAACCATTATGTTTACTTATCTTATTCGGTCCACCTTCATCACCGATTTCACGTTTTCTTTTGATTGTCCTCTTAAAAACTCCGAATGGCCCAAGAACTTTAGTTTCCTGCTCTATTTCCTTATCCTGAGGATTATTAAGGACGCCTAAATCTCTATCAATATCTTCATATGTCTCATAAGGACCGAATTTCAGTCCAGAATCCCACTTCACAAAACCCACATGCCTCCTTTGAAAAAATTCAGAATTCACCTTAATGTCATCTTCTGATGTATGTGCTATCGAGGTATTTCCCTGCTTGAATTTAACTTGATAAGATATCTTCCCTGTTACTGAATCGAATTGTAAAGGCTGTGACCATCTAAGCTTAATATCGTATCCAGCACACATCAAACCTGCTTTGCGGCAGTTCTTGCAATACGGCTTCTTCAAATCACATCTAATTTTTCGAGAGCGACAGGTAAAACAGCCAGTGAATGTCTTAGATCGCTTACTTTTGACTGCATTCTCACCAGAGGTCTTCTCCTGGTCTAAAACATCTGAGCTTTCAACACTCTCAGAGCGCAGAGAGACAGCCTTCTCTTTAGTAATGTCACCCGACATGCTCATTTCCCGTCCAGCAGGTATTATGATAGCAGTCCCTCGTCGAGTCTGATCTGCAAAGTATTAAGCTTTATAGACACTATAGCTTCCCGAAATTATTTTCTAGAGTGTCTAAAATTTGATTATTATCTAATGAACAAATTGTGTGATGATCTACGATTATATAATCTACGTCCGATTAGCTAAACTGACATTTTCAGTATCTCACTCTTAATCGTAAACTGTAAATATTGGACAAAATAAGACCTTGGCTGTAGCTCTCTCTCTAATTCAGTAGTTGAAATGACCTTGAAGATGTAAGTAATACGTGGGTTTCCATAAGCTCTCCTTAAAAAAGCATACGGTCCAGTTGAAAATTTACATCGAAATGACTATCGCATAGGAAAGAGATCTTTCATACCTGTATATAGAATAGTGATTTACCCTATTTCTTTCTTCAAGATCTTTTCCTACATCCTACGTCATATCATGTATACAGTCGTCGGCGAAATAGTGGTCCGACCAGATAGCAATGTTGCTCAAAGAATAGGAGATTTTATATTCTTTATTTCGGCTTTCTTTCTTTTAATAGAGTATAATCTATCATAATATGACTTTGGCTAAGCATTGGAAATACAACGATAACGAGGATATTGTTTTAAGCAACCTCAAGGGTCTAGTAAGTTCAGACCCTGCACTAAAGCTTATTCCTTCTGAGAAAGTTGTGTTCAATAACTCATCGGATACGAAAAAGAAGATAACATTGGTAAGTGGCGGAGGCGCTGGACATGAACCAATGCATGCTGGTTTTGTAGGAGACAACTTATTAGATGCTGCTGTAAGTGGTTCAATTTTTGCCTCTCCTTCAACTAAACAGATAATGGCTGCTGTTAAGACTAAATCTGACAAAGAGAAAGGAACCTTGATCATTGTTAAGAACTATACTGGAGATATATTACATTTTGGGTTGGTCGTAGAAAGGGCCAAGACGGAAGGCTACAATGTTGAAATGTTACCAGTTGCTGACGATGTAGCAGTTGGGAGAAAGCAAAATGAAATGGTTGGAAGAAGAGGATTAGCAGGAACTGCGCTTATTCATAAGATATTAGGTAGTGCTGCTGCATCAACAGGTGCTGACTTGAACACTATTTTTGAATTAGGAAAATCAATCAACAGTAGTTTTGTCACTGTGGGTGCATCTTTGGACCGCACTTCTGTTCCTGGAAAGACACACGAAATTGAGTTTACCGGCGAGAATGAGGCTGAAATAGGCTTGGGTATTCATAATGAACCCGGTCATAAAATCCCAATTCCAAACATTGATGACTTAGTTAATCAGATGTTCGATATGTTGGTTTCTCCAAAAGATACTGAGCGTCATTACGTTGATTTCGATTTGAAGAATGATGAATATGTTTTGTTGATTAATAACATAGGTGGAACATCTTCTTTGGAGCTTTATACAATTGCTTCTCACGTTGTTGATAATCTTCCATTGTCTAAGAGGCCAAAGAGAGTTTTGATTAGTGATTTCGTAACATCTCTTAATTCTCCTGGCTTTTCTGTGACACTCTTAAATTTATCAGTTGCAGCTAAGGGTAAATCGGGATTCTCTATTGACGATATCTTATCGTTCTTAGATACTCCCACCAACGCACCAGGCTGGAAACCGAAGTCTTATTCTTCTGAACTTTGGGATAAAAAGAGTGAATACGTGGAATCACCAATGAAAGATGCTAAGACAGTCACATCTTCACTCAGGGTTGACGCTAAAAAGTTCGAGAGTGCTTTGAAAGGCGGTTTAGAATATCTTTTAAAGAAAGAACCTGAAATAACTCATTATGACACGATTGTCGGAGACGGTGACTGTGGTGAAACATTGGCTGCAGGTGCAAATGCTGTATTATCGGCCTTGAAAAATGATAAATCATTTAAAGAACACTTGAATGATCCTGTCTGTGCTGTATCAAAGATAACCGAGATTGTTGAAGATAACATGGGAGGTACTTCTGGGGGTATTTACTCTATATTTTTGACTTCTTTGGGTAAAAGTTTGCAAAAAAGCAAGGAAATAAACGTTACCACTTTGGGTACGGCTTTTCATGAAGCCTTGTATGATGGTTTGTTCAAATATACTAAAGCAAGAACTGGAGGTCGTACACTTGTGGACACTCTACAACCTTTTGTTGATACATTCCTGAAATCCAAAGATTATAGGAAAGCATTAGAAAGTGCCAAAAAGGGATGTGAAGAAACTAAGAAATTGCAGGCTAAGTTTGGAAGAGCAAGCTATGTGAACGAAGATGAATTTAAAAATGAGGAAGGAGGTATTCCTGATCCGGGAGCATATGGTTTGTTGGCGATTTTCGAAGGTTTTATTAATTCTTTAAATTAGTTATTTGACCAATCGAAATTTAAACTATAGTACATTTCTATTTTTTAAATAAAAAGGCAATCAATAAATGCAAGCTTTAAAGACTAGTAGGCAACAATATCGATATTATCATCGTCATCTGGAATGGTATCCCCATTTTTATGGTGTTCCCAAACTTTTATTACTCTCTTCAACGAAAAAGAAGCACTAGCTGATCCAATTTGGGAAGAAATTTTAAAAAATGTTAAAAATAACAGCTTATCCTCTTCCTGGATACAGTTTAACGCTGCGATAAACATGGGCCATTGCAACATCATCATTGAGCAGTTGAATATTTGCTGTGGAGCTTCAGTGGAATCCTTTAAAAAGGAAATCAAATGTGTCAAAGTTTTAGTCAAACATTGTACTTGCGAAGAGGTATATGGTACCTGAAGGCATTTTACAAGAATTGTCAAAATCGATGCTATTGTATAAGCTTGGTGGGAGCAGTCCATCCAACTTATTATATAATTTTCATCTTTTATTTTAACCCTGTCAAGTAATGAGCCACTTGGAACCTTATTATCAGGAAAATCTTGAGGAGTCAATAAGCATTTTCGATTTATAAATTCAATTTGAGATTGTTTGTAAAATTCTGAAAGAGTGCTTAGACATTCGAAACAATTCTCCGGTTCATAAATCATGTCATTTGAATTCAACTTATTCAATATCTTAATTAAATCTCTTATTGCAGCAATACTTGAGTGATGGTATCCACCTAAAATATTGAAGCCATTACTCTTTACAATTCCTAATTCTTTCAATACCTCAACTTCATACTCTGTACCGGGATTTACCAATAAGTCTATCTCAGCCTCCGACTTTAACGTCCCGCCCAATTTCGAACTTATACTTGCCAAAACCTCAAACGTAACAAACCAAAATTTACAAAAAATTAGAATCTTAGAATTCTGCTTTTTGGAAGAGGTATTTCTCAATAATAGATCTTTTGCACCTCTCAAGTGAGGTCTCCAGTCTTGCTTTATATTTGCCGCATTAGCTGTGGTTAGCAATAACACGGTAAGTAGAACGGCCTCTATATTAGACGTCAACTTTGCCTTTTCCATCTTCCCAAAATCAGTACTGATTGCAGGACCCAAGAGTTTTAAACATTTTGATAAATATGTAACATAAGCCTCTTCGTCTTGCGGCAAGTTCCTTTTATGCGATACAATTTTAGCACCTTGAGCCAAAATTGCTGCTAATAAAAATGATTCATTTGAAGCGCATTGCAATAAAATATCTCTTGCCGGATTGAAATACGTTTTCAAATTTTCATCATATGAGGCAAATGGAAGTATTATATTTGAAAAATCGTCATAGAATTCCTTGAGATACAATTTCTCACGTTCGTTTGAAACAGGAATAAAGTCAAATGGAATATCTCGAAGTACTATCTCTCTAGGAGGTACCTTTTCAGGCAGATGCGAGCCATTGAAAGTCGGCTCATTCCTATCTATAGCACTGCTGAAACTTGGATCAAAATTGTACATTTCATGCAGCTTACTGTCAGTTGACTCGAACATTATGTTATTAACGAGATTGTTCAAGTCTGAAGCTAAAACGTTCAAGTCATCCCTATTATAAAACTGATAATCACTATTCATCAAAAGTCCATTGGTCCCTAGTGGCCTGGGAACTTGACTCAAGTCGGGTGAATTCTGTGATTGGTATATGGGTACCTGTGGTGATTGGAAACCCTGTGCAGATATCGGTGGAATAACAGGGCGATGTGGATTTATGGGTGATGGTGCGGTGGAAATTCTCTGCTTCGCTAATGATCCATTATCCGGCGCAATGGGAACATTTGAGTCGTTGAGCAAGTTTACAATTGACGAGGGGGTATACCTTGGTGGGAAGCTTATAGAATTCTTGTTTTTTAACGTTGACGGGTGACTCAGTTCAGACACATGTGTAGATGCAGCAGATGAATCAGACTTATTTTCATTTAACACAGGAGATGAAGATGTGGAACTATGCTTACTGCTCGAAGATGAATTTCGGTGCTTTTTTATCTTCTTCCCATTACTTTTAGGTGAGTATTGCTGAATAGTGAACGGCTTTTGTTCCTTGATCTCAGTAACGATGGGTTGAATTTCTAGTAGCTTCTTTGATACACGAGGAACTCGTTCACCAACTTCTGGGTATGAGCATTCCTTGTCTAATCTCTTACATTGCCAGCACTGAGGTTTTTCCTCCGAGCATTTTATCTTCCTTCGTTTACATTCACGACAACCACCTTTGCTATACTCCCTTTTGTTTCGAGGCTTAGATGGCTCCTCTCGCTTCAAATAAAGTTCCCCCGATTTCATCAGACGGTTTTCGCTTGCCTATGCGTTAATCCGTTTACAATCTTTGATATGTTATTCTGATACTAAGCTACTGATTAGATTGTGAGGACTTGACATTTCGCGAATTAGACGCTCCTCAGTTGCGAACTCCGTGCGCCGATTAAAATGCAAACTTTCGGGTATTTTGAAATTTTTTCTTATCGAAGTTGTCAAAATGCATGTTTAATGCAAGTAATTCGATAAATTACAGGGGGTGAGCCATATGCCACCGGAAAATAGATGGGAGCAGCGTGTAACTTCGAACATTAAAGTCCAATTTATTCAAGCCAATATTGCTCTTACAGATTTATTACACTCTGTCGAATAGGGTATGCATATATTATTAATACAGAGAAGAAATTAAAGCCTCAAAATTTTCAAGAGAGCGATTATGTAGAGTATTACGCCGTTCTCTTAGCCTTTGATTTCGAACGTGTACTATTGGGATTATTAGTGCTATTATCATCGTCATCTTCATCATATAGTTCTTCGACTGACCTTTTCGGCACACTATTTCCTTTATCAGATCCATGATTATATGTAGAATTGTAAGTTCCAGCGAAACTACCATTTCCCTCTGTTTTCTTGACACTGTTGTTTTCTTTACCAGAGTTTCTGTCAGTATTATTTGGAGTCCGATTCTTAGACGAGACAGGAGGAGTATCTCCCGGGGTTACTACGACGGGATCGGAAGTGTTATTTGATGTGTTTGAGTTATTCAAGAACTCGCTCACATCAAAATCCTCAAGATCAGGCTTCAAGTTATCATTTATCTCGTTTATTGAGGCCTGCTGTTGTTGCTGTTGACTGGCCAATTTCTGGATCCAGTCTTGCACCTGTTGGATTGATTGACCTTGCCTATGAATATTCTGTTCCAAACCATTCATAAGTTCGTTTGAATTCGAAAGTTGATTCGGATCATATTGCAGTCCTAGGCTTAAAAACTGAGATCCTGGAGTTCCTGGTGTATTGTAAGGACTATTAGGATTCCTAGACAATTCTGGAAAGTATTGTCTTGGAGACGGAACTTGAGCTTGAGATTGAGCTTGATCTTGGTTTATTATTTGGTGGTAAATTTTGTTTACATTATTGACAGGTGACTCGCCCGCGTTCGAGTTATTTTCATAGTTCCTAATTATTTCTTCGATTGATCCATTGCTGTGTCTCTGGTTGTGACCCTCAGTTCCTGATATTTCTGATCCACCACCAGAAGAGCTTCTCTTGTGTGCTTGATTGGTAAGCATTAATCTAGGCTTCTGATACGGATTCGGAGCCTGCGTTGCGTAGGGATTAAATTGTTGGGTTTGATTAGCATATGGATTATACGTGACCTGATTTGCATCGTCAAAAAACCCACTATCCAAAACTTTATTGGCATTATTGCCGTAAACAGCAGCTAGAAACTTTAATATTTTATCCAAAGTTTGTGCTTGTTGCTGATGCCTTTCCCGGGTTAAATAGTTTTCCTGCCACAAAGTTTTATTATCTTTTCTAACCCTCCGAATATCCTCACATATTGCCAACTGATTCATTTTAATTTGGTCTAGTTCATTCAAAACTAATTGAAAGTTAACCTGATTGTGGTCGCTTTGCTCATTTTCCTGATTAACACTTTTATTTCTCACTATTTTGTCTAGCAAATCTTTACGACCTCTAATGAAATACGGATTTTCGAATTGCCAAACTTCATCAGATTGTTTTTCATCCTTACTCTGATTCAACGTTCCATTACTAATATCTTGAACTTTGTGCCATCCATACATATTTAACTGCCTCACAAATGAAGCGAAATTATTGTGCTTGAAGTATTTTGGTAATATATTCTTCATAAACTCCTCTCGATGGAAAACTTGAAAAGTCTTTCCATCATCGTTCCAGCGTATATATTCCTTATTGGCTGGATCATTAACCATAGACCACATCTTCGGCACAAAGGCAGTTCGTTTTAAACTGGAAGTTTCTTTCTTTGGCTTCGGAATGTGTATTTTTTTGTCCGACTTTTGTTCATTTCTGCTTCCAAGATTACCTTGTAAGGTTAAAGGCTGTATGTTTAATCCACTTGGCAACACAGATTCCGAGAGTGATGTCAAAGGAGGGATAGAATTCACATATTTGTTCTGTGTAATGGTTGCTAGTTGTTTATTAGCATCACGGCTTCCATAAATCGAATGCATCTCATCCGCATATTGCGCCTGACCACCATTTCCAGATACATTACCACTAGGATGTTGATGTATGACTCCGTTACTATCCTGATAGTCGTTGTACATGACATCTCGCAACGCTGGTGGTGTCTCTATATTCGCAGGATCAAAGTTTCCTTCAAAAGGGTCATGGTCGTCTCTATTGATAATCTGGATGTCATTATCTTCGGGCCGCCCTCCATTTAGCATTTCTGACATTGAATCATCATTCTTTTCAGTGTATGTTCTTGACATTGTTAACCTTGATAGAATTTGACCTCACAATTTTGCAGTTTCCACTATCCACAATGGTGCTGCGTTTCAGAACTTCTAGCTAAATCTCACTTTATAGTGGATTTCAATAGAATTTGCTAGAACTTTCCACGAAGCAATTGAGAAAATTGTAAATATTCCCGGTCATTCCGGAATTAGCAATTATTGAGGTTTGTGTAAATCCGACCACGCCGGTATCCTATAGAGCCTAAATGCCAATATTTAAAATTGTCAATTAGGTAAGTCTATTCAACGCTATAAGAAAGATTAGATACGTTTTGAAAAGTTACTAGATTATTAGAGACGAAATCTTTCACGATGGAAGAGACTATGTGGTGATCTTCCATCGGTTCTTTGGTTCTCTTTATCTTCGCCTTTAAGGAGAGATTAGACGGATACGTGTGTAGTTTAGCCAAGTCTAGTTCTCCGTCTAAGATAGCTTTCAAATCTTCTGAAATGTTCACATATTTGATACTGAATGTTACCCTACCATCTTTGACTTCAGAAAAGCTTATTGGACAGCAGAAAGATATCTTATGTAGATCTTCATCGAACTGTTTAAGTTTGGACCATAACTCCTTCATGACGAAAAGGCTCTTAAACTGAGTATAATCTTGGTTATTTAATTGCTCGAAACAAGTACCAATCAAACTTTTATAAAATATGTTGGACCTAGAGAGAGTTTGATTGTTTAACTTATATTTGAACAGCGTCTTACCCTCCTCCTTATCGAAAGAGAGTTGAATATCCACTACTGAATCAAACAGTAAGTACAAAGTGGAGCCCTCTTGCAGGTTATATTGCATATTTGTAAGCTTTTGCAAAAGCTTGAACTTCATTTGTAATAGTTCTATTTCTTCTGTCTCATATTTTCGATTATGGCGCAATGTCTCCTCATGATTTATTAGTTCTTCATTTAATTTCAATTTTTCTTTATTCACTTCCTCAATTCTATCAGATATTGCTCCAAGTTCATCTACTTTAGATGTGAGCTCGTGCTCTATTTCATGAAGGTTCCTTTTGTTAATAACTAATTGATTTTTAAGATTCACGATTTCCTGAACAGAGAGAATTGATAACTGATCTCCAAGGTGTAATAAATGTTTTAACTTTAGCGAAAGCGACTCGGTTAACGAACACGTTCTATCATACATTTGATCAATTGAGGAGAGATTGCTCAACAACATATTCCGATCATTCAAGAGATCATTCTGTTTAATATTTAAATCTGAAATCAAATTTTTCGTCAATTGTGTCCTCCAATAATACCATGTCTTTTTCGATTGAAGTCTGGTGTAATCTTTGAGAAGATGTAGCTTCATATTTATAGAAAACCTACCACTTTCGTCGGACGAATAGTATTCTTTGAATAATTGTGGGTTATTAACTTCAATAGTTTTATTGAATTCGGAAAATACTTTTTTACCTTCATCAACATTCTTGCTTAGCTCTTCACAGCTAAATTCGTATAGTGACAAGAGATGAAGACGTGGTAATGCAACAGTATAATCACTCAATTCGAAAGAAGTTTTTTGATCAGCTGAAATGCTAAGTCTACTCATGGTTCCGATATCGATATCCAAATCATCATAGAATTTAATGCCAATATCACTCATAAAATCATTCAACTTGACAGGTTCGTAGTTGCTGTCCTCATCTACTATATCTTCCTTATTGTCTATGTTTTCCGTCTCTATTTTATCACTCTTTTTATGCTCAGTTGATGTCCTGGCGCTTAGCTTTAAATTCAAATTCAAAGGTTTAGTTTGGGTCCTGTTCGTTACATCCATCAATGGGAGTGATACTTCCGAATGTACTACCTCTGGCGCTTCAAAAAGCGAATCTTGATCTCTGATTTGCTCCCTACAATAGTTAGTATTAGAGCTCACCGATTTGATCTCCAGCTTTTGCAAAGCACTATAATCATCGCTAGACTCAGTTCTTATGTTCTCTTTATTTCCTATCTCTTCAGATACTTTGATATCGTTGCATAGACCTGTATCTATTATAGTACCTTTCACTTGCGTCAAGTCCATTGTGATTTCCTTTTCTTCAATTGGTTCCATCAAGTCATTCTTATCCGGCGATATCAACCCTGGTTCCAGGTCGATCACGCCATCCTCTGCCTCTACGCTTTTAATAAATTTTTGTATGGAACCGACGTCCTCAAACTTTGGATGAGATGGATATACAATTGTCTTGCTAGAAGCGTTTTGAGGATTTGTTAGATCCATTTCAACCTCAAAATTTGCTTCGTTGACGTCATTCAAAGGTAGGGGTTTTTGAGCGGCTGTTATTTCCATGTCAACTTCGTCATCCAAACCACTTTGAGAATAAGGTCTTAGATTTGGCAACTGATCAGTTAGCTCCATTGTTTGCTCTTCGTCAGTACCAGCTTTATGGTCTTGGTTTTGATTTCCTTTTAAAACACTCATTCCAGATATTATCTCTTCAACATCAGCGTACATGTCATCATTATCGTCATCTTCAGAGCTGTCTTCTAGAACTTCAATTCCTCTTTCTGCAGAGTCAGAAGTTTCGAGATCTTCATAGGCATCTGATTCAGACGCAAAACCTATTGTCTTTCTTCTTTTTCCTGAAGAAGGGATAAAATCAAACTTATGCAAGGTAACTTCAGGTGCAAACGATACTCGTCTTTTGCTAGTCAAAAGCGGAAGAGTATTATCCTTTAGAATGCTCTTTGATGGCTGTCTTCCGATCTCACGTTTGTCCATAGGGTGTAAAATATTCTCTGTACTATCACTCATCTTTGACGTATCTACTTGATTCAGTTTTTCATGTTGTTTACAATTTTTAATTGTAAACATCAATATCTGGTGTGCATATGAGTGGAACACAATCCAAATGTCTAATACTTGAGAGTGCGATCAGGCAAAATATTAAAATTGAGCATTATGAGTAGTCAAAAAAAAAAAGAACATTCGTCCACGCTTTGACCATCGATGCTTTTTTGCTGAATTTATTGAGGATAAGCCAGAGAATTCCGTACTCTCAAAATGGAAACCATTAATATGACATCCTAGAACTCAAACAGCTTCTTAAAACACCAATGAGTTATTTTTATACCCTTTAATGGAGACCATTCTTTGGTCATCAAACCTTGTAACTATTTTCTATCGAAGAAAATAAAATTGATACGGCAAAATGTCTTTTACGTTACCCCGTAAGTCAGCTTTTGATTCAAGTTTTTTTTAAGCACAGGAGAGGACTTGAGACAATACTAAATTGAGGTAAAAGACAGTAATACGTAATCATTTTTTCTGCGGCAGAGAAATATAAAGTGTTAATGAGCAACTAGAAATAAAGCACCTTGTCTTTGAAAAAGGAAAAAAGTAAAAAAGAAAGGATGAACTTGCAAAGTAGATAATATTTGATTGGAGATGCATTGTATTTGATAATGCAAAATCAAAATGGAATACTATGAAGGAGTAAGTGACTGATCAAACCCTTAATCTGCTCTAATTAACAACAAAATAACTAAAAACTAATGCGACATCAAAAGCATGAAAAGCTTGAATTATATATGCTTGAAAGCATGTTTCGTATTCATAGAGCTTATGACTTGTATCACTTCATGGTTGTGAGCCCGTGAAAACGTTTTATTTCACAGCTATTAATAATCAGGAATCTACTTCATGGAAACTAATGCAACTGGCAGTTTTTGAATAAAAACATGATAAAAAGAGCTAGAACGAAGCTGTGCTTTTACATTTCATGAAGCTTAATTCTACCACGCGCCTTAGTAAGTCTTGTGACAATTGCCGAAGAAGAAAAATCAGATGCAATAGAGGAAGACCATGTTCCCAATGCTTGAAATCAAACTCGAAGAAGTGCAATTATAATGACTGGCTTGCGTCTTCTCTTTCCATGAGTGATTTTGAGCCTCAACTAGTCCATTCTATCTCTGATAAGGCACAACTTGATACATTAATTCACAATGAGACAAAATCTAAAAACCAAAATGAACAGTTAGTCACAGTTGAGTCAAGCAACACAAATATAGAACGTTGCAAGCATCAGTCACCACAGACTACTTATCCCAGACAAAACGAGAATGATCCCAATAGAAATTCTGACGGAACCAAAATTTGCAAGCAGGAAAATAACGATAAAGACACTTTTCAAGAACTCAAAGTAGACATTTGCATAAAAAAAGAGTGGGATTTTAGTATATATCTGGAGTTCTCTTCAACACGTAGGCGAAATGATCAGACATTTAACTATGGCCCGTATGCTTGGCAAAGTCTAATTGACTATGATTGTTGCCTAAATAGATTGAGAACTTTTATTACCAATACTGAAAAAGATATAGTTCTTTCTGGAATCAAATTTACCTCCAAGGATTTGAGTAATGCCGCTAAGCCGCGAAATAATAATAGAACTTTTCACACCGAAAAAGACTTCAAGCGTAACATTTTAAAAAGCGAAGGATATGAAGAAAAGATTGGCCTGTCTTCCTTAAATTCAAAAGATTCTCTAATGAGAATCCAAAATGACAACTCATCAAACTTTTTGAAGAACTTTGAGGAAAATGTAATATGTATTCTACCTAAACAAAAAGTTATTTGGAACTTAGTTCATATTTTTTTTAGAGAAGTTTACTTGTTTATTCCGATCTTGGACGAAGAAGACTTCAAAAACGATCTATTTGCAGTAATAGGAAAAGAAGAATATGGAGAACATGGTATACTGACTTTATCAATAGAAAAACAAGTCGATTTAGCAACTTTGGGTGCACTATTCTTGGTACTTCGCTTAACTTATTGCTTCATATCGAGCAAGGCGAACAACAAGGATTTAAACTTCTCGAATACCTGTCTTGAAAATAATGAAATTGAATATTTGCTAAGTAATCCTATTAATATAGCTGTGGTCGATATGTCTTTATTCTGCTTAAATGAGTTTTCATTATTCAAGAGATCAAACCTAAAAGTTTTGCAGCTTGCTATGCTCTTCAAAGTGTATCAAAGGAATGGACCAGAGACAGGTGCTGGTGCAGATGATTGTAACTCGCTTATGGCACTTCCCGCCCTCTTTTATATGGCAACCTCATTAGGTTTGAATAGGAAAATTGTCCCCTATCTGAATGCCGATAGAAAGACCATTCATCTAAATAGAAAGATTTGGTATCAGCTAGTGTTTTGGGACGTAAGGCAGTCATTTAATACCGGTTGTCCGTTACAAGTGGATGAATCTCATTACGAAACCCCTTTTCCTGAATTTGGCTTTAGTTCAAATGTAATTAATCAAGAGATTGAGAATAAGTGTATTGAGGTGCTTTATGTAACTAGAAAGTACTATTTCCCGGTGGCCACATTGATACATGAGACTATAGGGTTTAATAAGAGGAATCGTCTTTCCTACTTGCTAGATATGTGTGCAAACTTGGATGAACGACATAGGATTGCTAATAACGAACTTGTGCAGTACTGCACTCATAAAACATCTAAGGTTTCAGAGGTTGAAAATTTAAAAAGGTGTTTTCATTTAGAAATAAAGTGCTACCTTCTTAAAAACTTTTTTTTATTATTATCGTATTCGGAGAAACGAAATGAAAAAGATGTCAAAGAATATTGCACTAAAAAAATTTGTACAATTTTGGCTAACGATATTTTGCCCTTGATATCAATTTTTTTTTACAACAATGATTCGTTGTCTTTTTTTGCTTATCCAGTAATAGAAAGAGCCTTACAAGTGGCAAGTGTTATTTTTCTTTCTTTGTTGATGAAGCTAAAACTCACCCTACTCGCTGATGATCTTGGGAATGGAACAAAGCCAGAAGTACCACAGCTATGTATCATTTTGAAAGAATCTAATGATACACTTATGCATTACTGTTCTATTCTCTCAGAAAAATATTGCTATGCCTGGCAAATTATGCAGATTTCAAAATTTATGATAAAAATTTTGGAAGCAGAAGAATCGAAATTACTCAGCAGCATATGTGAACCGTATCCTTCGTTTGATACAAAAATAGACGAAGTCTTGATAAGAAATCTTATTGAGATATTTGTAAAATCCGAGGTACATAAATCAGTCAAAACTCGTAAGGGTCATGCCTCGGACGATGAACTAAAAGAACATAATAATGGCAAAAGTAAAGTCGATCTGAATGTAAAAGAAGGAACCTCGACTGATAATACGTTTGTTAAAACAAGCGATGGTGCCACGAATTACGGCATTGAATGGGCATATGCAAATAGAATCCACAATTTTGATGATAACATTTGGATAACTGATATGTTTGGGCAAAACCTGGACTACACAAAAGATTCCTATAATGAAACTTTGAATGCTTCTGAAATTTCAGATGTTAGTTTTTTTGACTATTTTGGATTTGATTATCCATAATATTATGCATGCCTAAGAATTCTTATGTACAATTGTTCAATACGTAGTTAAACTTCTTTTTTTTTTATCCTATATTACATAAATGCCATATCAGTTTCGGTAATAATTTTGGTGCAAGCGCTTAGTAAATTATGATTAGAACTTTCTGGCCATACAAGATTTTGCCAAATCTTCTTCCACTGATCATCTCCTGCTTATGAGTCTTGCAGTTAATAATTACTTTCCACGATTGCATTTGTGGTTTTCTTATCGGAATAATTTGAATGTAAATGTCAAAGCGGTGCTTTTGCCCTTTAGAGATGTTTTTGCGGTTTCGGTCTTGCTTCCCAAATAGTATAGTTGTCCTTAAAGCGTTACTCGTACACTAATTGAATTTGTCATCGCATATGTTCATGTTATCAACATATAAAGCTTCCAATCATACTAGAAAGGTCATATCAATTAAATTTGTTTGGAGTATGCTTAGCTTCATTAAATTTAGTACTTTTGGAAGTCTCCTCAATCTAACATCTGGAGGAAAATATTTTGGGGAAAATCAAGATTTGGCTGCGAAAATATCAACATCGTCGAAATTTATTTGTGTGGACAATGAAAAAGGCGATTTTTCGACCTCAAAAGAGCAGAAATTAGAAGTAGAATGGTATGATCTAGATGAAGACAACCCTCATAATTGGAGCTTACTTAAAAAGTCATTAGTGTCCTTGGAACTTTGTTTTCTAACTATGTTAGTATATATGGGATCAGCAATATATACTCCAGGTGCCGATCTTCTAATGAATGATTTTGGAATAAGTCTGAGAGTATCGTTGATTCCACTTACCGTTTTTGTTGTTGGATATGGAATTGGAACATTGTTATTTTCTCCATTGTCAGAAAACAAGGTTATTGGAAGAAATTACGTTTATTTCGTGACTCTATTCCTTTTTTTTATTATGCAATTGCCAGTTGCATTAGCAAAAAATATAGCATCTTTAAGCGTCCTTAGGTTTTTGACTGGAATCTTTGCGTCTCCAGCATTAGCAAATGTAGGTGCTTCTTTCACTGATATTTTTGCACCGCCGTATATGCCCATTGGCCTTGGAATTTGGGGAATAGCAGCATGGTGTGGACCTTCAATAGGACCCTTCCTTGGATCTATTCTAGTGGTCAAGGGTGGGTGGAGATGGTGTTTTTGGTTTATGTTTATTTCATCTGGGGGTTGTTTCCTAATGTTAACGTTTTTGCTTCCCGAAACATACAGAGACAGCATTTTGTATCGTAAAAGTCGAAGTTTAAAAAGTACCATGCAAGAAGATGGATCTAACTTTCAAGAAGCTAAAAATTTTCCTAATATTATCTCACTAATCAAAGAGACTTTGTGGAGACCAATAGTTATTTCAATTGAAGAGCCAGTTGTTTTATTAATCAATATATATATTGCACTAGTTTATTCGGTGGTCTATCTCTGGTTTGAAGCTTTTCCGATTGTGTTTCTTCAAGTTCATCATTTTACACTTGTGGAAATGGGTACAGCTTATCTAAGCATAATTATTGGTGTCTTAGTTGGAATTACCTTTTATCTTATTTACTGTTATAAGTGTTTCACGAAGAAGTTGTTGGCAGGAGAAAAAGTCGATCCGGAGGTTTTTTTACCACCAGCAATTTTTGCAAGTATTCTAATGCCAATAAGCCTATTTATTTTTGGATGGACAACTGCAAAAGACATCCATTGGATAGGACCACTAATTGGCGCTGCCATTTTTGGAGCTAGTGGAATTCTTAATTTTCAAACTCTTCTAAATTATCTAGGAATGTCATTTCCGAGGTATGTTGCTTCTGTTTTTGCAAGTAATAATTTATTCAGGTCAGTTATTGCAGGAGTGTTTCCTTTGTTTGCGAGGTCTTTATACTTGAATCTTTCAACCGAGAGATTTCCTGTTGCATGGGGTTCTTCGATTTTAGGTTTTATTTCTACTCTCATGTGCTCGATACCCGTATTATTTTATTTGAATGGTCCTCGATTAAGAGCTAGGTCCAGATTTTCTGGTCTCGGACATAGAAGTAGGAATTAAGCTACTAATCAGGAAAAGGTTATACCAACCGCTAAGTCGCAAGCACGCACCTCTCTTATATCGTACTACGTAACGCGACATTGTGAAAATTTATCGGTCGACCTCTTTAGCGTGTCTCCGCACACTGCAAACCCCCACACCATAATTAAGAGACTGGGATTCTGGTACCCATATATCTATGTAAAGAGAAATTGCTCTTAGGGATTCCATCTCTTCATATGGTTAACAGAAAGTGTTTGTAAAAGTCTTTTACTAATGTAACAATCAATTTATCCTTCTAACCCTCTATTCATCTTTAGTATTACCTTTGTCATTTAAACGCTTTGAGTGGAGGTTTGAGACGATTTAGCGATGACTTATATGTAATAATCGTATTGATTCTTAAAACGTCCATGAAAGACGTAATCGATTTTCATCTGATGCATGGGTGGACGGATCTATTGTGACTTCAAATATTACAGCCCTCGGTCTTCAGAAATTTTCCCCCAGAATTCGCATTAGCGTTACAAAGCTTACTTATATCGTTAGTTCTGACAGAAGTTCGTCTTTAACACGAAAATATTCCCCTTCACGGCGTAGCGATATAAGATCAAAGCAAATATCTAGATAAAGTCTTACACTATGGTTGCTGACGCAGTTGTTTATCATCCTACATTAACTAAGTTAATAAAATTTTTGGATAGTACTCCCAAAAGGGAGAAATGCTTTAGATTGGTAGCTTACTTATCTCGATTCTTATCTTACTATTTGCAAAGACAAGGATTCTCTACAGACATTGTACAGTTATTCAAAAACTTGAAAGTAGATGTGACGTTCATTAGAAAAGGAATGAGGTTTTTGAAGCCATTAAATCACTTGGAGACCGCCGCTAAGACCTTTGACAACAAACTAATGGATCCTGTTTTACTGAGTACTACTGTCATAAGGAATTTAGCTTATGCTGGATATCTTTCATTGGACTCTATTACGTGGTTTAAGATGTTAGGTCTTATTGACTCTAAGAAATTCACCTCCGTACCTAAACTCTCTTCAAGGTTTTGGCTTATTGGTTTAATTGCGGGTGTTATCAATTCATTGAGAACCTTAAAGATCAGCTACAAACAATTGGAAGATGCTAACGAAAAGACTGACTTGACAGCCGTTGGCAAGAAGATTTATGCCGCAAAGAGAAAATTAATCTGGGACTTCTTAGATATGTTTATTGCCTTGAACTCTTTAGATATTTTGCATTTCACTGAGGGTGATATTGGCTTGGCTGGTACAATCACGTCCATAATGGGATTGAGAGATTTATGGAAATCTACGTAAGTTTTATACAGTGATCACATACAATAATTAAATTCTCTTTATGTTCGTTTTTTTTATGTACTATCGGTCAGACAAGACTGCCTTGTAAAAGCCTTTCCAATAATACTTCATTATTGCTCTTTTTATTTCTAATTCTAGCTCTT
The DNA here is from genome assembly GCF_900007245.1 of Priceomyces carsonii. Lineage (NCBI taxonomy): Eukaryota > Fungi > Ascomycota > Pichiomycetes > Serinales > Debaryomycetaceae > Priceomyces > Priceomyces carsonii. The sequence goes on along the minus strand of NW_026946676.1, from coordinate 1,413,516 downwards.
CTTTATTTGGGCTATCATCTATCAAATTTTGAATCTTTGGAATATCATCAGATATATTAAATGATGTTCCTTCAGAAATATCTGATGATTCCGAAGGAGCATGGATGGACTTCCATTTAGCATAAATTTCTTCATTCAATTTTCCTACACTGGACATTGTAGAATCTCTCAAACGACTATGATTTGTGTTTCTACTTTCTTTTCAAATCATCATACAGACTATAGCTACTTTAGAATGAACTAAGTGCGCTGTAAATAAAACTGCTTATAAAGCTTAAGCATTTCGCGTGAGCTTTATCTCATCACTATTTAATTTTCTTTTAATTTTTCACCAAACAGAGTCCTTTTATCAAGAATCAGGAGATACTAAACATGGAAAAGGAGGATGAAAGAAAGGAAGTAAGGTTGCACATAGGGCATATCTCTAAACTGTTGGCTGCCCAAGTTCTGAAATTGGAGACGAGACTTGGTAAGTTTGGTGAAATATCGAAAGGTTTGGAGCTACATACCAAACCAATTGAAGATCACTTTTTTGGATTTATTACTTTGAAAATAAATACAAAAGAACTAGAGAAAATACGATCAGCTTTCAACGGAATACAGTATATGGGGCTGAGGCTTACCTTGGATATTTCGAGGCCTCTGTTGCAGCATAGTGTGTTGAATGACTACCAGAGATGCAAGCAGCGCACGTTAGAAATTGAAAAGTCTAAAATTAATGAAACTAGAAATAAAAGGATAAAGGAAAGTGATTCAAACTATCATCAAAACAGTATCACGGGAAGCTTAATAACTTCGAGTTATCTAGCTCCCAATGAAACTTCTTTGGGTTACTCGAAATCTGCTCATACATACAACAGTCAATCTGCATCTACTAAAAGCAGCAACCCCCCCTCGCATTCTCTAAAAGGCATGAATTCCTATGGGACTTGGACGAAGCCTAAGCGTAGTTCTTTTGCTCAGCAGTATTCTAATCTCTCAGGAAGAGCAGAACTAATAGCAGGGAGACATCGAAGAACTTGCCGCAGTGATCTACATTTGAGGAAACACCAGACTTTAAGGATTTTAATAAACGGCGAACTAAAAGAAGTGAGGTGTTATAAGACCAAGTTGTGGGGCGTAGAAAAGAACAAATCGGTGAATGACCTCACTTGGCAGTTTGAGAAGGGTGAGTGGAAAAGTGGTAATAACCATATTATTGAGAGAGCCAAAACACAGAACCCTTCTAGCCAATTGAGCTATCATGAAAACGATTCTCTTTCTGAAGACGAAGGTGATCCCGATGAGGAAATGAAGAAAAATAAATCAATTTTGGCTTCCATGTTTAGAGACAATAAATTCGACTTACCAGCAGAGATCGATGATACTAGTAATGAGGTTGAATTGAATGTCAAAGGAAAGACGCAAGCGATGAGATATGACTTTGAAGATGAATTTCATTTTCATGATTCAGATTCGAACGATGATTCGACCAAAGGTGATGAAGATGGTGAGGATGTTAAAGGCGAAAATCTTCTTGATGATTATCTAAAAAATGCGCCACCTCCTGTTCAAGACATATACTATGATGAAAATGATGAAGGTAATGATTTAGAAATGAGCCCTCCTCCTAGTGCTGGAAATAAAATTGCCAGCCTGCCAGAAATGAACTCAGAGTTGGGCTCCTCAAATGAAAACGCTTCAAAAAGTGATGCAGCCCCGTCGAATACAGAAGCTTTGAGATCTTTGTTTAATGCCGCTGATACTGCTCAAAGCGCTGGAGGCTTCAAGCTTTCCCTCTCTGATAACGATGACGATATTGATAATGAGCAATCTCCCGATTTAGAAGAACAGAAATTGGTTATTGAAGAGATTCAATCCAAAAAAGCTAAAGAAGAGGTTCTCGACCAGACATCTAAGAATCATGAATTGTTCTGGCCGCATTTCAAGTCACCTTTCCTTTCTTCCCAGTCAAGGCTACAGCTTTTTGGAAACGCCACTGATAAAATACTTCTTCCTGGTGAGAATGAAAACGATAAGGCTAAAATTGGTATCAATGAAGACGAAGCCCCCTACGAGAAATGGTTTTGGAGCATGAGAGGAGAAATTACCAGAGAATGTAAAAGACGTAAAAGAGACTTATCAAGACTCAATAGGAAAAAGCTGAAGCACATTTTATTACTGTAAATTATTTAACTTGTATAAATTAGATTTATTAGATTCGTGCAGTCTTGACGGTATAGAATGAATTATTTAATCAGATTTTTTTTCCAGATTTATTTTGTACAACAAATCCTTAGAACATGGTAGAAACGGATAATACTGAGGACCTTCCTGAGTTCACTGTCCTGAATGTTTTAAAAGACATTTATAATGGCATTCACTCTTTGATATTTGACCCATTGTGCAATAAAATTGTGATTCCAATAATAATTACAGTTGGATCAATCATCAGTAAGATAGTGCCATCCTTGGTACCTTACACCGAAATAGACTACATCACTTATATGCAGCAAATTGAAGTGATTAATAATGGCGAGTTGGACTATGACCTAATCTATGGCGATAGTGGGCCAATTGTTTATCCTGCTGGCCACGTACAGATTTACCAAATACTATACTACTTCACTAATGGGGGAGAATACATCAATACTGCCCAAAAACTCTTTGGATATCTATTTACTATAAGCTTACTTATGGTGTTGGTAATTTACTCGATGGCTCCTGGAATCCCACCGTGGACTTTGTACTTACTTATTTCAAGTAAGAGGTTAATATCGATATACGTTTTGCGTCTTTTCAATGATTGTTTTACTACCTGGTGTATGATTGGAGTAACCCTCTTGTTGCAGCAAGCTTCATATTGGTATTCGTCTAGCTCAACGATCTCGTTTTGGTTAGCTATCCTTGCGGCAGATCTCTATAGTATTGCGATATCCATCAAGATGAATGCTCTTTTGTATTTTCCAGCTTTCTTAGTCGTTCTTTACTTTTTAATGGGTGAGAATGTCCTAAAGTTTTGCCTGGCTTTACTTGTCATTCCAATAGTTCAATTGCTTGTTGGCTGGAAGTTCATTTTACCATTGTATAATGATGAGGAAGCAATTGCAATCAGAAATAACTATTTCTCCCAAGCATTCAATTTCAAAAGAAAATTTCTATTTAAGTGGTCTGTAAATTGGAACTTCTTAGGAGAGGATATCTTTTCTAGTGACTTATTTGCAAAAGCGCTACTCGCATTGCATTTTGTTGTTTTAATTGTGTTTTTCTGCACCAGGTATACTAACTCCAAGATCACTAAGAAACTGTTAATCCAGCTAATTAAAGACTTTTTTAAACCATACCTGACAATTTCGCCTCGAAACTCGTTTATAAATTATAAAACAGGGCCCAAATTGATATTGTTAATCATGAGTACTTGTAATCTAATTGGGGTATTGTTTTCAAGATCCTTGCATTACCAGTTTTTGTCTTGGTACTGCTGGCAGCTACCTTTTTTAATCTATATGACGAATTGGAACATAGTAATTGGCCTAGGTATTTGGATAATTCACGAATATTGCTGGAATGTTTATCCTCCTAATACCATTAGCTCTGGCCTTTTGGTTACTTTGAATTCTGTAGTTTTATTAGGTGTTTGGACTAATAAGTCCGCATGGTTAGACCCAGAATCTGATGATGAATTGCAAGCTAAAAAGCAAGAATAGCACTACGTTAGTTATCATAATACCAATAGTTTAGATAGAATATAATATATACTTTTGGTTAGTAATTCTCCGAAAAATTAGCTGGAATTACTTTGAGATAGTTTAATTATAACAAAAGCATAGCGTCAGGGGTAGCGAGGACATAAAAGAACAAGATTAAATAATGACACTTGAAAAAAATGGATAGCTACCAGCTTGATCAGCTAGTAAAAGTTGAACTGAAAACTGTACAATGTTCCTCTGTCTAATGATTTAATTAAAGTTTCTTCATCGATTCAACATTTTCAATGGCATCAACTCCACCCCAGTTAAACCCACTCATACCCTCACTAAGAGCAGGTTCGCCATTTCCTTCTAAAAATTGATTAAAATCAAAATCGATCTCATCTAAACCTGTATTTGGTTGGCCGTTTGGTCCGAAGAAAGTACTTGACTCGCTATTAGAACCTCCCAATATCTCAACCTGAAAAATGTTATCCCCGTTAGAATCTGGGAGCGTTGTCATTGTCGATGAAGTGCCTAAAGAATCACCTCCGCCCAACTTGGCTGGCTCTTCCTTGATCGCTTGCTCTTTTTTACCTGCACTGTGTGTGTTTGAACCCTTATTTGCTTGCTTTTTAGGAGACTCTGTCAGGCTAGCATTCTTTCTCTTTCTTTTCGAAAGGGGATCGCTAGTAGTTTCCGACGCGGGAGTCAAAGGTGTAGAGTATTCCATTTGAAGGCCCTGATTATTCGCCTGAACATTATTCAATCCATTCAATGTGTTTCCAGCACCACTTACTTTTCTCCCTCGTTTTGCGGGAGGCTCCTTCTTCTTTTTATTATTCAGTATTGAGGGAGAAGGCTTTGAATTAATAATTGGTGAATTACTAATAGCTGCTGGCGATTGCTTCAGCTGGATTTGTTGTGTGTGTGGAGGAAACATACCTGAGTCTAGTGAGCCTGGCTGATCTCCACTTGTTTTCCTAGCAATGTCTAGCCTTTTTTTATTCTGCTTTTCCAAAAGCATCAACTGCATCTGATAATCTTGAAGAGCGTTCATATTTCGAGCCGTTCCACTGTTATTGGGAACCATCTTTCCATTATTATTCATATTGTTATTAGCATTATTAATATTGGAGCTGTTGTTAGAATTTCCGGAATTACTATTGCTATTGAAATTGCTATTCGAGTTGATAATAATTTGATCGCTCGGAGCCGTTTTGTTGTTATGGTTCATCTTCACGCCTTGAGGTTGTTGTGATTGTGCAAAGTTGTTCGCTGAAGGATTACCGAATTGAGGTTGAAATGGGCTCATTCCACCAATCGCTTGTTGCTGTTGCAGAACAGGAACTTGGTTTAGCCGTTGATTTGCTGACGTAGTATTTCCATTATTATCCTGATGAACTTGCTGTGCCTGTTGTCTCAAGTTGTTCATTTGGGTTTGCGCATGCTGCTGTATCCTATTTTGCGGCTGTTGGGGAACTTGCTGCGAAAGAAACATTTGCTGCTGTAAATTGAACCCGTTGCCTGGTCCCATATTGGGCATCATCTGTTGCTGCGGTTGTGGTTGCTGCTGCTGCTGCTGCTGTTGTTGCTGTGGTTGCAGTTGTTGATGAGCTTGAGGTTGAGGTTGACTTTGGGCTTGATGCTGTGCTTGTTGTTGTTGTTGTTGTTGTGGATCAATAGATTGAGGTTGTCCTTGGACTTGACTTTGGGCTTGATTCTGCTGCTGCTGCTGCTGCTGTGGATCAATTGCTTGAGGTTGTCCTTGATTGATTATACGTTGTTGCTGTTGTTGCTGATGAGGTTGAACCATAAACTGACCATTCGGAACGCTTATACCTGAAGTATTGATTCCTCTCATCTCTTGCAACTGTCTTTGCTTGAGTATCTGTAGCTGATAATATTGGAAGGCTTGATTAGATGACTCTTGACTATTTTTGGCCTGAAAAACATCCCAAAAAACCTGCCACCACTCGTACAAAAAACCCTGTGGTGCATCCATAGCGACAGAGGCCATAGGAAGATTATTATCTTTTTGAAATTGTAGATTACTCGGATTATGGGTAGCCCTTGGATTGTTCATTTGAGGTGAATTTTTGGATTTAGAGGATGAGTTTTGTAAATATGGTACATCTGCCTCATTGGCAAACATTCTAGCAGATTGCGACAATCGGTTTTTCACTAAAAAGTCATAAACATATGCGTTAAGCAACTGCTTAGCGTTCGTTGCCAGTGAATCCAATATACTAGTAGATGAATCCATTAATGGCTTCGGCATCAGTCCATTTCCTGCATTCATCCCATTGAAGCCATCACCTTGCGAAGAAACTGGCGTTCTCTTACTGTATAAATGTGGTGTATTATGATGGCTCATACTTCTTCATAGAGCAATCTGAGAGCTATATCTTACCAATTCAATATATCAGATGAGTCTGTAGAAAAATTCAAATCACAGCTACTTCTTTAGAATTCTTCGAATTATTTTCCACTTGAAGTGTAATATGGTTTTTCGACTAGACAAAAATACCGCCTGTGCGATAGAAATGCCACTATCTTTATCAAAGAAATCAAATTGTCAATACTGACCAACGAAACCAAAATACAGTTTCTGATACTAGCTACTTGACAAATTGATACAATTCAAATTTATTTAACTATCCTTAAAGATTATCCCTCTGAGAAGAGCGGATTGAATGTAAATGGCGATGTGAGAGGGGGTGTGTCGACTTCCTAATATGGAAGTATGTGACGGAAACCGATATTAATTTTTATTAATCTAAATATATAAAACATATTCGTGACAGGTACATTAACTTTTGATATACCACACAAAGGATGACTCAGAACCTGTCGGTGAAGTAAACTAATCCATAAGAATATCACAAGTAAATGAAAATCAGAAAACAAAATGAAAACAACAAAATCTGGACATTTGAAAAAGTACCATGGTAGACATCACAAAACCACAGAGAGCCAACTAAAGTAAACTGAAAATAAAAATACTACTTTTGAAACCGATAAAAGAAATACTGGCTCAACCCCAGACTGTAGCGCCACCTGCGAGCCTGTTGTGAGATTTTTTACTATCGTCCCAAATTGTGGGAGGATGGTAGCTATTAAGGCGAGACAAAACAGAACTCGTAGATGTACTGAAATTATTCTGCTGCGTATGGTTGAATGGGTCAAAAAAATCAGATGCTTCCGGCCTCGACAGAATAACTGACGGTGACGATGATTTCTTCGGCGGGACAGAGCTTGACAATACTTGGGGTGTAGTTGACAAATTATTGTAGCCAGCCGCTTTCACATTCTCAAACTGATGACTATTGATGTTATTGTAGACAGTTTTACTTCCCCAGCTTTGTATTTCTTCAGGATATAAATTACCGGCTCCATATGAATGAGATTTGTTTTGTTGGCTCAGAATTTGGTTGCTTATCGGATTCTGTCTCATGTCTATCAAAGCTTTTCCAACAAATTCAAGCTGATCTGCAAACAGCACCTCCATTAGCTCTCTTTTGGGATATTCCATTATGGTGATATGCCGTGATCTACAAATCTCACCACCCTTTTCAGCTTTTCCTTCTAGTCTGGATAAAGGTTAAAAAAACTCTTCTTATAAATGCTATCATCTCTTCCTCGAAAGTTCGCAGCAGTGGTTTATTTTTTCCACATTCCACTACGAACCCTTTTACCTCAGTATGAAGAATTCACTATGATTAAAACTTTTACTTACAGAAAGAATTGACTATGTGAGATAAGTTATTTAATTATATAGCCTTATTTATACAGATTCAACTTTTATAAGAAAGTCATTATCGTTTCTTTTTTTGTTTTATCTCCTCATCTTTAGTTGCGTGTAATTTGATTTGATTAGGATAATCCGGTCGATTTACCTGGTAGCCTTGAGACCAGTCATAGCTCATAGCATAAGCAAAAATAGTACCTGTTTTATTGAAGCATGTGGTGGGAATAGTAGCATTAACAGATGGGAAAGTTTTGAGTCTTTGTCTTGCATCTTTGTCCCAGAAACAGAAAGTACCATCGGAACCCGCTGTACTGAATGTTCCATATATTGGGTGGAATGAAATGGCGTTCACTGCATATATCTGTGATTCTGTGCTAGAGGATGTTCTAAGTCCTGATGTAGCAGTTGTTCCCGTAGGTGTTTTACGGTGGCACCTAAAAGAAAATCCAAATTTATTCTGTTCAGCCTCGTCAATGTACTGTATCGCACAACGACCCTCAATAGAACCAATGGCGAATCCATTTCCTTGTGGATAGCAAGATATAGATCTGGTTTGCCATTTCAAAGGTGACATCGTGTTCTTGAAAATTTGTTGAGGGTTGTTCAAGTCTATAATGCTTATATGTCTTTCGGCACATCCCACAACGAGAAGCTTTTGACTAGAATCCATGCAATAAACTCTTTCAGGCAAATTCAAAACAGAGATAGGTTGAGGAGCTCTCATATCCCAATACTTTAACGTTTTATCCCAAGATCCAGAAACCACTACTGGAGTGTTGGTTGGACCACATTCTACATATCTAACTGCCTTCACAGGAGCATCATGTACGCCAATTTGTTGTGCCTGTTGTGATTGAAGATCAAATATTTTCACTTGTTTATCTGCTGAACCACTCACAACTTTAGTTCCATCAGATGACCATCTTGCAGACAATACAGGACCTTCATGGTCATATAAAGCCCTTCCTTGGTTATTACCTGAATTCGGATCAATTTCATAGATTCGAACTTTTTTATCCCAGCTTGCGGCAGCAAGTAAATCCTGCTGAGGCGAAAATGACAAGTCTGATATTGAGTCTTCTGGAGGATAATTGACAGTTATATCATTGAGCAATTCTTGTCCATTCGAAGCACTTGTGGTCCCCGTGGATGCACTGCTTCCTAAAAATGACATCTCTGATGGCGTTCTCCCTCAATGTTTCTTAAGTTGTTTTCAGTGCATATTCATATATCGCTACTTTGAACCAATTCTCAATATTTGACGAAACAGTGACACAAAATGCTAATATCAACTTCAATTAAATATTCATAGATAAAGAGAAATATATGAGATTTGGCTAGGAACGCAAAACCAATGGATTCATTTTTCTCCAATAAAAATACAGAATTGCATTTCTCAAATGAGGACATCCCAACTTTACATTATACGAAGCGAACTAGTCATAAAGATCAGGTAATAGGTAATACTATAGTGAAGAAGAGATATGAAAATAATACGTACATCGATTGGATACTGGAAACTTTCAATGTGCCAAAAGGATCTAAATTTATTACACATAAGTGGACAGCAATTGTTTTGCTGTCTATCGTAGTCGGTTATGTCACTTCCTTCATCGATCTTGTTTCTGTTTGGTTAAATGATGTTAAAAAGGGTTTATGTTTTAGTAAATTAAACAAGTGGTCACTTTTAGACCCTTATCTGACATGCCCTGTCGAAGGATGGTACAATTGGTCCGAAATTCTAATAGGTAAGAAGGGAATCTTTTCTAATATTTTCATTAACTTTCCCGTTTATCTTTTGTTTGCCCTTCTTTGCATTCTAGTCGCTGCATTCATAACAATCAAAAAAGAACCGCTTGTCAAGCAGTCAGGGATACCTGAAATCAAGCTAATTGTTTCTGGTTTGAATTATAATATTTCCGAATATTTGGGCGTAAGAACATTGTTGTATAAAATTATAGGGTTGATAGTAGTTGTGAGTTCTGGAGTTTGGTTAGGAAAGGAAGGACCTTTTGTACACGTTTCTTGTTGTATTCAAAACATCGTTTACTTCGTAATTTTGGGTAAGACATATGATAATGAAGCTGTGCGAAGAGAGTTACTTAGTGCTGCGGTAGCAACTGGAATATCGGTAGCATTCAACTCTCCAATAGGAGGAGTCTTATTTGTTCTAGAGAGCATTCCAAGTTTTTATGTTCCCACCAGAACAATGTGGAATGCTTTTTTTAGTGCGACAATAGCTGTCGTAGTTGTCAATGGGTTCAAGATTTTCACTGAAGGACAAGATTTTTCAGAACAGGATCTCTTTCTGGTTCTGTTCGGAAACTTTAGTTGGTTATTCATGGAAGTGATACCATTTATTGTAATGGGTGCTGTTGGGGGGCTCTATGGGTTTTTGTTTATCTCCCTCAATTCAATGATATCAACAAAAAATATAAGGTTTAAAATTCAAAGATCACTCTGTAACTTTTTTAAGGTTTCAGCTAATTCGGGTGCCTTTTTGGAAATCATTTTGATGGTAATCGTGACCACAATACTTAATTTCCCGATTGAAATATCAAAATTACCCCTAGCTGCTTATTTGAAAATATTGTTCACCGACTGTTCAAACGATAACACGGACTCTAATTCCATAAATTTTATGTGCCATAGTTCTGACATAGTTAAGTTCTGGAAGCTTTCTTATATTTTGGTCCAAGGGTTCTTCCTTGCTTCCTATACTTTTGGAACCGATCTACCAGGGGGTATATTGATGCCAACCTTAGTGTTAGGTGCAACTTTTGGCCGATTGGTCGGTATTACATCTCAAGCATTCCAAAAAAAATTCAACTGGGACTCGCTTGCCACTTGCACTTCCAAAACGTGTTTGGTTTCACCTTCTTCGTATGCTGTTGTGTCTGCTGCTGCATTCATGACCGGAATCACAAAGCTTACTATGTGTGTCGTAGTAATTATGTTTGAATTAACTGGAGCAGTCACTTATGTTCTTCCTATTATGATTTCGGTAATGACTCTGAAGATTTTGAGTGACTGGCTTTGCAGTGATAACATTTATGATACATGGTTGAAAACTACTTTTAATTTGTATCGTGACGGCAGAGGCGATTTCAATGAAGGAAAGGGTAATGGACTCGTAGAATTTACCGAATTAGTGACTTCTGTGAAGCAAAAACTTCCAGATATGATTGCGAAATCGATCATGGTACCAGTTTCACGAACTAAATGTCTTTCATTGATGCCTGCTGAACCATACACCGCTTCGTCCTTAATTCTTTTAGCAAACGAAGATAATCATGAGGGATATCCAATAATACTGAGTGATCTGGATCCTGTCTATTTAGGCTACACCTCCAAGATGGAGTTATTGAATAAACTCTCTATTGTTGAGGACTCCAATGCGATAATAAGCTTTCAAATAGAAAACTTGCCAACTACTATATTATCACAGCAACTTCATTATGAGCAATCTTATGCTTCTTCGCTGCTTTTGCAATTGGACTTGATGACAGAAGATTCAGCAATAATACTCAACGAATTGACTCCAATTGTAGAAGTTTTGGAAATCTTCGAGAAACTTAATTTGAATTATATTACTATAAGAGCAAGTGCTACTAAGAAGAATCAAATGATGGTTGGATTTGTGGATAGATTTATCCTTTCCAGGTTGATTGATTCTGAATTTGCTATACTCGAAAATACGGGCGATTCACACACAATGGGCGAGCTTAATGAACAGAGTTCAGAGAGCGACACTCTTTTCGATAATAGACAGGTGAGATCTAGTGTAGAACTTATCACTTAAGTTTATCTTTTTGCATTCTTTTATATTTTTTTTATATAGGCCGTATTTACTTTAATCATAGACATAATTTGACTCCATAATAATACGGTTTATCGTAGATCACGTTCAAAATTTGACTTCGAAATTGAGATTGTTGCAATAAAATGTAAAATTAATGATAATTTATTTCCTTAGTATTTTCCTATTTTGATTATGAATAATCGAATTTGATTTACCAATGAATAGTTTCGTTAGCAAACCCCCTGAATGTACGCTTATACTCGATAATCTTCCGAAAGAAATAGATCATTGGCTCATCGGAATAGATACTCAATTTTTCAATGTGAATTCTCTATTGAAAGGCATTAAATTAATACCACGAGGTATACATTTGTTTCATTATTCAACCAATTTCATGGATGACCACAAGCCAAGAGGAGATAGTGGCATGCTTGATGCTACAGGTCCCAGTTTTCGTTATGGATTTTGGTTTGAAGCTAGGGAAAATGATGTATTGGTACTATATTGGCAAGAAGACTCTGAGTCGTGTGTGATAATAGACGAACATAATGAATTGGAAAGATTAAATTATACGAAGGTACTTTCAAACTTGGGCGACACATATCTGTACATGTTAAAATACCCCCAAGACGAACAGTCATGGAAAACACTAACGCGATATATTGATGAGCAGATCAGTGCCGCCATTTTGCCTCAGTGCAATGGGTATGGTCAAATTGACACAATGATGTCATCGAAAGAAGAATTTTTAGCGCTAGCTCATCAGCTTAGCCAGAAGGGCAATTCAATAGAAGAAAATGGAGATAATCTTTTACTGTACTCTATAGTACAGTTCAAATTGAATAGAAGTAAGAACCAAACTGTCGAACAGACTACAAGAAATTATTTGGATAAGTCGTGGTATCTCGAAGAACTATTCAATGAATCATTGCAAAATTACCTTGGGGAGTTGCAGTTGAGTTTCCTTAATTTTATAATTATATGTAATACTTGTTCTAATGTTCAGTGGTTGAATCTTTTAAAATTATGTCTGATGAGCCAGACCACTCTATTATGCAATAAAAAATTCACTGGTGACTTTTTATTAACATTAAGGGCCCAGTTGGCTATAATACCAGAAGACTACTTAACTATAAATCCTCTAGTCGATGTTAAACATTACATCGAAGTAATGGAAAAGTTTGCAAACGACACATTTAGGACCGATTTATGGCACAAAGGTGATCAACAAACCCAGCATATATTACAAATATGGGAAAATATTCTTGCTCTCAATGCTGAACGTTTCGGTTTAAATTTCCAAACAAAAGCACCTATAGTTGATGAAAATATGACGGAAGTATTCTCAATAAACGATTATGATCCAGATGATGAGAATGCTCCTGTGATACTCACTTAAATTGAGACTTCGTAAACATGAAGTAAACATTACACTTTCCTACATCATGAAATTAATACATAGAAATTTCATTATTCTTATTTCTTCTTTTGTGTAGACCTTTTTAACTTTTCCTCTCTAGTCACAATTTTACCTCTATAAACGTCCTTGCCTTCCTTGAGCAAATCTGAATAACTTTCACGATATGCTTCTTTCTCTTCGACAGATAGTGAATTCCACTCGTTAGATATTTCCTTCCTTGATTCTTTTGTGGGTAAGTGACTATATCTATTGTGCTGAAGAGAGAAAAAATAGTTCCAAGCATGTATGAACGTCACACGATCCATATTTGACTTTCTTCTTGTCTTTCTAACGGAAACAGCATCCTGCAACTTGTTTTGCGGCTCAGTGGTAACATCGTTGTCTTTAAGCTGGGATCGGTATATTGCTTCGTCTTTAAGTCGCCTGATTTCTTTTCGATTCATTTTCAACGCCTCCGGCTTTTGGTTCAAATCTACCTTCTCAACCCATTCATCAACTACAGCCTGAAGCGTCGCAATATCCTTGGGCACACTTGCGGGGTCCTCATATTTTTCTTGTATTGCACTATGAATTCTTGGTATAGTCCATCGGAAACCATAATGTGTCTTCGGAACTACAAACCAACCATAATTAGTGGCAATAGCATTAAAGTTATTAGGTTTTATCTTCACGAGACTTGAAGATTTACTTGATATGTTCCTTCGAAGAATCGTTTGCAAGCTTTGAAGCATATCAAATGGCTCTCAAAATTTCTCGATTGATAATGAAAATTTCTTTTTGGTGTGAAAAATCTCGATACGGCCCTTACTCATACAAACTTCTCCTTTATCGTATCTTTCTATTCATTAATTACTTCGATTATATATATCAAAATACAATAAGAGGGAGAAAGAAGTCGATACTCTTTGTGATGGAAACAGCAAACTCACCCCTTTTTCCAGCGCTGCGTTTGACCTTTTCCCCAGGATTATCGACCGATAACCTTCAAGGAAGTGAAACTCCTTCTTTGATTCCACAATTACCCGATAAACCGCTAACGCAAACATCTTCAATTCAGGTCTACATAGTACCTGCTGAGAAGACTTTGTTTACTTACGGGTTCGAGCCTAATGAGTATGCTGAAAGGCCTCCTACTTTATTAAGGGGTTGTCTCGTGGTTCGGGTACTAAAGCCATCGAAGATTAAGTCGATCACTTTACTGTTTAAAGGAAAACAGAGGACGGACTGGCCCGAGGGTATTCCTCCTAAGAAGAACATTCACATGGAAGTAAATGATGTCGTGTCTCATACGTGGCCATTCTTCCAAGCTGGCAGCACAGCGGTAAACGGTGGAGCTGACGAAGTATTTCGAGAATTACCAAAGACCACTACACATGATTCTGACGTAACAAACCTTAGCTTAACAGATACAATTACGAGGTCATTATCACCAAGTAGATCAGAGACGGGAGGAAACGGCAACTTTTTTGGAAGGAATTTAAGTCCAGTAACGAGCTTAATGAGAAAGTCACATTCGCAAGATACAGGCTTTAATGATTTGAACACAGTGTTAACAAATTCAGAAGGGGACCAAACAAAGTCTGGGAACTTTGCTGTTGGAGACTACGTCTATAACTTTGAGCATCCATTGCATCCGTCGATCCCAGAATCAACATCGGTAACATTTGGATCTGTATGTTATTATTTGGAAGTGGATATAGTTAGAATGGGGACCTTTAAATTCAATATTTCAGGGCAATTTCCTATTGAAATAGTAAGATTACCTTCTGAAATGAATATGGAAGAAAACGATCCTATTGTCATTGCGAGAGATTGGGAAGATCAATTAAGATACGAAATTGTTATCAGTGGAAAATCTATAGTATTAAACTCATACTTGCCAATGGCATTCCGTTTTGTACCGTTGTGGGGAAAGGTTCAATTACACAGAATTCGAGTATATGTCACTGAAAGCTTGGAATACTATTGTCAAAATAACAAAGTTCATAGACTGGAGCCCCAGAAAAAATTTTTACTATTAGAGCATAGAGCTGCAAAAGGCAAGTCTTTGTTATCAAAAAATGTATCAGAGAATGATAATGAAGACGAAGAGGAGGTACTACCTAAGGAACTTGAGTTTCAATTGTATGTCCCAGAATATGTTACAAACAAACAAAGGTTCAAAATACATCCAGACACATCTTATGAAACAATTCAATCTCACCACTGGATTAAGATATGTCTTAGGATTTCTAGGGTTGATCCAGAAAACTCTGAAAAGAGGAAACATTATGAAATACTGATTGATTCTCCAATCCATATTCTATCTCCATTAGCAGCCCATGGGAATACTCTTCTTCCAGCTTATGATAATATATTGGCCGAGCCTCCGACTTTGCCTATTTATTCACCAACGTCTCCTCCTCTATCACCAGGAGTCATTCCTGTTCAGGAATTGGCTTTTCGTCATATTAATGCCATCAACAACAATGACGAACCTATAGAGAGGGACCCCAATATGCATCTCGAAGCTAACTTATATCAACCTGATGAAAGTGTGAACAATAAGGCACTTAATTCACCTCAAGCTGTTCCGCATCCAGGTACATTTAATCAAGGTTTGAGTTCCCCTATGGAGCGCCCGATTCATTTGCTAAGGAAACCTTCATTTAATCCCCCATCTTTTGAGGAAACGCAAGGATCAGGGCCTTCAAAAGTACTCCCACCAGCGTACGAAGAAAGAGAGTTTTCTCTTTCTCCGCTCAGAATAGACGAGTCCTCCGAGAGAAACTCAAACAAAGGGGTAAATTTAGCTTTGCCGGGGAACGTTCCCGTTCTGACAACTCCAATTAAAGACTTATTACATGAACAGTTAAGAAAGCTGAGTTCAAGCCCTTCACGTAAATCTGCGTCAAGTGATAACCACAGCTCTTTAAACGAAGAGTACACTAAAAACCTCAATCCTTTATCAGCAGAAGAAGACGATGATTTGGGAAATTCTCCTATACTTTCACCGAGGTCAATGAGTCCTCAAAGAAGTGAATCTCGTCGATCCTCTGTTATTTCCATTGAATCAAACACAACTAATTTACCAGTTGAGCAAACATTGCCTTTATTGAACGTCTCTAGCGCATCATTAACTCCTTATAATCCTGAACCTGGTATTTCTAGAAGCAGGAACTCTTCTTCAGGCTCACTCTTGCCAGATGTGACAAGAAGACCAAGCCAAGCTCGAAACTGGTCTACAAGGATCACAGATATAGTGGACAATTACGAATTAGGGGATGATTTGTATAAAATCAATGGTAACCTTTCACTGTTGAGAAATCCCAGAATAAAGAGGCATTATCAGAAAGAAGAAATTGGTGACCCAGCTACTGTTAACGAACCTGCGGTAACTACCAAACTAAGACAGAAGAGCTTTGGTGTCGTTAATGATCTGACTGAATGTGAATCAAGCAAGAGTCAATCTTCCACCGAGAGTGATATGACTATTGGTAACGAGGACCAGCTTGGGCATACTACTCGAATCGTGGCAGATCTGAGTGGTGTTAAATCTGAGTCGCCGATTCCAGGCTTTAATCTTGGCTACGAAATAAAATAGAATTCTGTAAATTAATGTTTGTATATTATAATAGGATTTAGTTGATTCTCATTTCTTTATTTCCTTTAGATTACCATCTTCATCAACTTCAATATTACCTAGCCATTCATAAAGAACACCAAGATCTCTATTAGCTAAATCTTCTCTTTCACAGGCCTTATCATACCAGTATTTACCAATATCTCCCATGAACAAGAATCTGTTACGCAGACGTGCACTTTCAGTTGCCAACACTAGGTCTTTCCTTGTTAATTTGGTCACAAAGCCGCCCTCATAGTGAGCATCAGCCGGCAAACAATTTTCTTTTGGATATGCACCTTGAATTGGGCAGTTGTCGACAGACGCCCAGGACTTACCTGTTGATACCGAGACTAACTTGGCATAGTTAACTAAATTTAAACCAAAAGCTTTTGCGAGTTGGAAAGAATCAGCCACAGCGAGATTGGTGATCGCCAATAAGTAGTTATTGGACAACTTCGCAGCCAAACCAGAACCGTGTTTAGCCCCGCAGGGGAAAATGTTAGTCCCCATCTTGCTCAACAAATGTGTCAAGCCCGGAGAAATTGCATCATGATCTTTTCTTGATAACATAAACGATAAGGTCCCCTTTCTAGCTCCTGCCACACCACCACTTACAGGTGCATCGATGAAATCAAACTGAGGGATCTCGCTTTTGACAAAGTCGTGTATACTAATGGAAGTAGGAATATCAATTGTTGAAGAGTCAATAAATGTAGTTTTGGTACTTGAATTGTCTACGTCCTGTTTCTGATAACTGCTCACCAACTCATTAATTACACACTTAACGTGTGTACCTTCAGGAACCATTGTAACTATAAAATCTAGTTGTGAATCGACTTTATTCACAAAGTCATCGATCGCTTTCAATGGCACAAGTTTTCCTTTGTTGCTAGGCATGGCACTCGTAATCTCTTTTACAAATTGTTCTGTGGCACTAGGAATAGTGTCATAAACATATAGTTGGTCATGCGGTTCAAGTTTATTGTAAATGTGTCTTGCCATATGGCGTCCCATCTGTCCCAATCCAATGAATCCATAATTGGATAAATAGCTTGGTGTAGTAGAGAATTTGCGAATGCCGCCATGAATAGCTTTTAAGGTTCTTACCATTTTAATCAATACTTTTTATTAAATTTCGTGTGTTTTAACTTACTTATTCCAACTTATAGTATTAAGAGTGCTATAAGTGGAATACTTTTATAGTTCAACCCAGCACTATCTATTAGTATGATTTATATCGTAAAAAATCGAGTTCGATAAATTCAAAGAATTATTCCGCAAGGAAGGAATTCGATTCTTATATACCCTAAGAGCAGTGCCGATAACTTAGCTGTGGGTCCGGCTATCACAAGATAATATTACCCCATATTTCAGTTTCTACGACATTGTCGAGCCTTTAGAAGGGTTGCAGAATGTCGTCATCGGGAGTTGGAACCCGAACTTTCATATCGACAGTTTATATTGGAAACAAGGGTTAGTATGTGAAAGAAATTACATAGGAGGAAGTAATGTCGACGGACCAAAGTAGCTTAGCAGCATCATCCCAGTTGCCTAATAAAACCAATTACAACCTTCCCAAACCGAAGGCTGCTTACTATCCTCATCCAGGCTCTAAAATTTATGCGGACAAAAAGTTGTACGATGGAATAGCCAATGCACCTAAACGCTTAATTGAGAGTCACAGGTGTAACCCAAGAACCGGTATCGCTGTCCAGGTCTCTGCCAAAAGAGTCTTTAGAATTAGGACCCCAGAGGGACCTCAAGTTTGCGACTTGAACATATGGAACATGAACAATCCGAGGGAAAGGTTCTGGGCTGCAAGAACAAGACAAATACATTCGGCTCATGTTTCAACGTACGATAGGTTATGGTCAATCTTACCATATTTACGTCCTTTGGTCACCATTACAGGTGATTCAATGCTGGCAAGGCATGATGAGTGGGGCGGACGAGTACATGATACTTTAGGCACAAGATGTGATCCATATATTGACAACTTGATTAGTGGACAAGATAACAATTTTCACTGTCATTCAAACCTTACTAGAGCTGTTGCGCCATACGGATTAACTGAATTTGATGTGCATGATGTCTTGAATGTTTTTCAAGTTACTGGTTTAAATGAATATGACCAATACTTCATGGAAACATGCCCTGCTACTAAGGATGACTACTTTGAGTGTTTCGCTGAGCAGGACTTGTTAGTTGCCATAAGTGCATGTCCAGGAGGCGATTTGTCTCAATGGGAGTGGGGTGAGGAAAGTAGTGAGATGCAAGAACTGAAAATGATAGATTGTTGCAGGCCGTTGGTAATTGATGTTTATGAATTAACCGACCCCGACGTTGTCTTGAAAGATTGGAATGCTCCTGAATTTTCATCATATAAGGGAAACCATGGCCTTAAATTATCTAAATGATTATATATATAGAATATTAAGAAGTTCCATCAATAGAATTACCTAGCCAATCACTTATTATATCGTTGGTTATAAATCCTGCCACGTCACTTCCCTGATACTTAAGGTTACCACTTTGAACCGTAGATTCTAAAAATTCAAAGCTATCCTTAATTTTTTGCATGGGTATGCTTCTCTCAACATCATCAAAAAATTCTATCTCAAACTTCTCGACCACTGCCTTCTTGCCCACAAAGAATTTTATTTTGAATCCTAACTCGTGATTAATGAATTCATGAGTGAATTTTGGCGTATATGCGTATCTATAGTCCCAGTCCCTCAATTCACTTGAGATGTTCTGCACCTCTGAAGGTAATTGTACCAGTTCATCGATTATAAAAGTTGTCAGACTTTCCTCAATCGAATTTGCGTTTATGAATTCGCTAAATCCAAAAAGCGCCTCTTGATCAAGAAATTCTTTCTCTTGTGAAATTGGAGGCTCAGGTACATCCATAGTCTCACCGTATACTTTCTTAAACTCTTCAGTTACCACTTGAATGAATCTGTCGCTAGAAATTCCTACATTCTTCACTGGTGATGGGATTGAAGCGACCGATGACATCGAATCAACAAATCCTACCTTTTTCTCGTCTCTCGAAAGTAACTTCCCCAATATATCTAGTTTCAGATTCAAAAGCATAGTTCCATGATGATAAGATTTGCCTTTGGCAATTTTGTAAGCAGATCCACTTACCTTATAATTGAGAGCATTAGATTGTCTTTCAGTCTCTATATCTCCTTTTGCATTAACTTGGAGTTTGTAATCAGCCTCAGGGACTTTGTTCACAGCACGAGCCACTAGTCCCGCAAAATTCTGTCTATCAAATTTCTCCCTCGATGTCATAAAGCTGAAATTAATATTTCCAAGGTCATGGACCACTGTCCCTCCACCAGATCTTCGTCTGACCAACGGTATGTGCAACGAATGGAGCAAAGGCAAATTCACTTCCTTCCAAGGGTTCTGGTTTCTTCCTATCACAACACAGGGGGAATTTATATAAAAAAGTAAACGATTAAAATTTTCATCACGATTCTCAGGTAAAGGCATCCGACTATATACATAATCTTCAATAGCAAGATTGATGTATGGGTTTTTGAGTTTTGATATTAAGACCAAAGGCTTCTTCTGATGCACTACTTCCTCGAGTTTTCTAGTTTGAGTTTTAGCAGATACCGATTCAGGGTCCAGCAAAGTTAATTTATGGATCTTATCACGTTTCTCTTCAACAGGTGTCGTATAGGACTGAAAGTCCTGCAATCCAAAATCTTCAAGGTCAACCCCGGTCAAATCGCTTTCAAATGGGATATTTGAGTAACATCTACTCTGTAGTATACCTTTTATGTTTCTAAACCGCAAACGAAAGAGGATGGGCAGCATTACTCGAGAAGACGTTATCATCTAGCTAAATTAAAAATTCGCACATATAAAAGCGATTTTTCACTCGTTTTCTTGATATACAAAATCATAGTCAGAACTTTGATGAACAAGAATAATTCATTAGAGAGACACCTTCTCACCCGATGCTTTTCTTCAGATGCAAAGATTGAAGAGCTTCTTTCAACCCGATATTCAAATCTGGGAGATCAGAAACCTGTGTTGGTGTTGATGCCAACGGGAAGAGAGAATGCAAAAGAAAAGTCATTATTCCACAGCGAAAGGAAAAACGGATTCGGTGATAATGTTAACAAGGAAAGAATAATTTCTACTAGGCAACAGTTGAAATTATACGTGAAAGAGACCACGAAGCGCCAAAAAAGGTTAATAAAAAAACTACAACTGTATAGTAGAACGAAGACAGATAAATCAAAGCCATTTCCTATAGAGCTGTTAATTAAACATTATTCTATTCCCAAGTTTGAGGACTTTATAGGTTTAAACACCTTATGGCAGAAATATATGCAAGATTTGTTGTTTTCTAATGACAAGATACCCAATTTAACGACATTGCTTCCGAAGCTTGCCAGTGCTGATTTTGTCGGCTGTATGTTAACTGTGATTCGATCTGCAAACAATAATTTGGTAGGAACCAGAGGCATAGTAATATGGGATGCTCAACATTCGTTTATTCTATGTGTCCCTAGGATGGAGGACTCTAAAGAATGGAAAGAAAAATCATCGTCTTACTCGCCGTCAGAACAAGTAGGTGGATTAAAAATTATCCCAAAGAGTAAGTGTTTTTTTTCATTCGAGGTCATTTTACCAAGCAGCGGAGAAGATTCATCTGCGTCAACAGACGAAGAGTGCATCGGTTTCACAATTATAGGTTCCAGATTCGAATTAAGATCAATCGATAGATCTGGTAGGAAATTTAAAAATCATAAGGTAGAGGACATTATATAGACAGTAATTAGGATATATATTTTATGCAAAAGCTTTTTTCAATTCATTAAGTTGAATAATCAAGAGCTCTTCATTGTGATTGTCAAGTCTCTTCAAAATCTTCTGAATATCAGCAACTATGTTCGTTTTGGATACTTCAGGAAGTATGGATCCGTTTCTCTCTAATAAGAAGTTAATCTCTTGAACAAGTTTAAATCTATCAATGTCGTTTGGTAATTCATAATCGGAAGCGCTTTTGTCATCTTGTACACTTTTGCCTGAGTCAAAAAACTGATTCTCGTTCACAATTGTCTCGAAGTCAGTGTTAAAATGAATAGCTTTATTATTGATGAACGTAGCTAGCTCGTGAAGTACATTATCAATATAGTCATCGTTCTTTGTTTCATTTCTTGATTCATCAAGCTTCAGAGAAAGTGTTTTGAGAGAATTGTCACTTTCGGGGGGATTGGTGGTATCTAATTTTCCTAAAACCTGTCCTAGCTTTATAAGTTCATAGTAGTTATCATAAATAATGGATTTTTTGGCCATATCATGCGAATTAAGTTTGCTGGTAATGGAATTTCTTAACTTCAAAATATCCTCAATCAGAGTGTTCTTAAGATATTGAGATAGGGAATCGTCATCTTTAAGTTTCAATTCAATTTCATCTTCCTCTGCGTCAATATGTGACTTATCCTCAGGCACTGTAGACTTCAATTTATCTTGTCGAAGATTGTAGAATTCCTGAAGAGCCTTTCGTCTTGACAGTACTCTCCTGGATGTGACATCCCCAACTGATTCTGAAGAAGGAATCAGAGAATTATCTCGATTCTTCTTAAGTGATGGCTTCTCATATGATAAGGTTTGTGGCGAATCAGGCATCTACTTAGTCTACCTTGTCAAAGTAAGTCTCAGTTATGTTGTCACCTTCGCGAAAAAGTTGTAGATACGTTAAAATATTGAGTTTTGCACATTGTGGGTGCTAAAAAGATGCTAAATAATGAAAGTATTAAAGTATATCAAATGACAGTAACATGTCTAGCTGAATATCCAGGCATCCAAATATGCGGTGTCACTTGACTCCTCGTCAGGGACAGAAAAGTCATCAAGGATGGAAAATGGTCGATTCTTAATAAATGCATTCATTTCCGTACTAATGAGGTCGTTATTAGCTTCTTCTTCATAAGATCTACCATATCCAGCCTCCAAGACACTCTGCCATGTAGCCCTGTAGATATCTAATGTTTGATTAACCAATTCCAACTTATCGTCATAGATCAAAACATCACATAAAGATCTGATATTATTTACAGCCAAATCTATATTTGTGATTTTGTTCGTCGTGATGAAATCCATTATTGAGTCCAAATTAACGAAACCGGTGTAGGTTGAGGGAAACGATGCTTGAACAATGTTGATATTCGAACTTGGTGGTTGAAACGATGACGGAAAGGTCTTGGAAGCCACAAATCTCCAAATCACGGTTAATAAAGAGTCAATAAACTCCGTATCTAGCTCAGAGTCGGTAAACCACGGTCCACCAGTAACTTTTATAGATGGTTGAAGATTGTAAAGCATATATATCTTTCTTGTTGGATGCTTTACTGATTTGATTGACTTTATGTATCTTTGATTCTCTAGAGATTTCAAGCATCGAACTACTATATGTTGATGTAAGTTCGTCTTTGCCTTTATAGTCTTTGTCCATATACCTTCCCTTCCAGAAGCCTCAATGTATGAGTATATCATGGCTTCATCATCAGTCATTTGTGTTATTTTGTCAGCTTCGGCCAGAGATATTGCTTGAAATTTGAGTTCCTCCCCATGCTTGATAAGTTTTACGAGCTTGTTGTCAATAAGTTCCTGTGCTAAGGTTAATAGTTCTGACGGTTTGTTAGTACCAATCAAATCTTGAAGCTCATCTTGGCTAAACATTGCTATTGGAGACTCCTCCATCATCTTGCCATGCAAGAGCAAAGCTTTTTCAGATGGACTCGACATATTAGAGCTACTTCAAAGTGGATGTAGTTATCCCCGATAATGGTAAGTTACGATGGGGTTTGCAAAAGTTTTATGGTTTAGCATAATCGCAAATTTTTTTTGTTTTCCATTTTTTTTTTTTTGGGGCAGATGAAAAAAATAGTGTTGATCTGGGGGCCCCTTAGTTAAGGTGTAATTGTTGAATATGGATATGGAACTGTCAGATGTTCCCCAAAAGTCTACTGAGACACGTCCCAAGAAGACCATTACTTTTAAAAAGAAGCAAGTTAAGAATGGAAAGTCAAATCATAGGGTGAAATTAGACTTCTATGATGATCAAAATGAAGAGGCCGTTCTCAAAAAGAAAAGCTCCAAAACTCAACGTGCCTTCATTCGGCAGAAACTGAAGCATTCTAACATGATTGCTCTGAAAATTCAGTTTTCTTCAACCCGGGAACCGCATAAAGATGGAGATCCAATGCTTGAGATTTATAATGATGACCCAGAGAATAATCCGGTGATAGAGAATTTAGATGTAATTTCTGCAGAAGAACCTGAAAAGCTAGCACATTTGAATGATCTGACATATTCACGTTATGAAGGCTTCGAAAAAAGATATGTGCCAACTGAAAGTAAGGAACCGAAGATTACAAAGAAGCAACTAAGAAACGAGTATGGAAATGATATAGAAAATGACAATACCAGTGAAGATTTGCTTGAAGATCAAGAAAACTTTTCTGTCGCTGATGAGGCTGATAAGATGACAAATAATGAACCGTTGATTTTAGAAAAAGAATCGAAACTGGCGCAAATAGATGAAGATATTTATGACATGGAATTGGGAACGGACGATAATGAAAACGATTTTAATGATGCTATCGATGTAATGAATATAGAAGATTGGGAGGACCATATGGTGTTAAAAGATGAACTTGTTGCAATACGTCCTATTGGTACTCTTGAAGATCACGTATCTAACCTAAGGCTCTCTATCGAAAATCTTCGTGAGAACCTCGAAGAAAACTCCAGAAAGCGAAGTATATTTCAAAACCGTCTCTATGAAGTTCACGAGAGAAAAACCAAATTATTTGAAGAGCTTTGTCTTCAAGAAACAGCATGAATCAAATTTATTCACATTTTGTATTATTAGGATAGTAAGGCATATGAACAATGTTTCCGTTTCCGTAATTTGTAGAATGAAGATTTTTCACCGCGCTTACAACGTAATTACTCAATTAGTGAGTCATTAAAGACGAAACATTATATAAACGTTGAAAATATATAGAGCTAATATAGCATCCATACTATGATGAGTCTTCAAAGCGTCGCTAACGTAACGGGAAAAAGAATGATTTCTAGCTCAGTCCGTGTGAAAGCAAAACCACGTCATTTGGTGAACATGATGCAATTGACTAATGGCGAGTTGAACTCTTTAATCCAGAAAGCTGAAACTTACAAAAAGATAATAAAAAAAGGAGAACCTTCTGTTGAAAATCATAATAAGCTTCTAGGAAAATTAGTCGCTTTACTTTTCAACAAGAGATCAACCAGAACAAGAATTAGTACTGAAGGTGCAGCCTCATTCTTTGGTGCGCAACCTATGTTTTTAGGAAAAGATGATATACAACTAGGTGTCAATGAGAGTGTCTATGATACGACCAAAGTTATAAGCTCAATGACTTCATGTATATTTGCCAGGGTGAGCTCACACCAAGACATTCTTGACCTTTGCGAGAATTCTTCTGTCCCGATAATAAATTCTTTGTGTGATAGGTTCCATCCATTACAAGCTATAGCAGACCTTCTCACCATCAAAGAAGAATTTGGAGATACCAAGGGGTTAAAACTTACTTGGATAGGTGATGCAAATAATGTTATAAATGATTTGTGTATTGCTGCTCTTAGATCTGGCATTTCAGTATCTATTTCTATTCCAAAAGGGATAGTGTTCGACGAAGAAGTCAAGAAGAAAGCTGAAGAAATAGCTAAAGATCAAAAGCTATCCTTTGAGATATTGAATGATCCTTTGAGTGCGTTGCATAATGCGAATGTTATTGTTACAGATACTTGGATTTCTATGGGCGAAGAAGCTGAAAAAGCTGAGAAGTTGAAGCAATTCGAAAATTACCAGATTACTAGCTCAATGATTTCAAAGGGAAAGGCAAGTAGTAATTGGAAGTTTATGCACTGCTTGCCAAGGCATCCTGAAGAAGTGTCAGACGATGTATTTTACAGTGAAAATTCTTTGGTATTCGAGGAAGCGGAAAATAGATTATACGCAGCAATGGCTGCCATAGATGCCTTTGTGATTGAAGGCAATAAGTCCCTGGAGTGAACTATAGACCCAAGTCTGATATAGCACACATTCTAAGTCTGAAAGTACTGTGTGAGATTCTGAGTTTGATGTATATGCAGGATGCATTTTTTTCATGAACCTCTGAATACTATTGCTGTGAATAAGCGAAATATGATTAGCTTGACAAATGTGGACAATTTATACTCTTTAAGATACTTCAATGCAACGAATACTTTGAAACTAATGTATTTTTACCAAATAACTTGTAAATTTTAGATTGATTGTGGTCTCATACAGCGTGTAAGTAAAGTGACCATAGTAAATTGAGAATACTAGTGCAGAGTCAAAGAACAGACTTACAAAATGCAGACTTGTATTCTCACTTAGTGTTATTCTTAGTTAGAAGATTCAGAAACTGTAGCTTTTATTCCCGCTATTTCTTCACCTCCTATTCTTTGTGACATATATTTGATTCCTACATTGGACTGGTATCAGGCATGTATGTCTGGACATTCTGCCTTTATCAAGTATGATCTAAAAAGAAAAGGAAGAGTTCTCTTCGGTTTCTTTAAAGAGTATCTTATCCATGTAAGTTGATTAAAAGGGACTTACGTCATGAGGAATTAATTCAAAATACAATAAAGACCTCATATCAATGTGAATAAAGTCGTGAGGAGAGAAAACAAGCCAAAGAGAGAGGTTAATTTGATCAATAAATCAAGAATTAAGAAGCTATCAGATCCAAGCATGCTTTCAATGTGGACATACTTAAAACGTGTACTAAGAGCGGAAACGATTCGACCCATTTCCCTACTTTGCAAGTTTTCTTGGTGTATTAAATTATTTCACGAGTGCACGAGAGTACAAAGTAGTTCACTCTTGAGTGTACTCCAGTGTACTTGAGTGTGCTTGAATGTACTCGTCATTCAGTTTATAGCAGGCGCTTTTGCTATAGTTAATCGTTATGCAACGACGTGTGACGACATGTGACGACATATCCGAGCGTATGATACTTGTTGGTTTTTCGACACAATTGGTCTCAAACATAAACAAAGACCCCTATCGAGTCAAAAATGTTATCGATACATCTTCCGTATATATCGGCAACTAAGACTTCATATCTTTGCTGGTTTCCATAATCTTCGATATATATTCCATATGTTTGCTGTAATGATCGTCACTTTGCTGCCGCATTTATGATGCTGCTGGAGTTCCACTACATATTCCTCTTTGTGGTCAATAATTTTTTTTCAGTGCGTCATCTCTCTCGTCCTATAGCTTTAGCAGCAAAGAGTGAAGCAAACGTTATCATCTGCTATGTGACACATTCTCCAGCAACAATGTACTTAACCCATTCCGGTAAGTGCTGCTAGTATTTGGCATATTCTTATTGATGTGTATATTTTTATGCTAGCACTGCCTTGCTTATGGGCCCTGCCTTTATGTCAATTACTCCGAAGAAGAGACGTTGAACTTAAGTTCCTCGCTACTGTTACACGTACTCCCCTCCCTAAGTTAGGTTCCTAGTCTCAAAGCCGGGAGCTAATTCTGGAACTCAGTGAAAGTATGCAAAATTATACTGAGGCTTAGTAGCAATATGTGAGACATTAGACTTCGAAGCCAGGGGCTGCATATCATTCTCCGATTGAGTCAAGTAATAACGTAAACTGCTCGGGTGTGATTTAAATGCAGGCCGATGTTGCTATTAGGCGCAATTCTATTATCAGCCGCAACAATCTAGCCCACGATGCCCTAATTTCCTCAAAAGTGTCCGGCAAGTATATATAGTTTTACGCTAGCCCATTATGGGGGCTTGAACTCATATCTGATTATATTTTGACCTCAGAAATGAAGGCGGTAGTGGGAAAAGTACGTAAAGTACGTAAAGTACTCTTCGCTGTGTTATTTGCTGTTGCGTGCATAACCTTTACCTCTACCTATTTGGAGCATCCTTTATTACATGTCCAGGAGAACTACGACTACCATGTAAATGGGTTCAGCATCTCATCGTACCCAGAAGAACAAACAGCTGTTATATTCCCACGGAACTTTGAGCACCCACAAGATGAAGTACAAACATTTTACGAGCACTATTTTGGCGAAACAGATGAGAGTACTAATGTTATCAAATACCTGGGTAGCCAGAAACCGCTTTCGGAAGTCATTCAAAAGCAGCAGTATAAGAAACATTCTGTCAAGATTTATGGTGCTTCATCGAAGTCTGATGAATGCGATGATTTACTGAAAGCCATGGATTTCAACTTATCAAACTATAAAAGTCTCGAACCTCGACTTGAAAGAGTTGCCAAAACTATGTTAAATAAACTTAACACGGATGATGCGTTTGCAGAAATGAAACCATTTTTTAAGAATGATCTTTGGAAACAGCTCAAGTCGAAAACAACCCAGAATCATTGGTTTAAGTTTGCAGGAAGCTCCGTTTGGTTGGAACAATACGGAGTCCATTTGATGATATCGAGAATCGTATATTCTTCCAAGGGACGTAAGAGAGCTCCAATTTTGAGTTTTGTTTATGCACAAGTATTCAATGAAAATTGGGAAGAAATGGAAGATGTTGAGCTTGTCATACCGACTACTGATCCTAAGACGCAGGAGTCTATTTATAAAAATATTCACTTCCCGACATATTTTCCAATCCCATTTTATCATGATGTCCATTATCAATCTAAGAGGTTTTATGGACCCGAGGATCCTAGGATTTTATTGTTCAAGAATGAAATGGGTATTGAGGAACCTTTGATCATTTTCAATGCGTATCACAGAAAAGTAGACAAACAAATTCCTATTGATGAGGATAATATGAATGTTACTTTCTCATATCATAGACTGATGTTCATGTCATGGCCTTTCAGGTTTCAATCTGGTAAGGGAAGTCTTGATGGATTTCAAAATCCCAAGTATGAAAAAAATACATACAACAAAGTCGTCGAGCTTAGAAGAGAGAACAGCAAAAGATTACGTGTTCAGAAAAACTGGACTCCGTTCATAAGCTTGAAGGAAAGGTCTGATCAGGATTTGAATGTCTATTTCGTTTACAGGTGGCTGAAGTTGGAGATATTGAAGTGTCCTCTCTCCGACGATGCAGATGGGATTGCATCATGCTCCTCCCAATATAAACGGGATCCTAAATTGTCAATCGATGCCCCTGTGGGTGAAATGAGAGGTGGAACAGAAATGATTAGCCTTAATGATTATTACAAAACTGATAAAGAGGTTTGGATTGGGTTTGCACGTGCTCACCTTAAGAACTGCGGGTGCGGCAGCAGTATGTATCGACCAAACTTCGCAATTATAGTTAAGGATGGATCAAATTATATGGTCACCCATATGAGTTCTTTCATGTCTCTCAATATCCCAGTTCATGGATGGACAATACCCGAGCAGTATTGTAAACATAGGAGCCCTAGTGTTTTGATCCCAAACAGTATAGCAGCTGTGGGCATTTCAAAGGACAGCGACTACCTTACCCTTTTATTATCCGTTGCCGATGATACTGACTTTGTGGTACATTTTAAGAACTTATTGCAAGGAATACGACCATTAATAGAAGAGGCGGTCTCTGTCGGCAAGTCAGGCTTAGATGATCGTGTCGTTAAATGTTCCTTGCAATCTTCTTCACGGTTTTGCAAAAAATTTGGTTTGGAACACAAGCCAAAGAACTCATAAGCATACACAAGAGACTTCAAGCAACTGAAATTAATTTAACTTTTGTATTTATACGAATATTGCATTATTTTAAGGAAACCAAATGTAAGATATTATTATTTTTGAATATTCTGTAGTGTATTTAAGTTTCTCGATGGCTTCTCGTAAATTTTTTGGCTGAAAATTTTGTGCTCTGACTGTGATAACACTAGTATCAGGAAGAATTTACCTCATGACTGAAGATTATGTGGTCAACAACAGGGGGGATTTGACTCCACTATTTCATTATGGACCTGTTACTTGTATAAAATTTTATTTAAATTTTATTCTAGTGGGTTATGGACCGATATTGAAAATTTTCAAAGTAGAAGGAAATTCCAGCTCTTTGATAGCTACCAGAAAAGTTTTCAGAAAAAACAAAATCCATTGCATTACAACTGATAAAGAATCTGAGAACGTTGCTCTTAGCGGTGGACGCTCGTTCATTGTTTTTAATTTGAATAAATTCATAGATGAAAATATCAAGCTCGAAGAAAAAGCAATCAATGAATGGATAACAAGTATAAAGTTTTCAGGGAGAGACCGTCTTTTGATATTAAACTCTCATAATACAGTCTACCAAATTGATATTAGTTCATTGGACAGAAAATATGTTTTAATTGAAAAAACTGACTGTAAAGAAAAATCTATCTTGTATAGTGGTTCTTTTACGATCCGTCCCAGTGGTGAAGTGTTGGTAGCTGCCGGTACAGTTATGAATGGGGTTATTATATGGTCACTCCAGACTAGAAAAATCATACATAACTTGACTGAACATGAAGGCTCCGTTTTTGGAGTAAAAATCAACCCAACTGGTGAATATATTATATCGTGCTCTGACGACAGATCCATCAAGTTGTATGATTTCAAAACTGGAACTCTTTTGGCAACAGGATGGGGGCATAATTCCAGAATATGGAGTCTCCAGTTTTTCAACAATACCAGTGAACTAAAGATCCTCAGCACGGGAGAAGATTGCAGTGTCAGAACTTGGAAATATAAGAAAGGCTCTGAACTTTTAATTCAGGAAAAACTCATGGAGCATGCACATATGGGTAAACATATATGGTCGGGAGATGTAGACGATATCAGTGTCAATGCAATCGTGAGTGGAGGGTCTGACGGTAAAGTAAGACTTCATGACCTTGCTCAAACTGCACAAAGTGAATGTTTTTCTTTGGAAACTTTGTCCAGACAGACAGGAGTGAATTTGAAAAAGAATGAAATAATAAAAAACTTTTATGAGCT
This sequence comes from Priceomyces carsonii, assembly GCF_900007245.1. Classification (NCBI taxonomy): domain Eukaryota; kingdom Fungi; phylum Ascomycota; class Pichiomycetes; order Serinales; family Debaryomycetaceae; genus Priceomyces; species Priceomyces carsonii. Next base: position 1,383,266 of record NW_026946676.1, on the reverse strand, counting down.
AAGGAAACTAAATCTTTTAGTTCTTTTGACTTCTGCGGGAAATATGTTCACTTTTGATCATAGATACAAAGAATTTAAAAGTATTGTATTAAATGAAGGTGAAGTTGAAATATTTGATAACTTTGGTATAATGAGAGGCTTTGATGATATGAATTTGGTGTTGATTTGTTCTAGACAAGGACACATTTTAGTTTTGCAATTTAACTCAGCTTCCGAGCAACCACTGAAAGAATGGGTTTCGGATGAATTATTAGGAACAAACAAAGTCAGTAATTTCTCTTCCTACCATAATGATAATTCCATTTATTATTATACATTGACTGATTGCCCGAATCCAAAGGTTCCGTTACAGTTAAAAAGATTTAAGTATGTAAACGGCATCTTCACTCTTGATTCTAACAATCAATTGTTACAGCCATCACAAGCAAATTTTACCACAACTTGCTTCGTGGTAGACGAGGAACATAAATGGGCCTTGATAGGCTCAAGGTATGTGTCATTGGCTATTTATGACTTGGCAAGATCAAGTTCCACTTACTCGTTATCAGCTTTATTCAAGAAGTTAACTCCTGGAGATTCTATTACTAGCATTTCATTCGTAAGCCCTAAACAAAACTGTGATCGCATACTTGTTACTGTTAAAGATGGATACTATTTGTATGCTGATGTCGGCAAGATTGAAAATGATTTCTTTCTTGACATTACTCATCAGAATAAGTTTCCACGAGGGTTCGTCGAAGGAAGTTTTATGGAATCAAATGACTTATATCTATATGGATTCAGATCAACATACTTCTATGTATGGAATGAAAGCAAGCAGCTTGAAATATTTAGTGAATATTGTGGTGGATCGCATAGACAATGGCAATTTTTTGAAAACTGCAAGCATGATGGATCTTACAAGTTCATATTTATAAATAAGTCCTCTTTGTACATAAATCGCTTAAAGACGCGGTTCCGTTACGATGGATTACTTGAAGATGGAACACATGGGAGAGAGATTAGAGATGTGACAATTTCGCCGTCAGTTTTGGAAGATGGCTCTAGGCTAATGATGAGCGCATCCGAAGATACCACTGTCAAGTTAAACAAATTGTTTTCAGATGGTAGAATTGAGAATATATGGAGCTTAAACGATCATGTATCAGGATTGCAAAAAATAAAGTTCTTGAATTCAATGTATGTGGGGAGTTCTGCCGCTAACGAAGAGTTCTACATTTGGAAACTAAACCTTGACAAGTTCCAAACTGTACATATAACAAAATTTGCCGTTTTGAAAGCTGGAAGTTCTATTCCCGATCTTAGAATCATGGATTTTGACTACTTCGAAATCCAGCAAGGCTTCATGATTGCTGCTGTATATTCTAACTCAAACATCAAAATCTGGAATTTTAATTTGAAGACGAGAGTCTTCGAATGTTTGGTAGATGACTACTACACATCATGTTGTATACTAAATGTCAGGTTTTTAAAGTTCCAAACGAGTACCTTTTTGATGATTGGGGCTACAGATGGAAATATTGCAATATGGAATATATCTAAATCGATAATGGACAATGATGTCTCTAAGCTTGGTCATGTTCAGGTCAAGCAAAATTTGCATCAAAACAGTATCAAATCTCTCTTGATTGTTAAACAGAGTGACTCTGAATCGCTCAGACTTGTTACGGGAGGAGACGACAATGCTTTGATTTTGTCTTTAATAAGTTTTGATGATAACCACATCAAATTAAGGCCCTTGAGTTTTATAGAGAAGGCAGCTTCTTCAACAATTACATCCATAGCTCAGGCCACAGATTCAAGAGTACTTGTCACCTCAGTCGATCAAATTCTTAGGGTATGGTCATACTCTAACGATTTGTTACAATGCAATGATGCTACTTATACCACGATCGCTGATACTGGGTGCTCAGATACAACCAATTTCGGAGATAGTTGTGTAGCAATAGTTGGTGGCGCAGGATTGAGCTCATGGAAAATTCAATAGGTTTATCTAAATTAGCTGAATACCTAAATATATATATAAGACTTTAATAGACTAGCATTCTAAAGCTTCAATAATCTCAAATCAAAAATGGTATCATTAATAGCTTGTTCTTCTTCTGCAATAACATTCTTGTTTTCTGTAGAAGAAAATGGAGACAAGGGTCTTTTCGTAGATTTCAACAACAAATCTTCATTACACTTGATAACATTTTCAAAATCTATTGTATCACGAATCAAATTGTACTCAACTTGAACATCATCAGTATTGTTTAACCCTGCCTTCTTACGTAATCTTTGTATTCTGTTTATAAGCTCTCTGGTTAAACCTTCCCCTTGCAATTCGGGATGCAATTTCACATCTAAGATGATTAAAACATCTTGCAGAGATCTAGCTTCGTGACCCTCGGCAACTTCTTTCGAAGGCAAGCCACGTTGAACCTGGAGATCACCAGCTACTAAATCAATTCCATCGACGGTTATTTTTCCACTGTCAGCATACTTTTGAACTTCCGCCGATGGTACATTGGGTAATGCGGCCTTGACCCTCTTTGAATCCTGCTTCAACTTCTTACCTAAAGTTGGCCAATCAGCAACCGCGACATACTCAACTCCGTATTTAGCTTCATCTGAAGATATTGTCACAGTCCTGACATTAAGCTCGTCAGCAATATAGTCTTTAAGAGATGCGATGTCTCTCAAATATCCAGGATCGGAATGTAAAACAACTAGCTCTTTTAAAGGAGTCTTCAACGAGATGTTCTTTTTCTCTCTAATATTACGACCCAACTCAATTACCTTCTGCATCCTTGACACAGCTATCTCAATAGCTCTATCAAAAAGCTCTTCCTTAGCGACAGGATACGACATAAAATGTACGGATCTCACATCCTGCTTATTGCTATTAATGCTGTGAATAGTTAAATCTTTCTCCTCGAAATAGACTAGCATTCTTTGATGAATGTTATCGGCCAAGAAAGGAGTGAATGGAGCCATAGCTCTCGACAAAGTAAACAATGCTTCGGTCAAAGTATTAAGCCCACATTTGGTATCCTTCGTATCATCGCTCGAATACCCTTTAATACGACGACGATTGAACCTGATGTACCAATTTGTTAACTGATCAATTAGGGACAATAATTTTGGTACAACCGTATACAACCGATAAGCATTCATCTCTGTGTGAATGAATTTAATCAAAGATTGAATAGAAGCTAATAACCATCTATCCATAACGTTGGAAGAGATCACGCTCGGATCATATTTGAATTCTTCACCATTCTCTTTTTTGTATAAATCAGCAGAATCTTTCAAAAACTTGTAAGAGTTGTACCACGGTAAAAGAACACTAGATACTATGTCTTTAACACCTTCTTCCTTGAACTTCAAAGTTTCAGCTCTCAACACTGGAGATGTGATCAAGTAAAGTCTTAATGCATCAGCCCCGTACTTGCTTAAAATAATCAGTGGGTCTGGATAATTTTTCAATCTCTTTGACATTTTCTTACCATCTGCTGCTAAAACTATACCACATACTATCACATTTTGGTATGGGGCAGTATTGAAAAGATGAGTTCCCAATACAGTTAAAGTATAAAACCAGCCTCTGGTTTGGTCCAAACCTTCGGAAATAAAATTAGCAGGAAAAGAATCCATGAATTGATCTTTTTTCTCAAATGGATAATGCTTTGACGCATAAGGCATTGATCCAGACTCGAACCAACAATCAAACACTTCTTCAACACGTTTCAACATACCATTACCTTTTCTGGACGGAATCGTGAGATGGTCGATACTATCACGGTGCATGTCAGTGATTGATTGATCCCCGGTTAAATCTTTCAATTCCTGAAGGGAACCAATACAGATAATCTCTTCATAATCCTCAGAAGCCCATAAGGGAATAGGAGTACCCCAATAACGGTTTCTAGATACGTTCCAATCTCTTGCATTAGCAATCCAGTTCGAGAATCGCTTCTCCTTAACATTCAGTGGAACCCAATTCGTTTTCTCGACATTTTTTAACATATCAGGAACTATATCAGTAACACGGACATGCCATGATGGAACCGTTCGGTATATCAACGGGGTATCTGATCTCCAACAAAAGGGATACGAGTGTCTAATCTGACTGTTTACAAGTAGTCTTCCGTTCTCAGTTAACTTTTTAATAATAACTTTATCTGCATCTTTGACATAAAGTCCAGCAAAGTCAGGAACGTCATTCGTTATACATCCCCTGTCATCTACTGTGTTGGGAGCATGCTCCTTTTCGTCTATGATACCAGCCTTGGTTGCAGCATTGAAATCCTCTTCACCAAAAGCCGGAGCCTGGTGAACAATACCTGTACCTGAGTCATTTGTAACATAGTCTGCTCCTATAACTTTAAAAGCACGATGCTTAAAACTTTCATAGAAATAAGGAAATATTGGAACATATTTCTTGGACACCAAATCTTTCCCTTTTATTCTTTCAACAATCTTGAACTTAGCTGCTGATGGCTTCTTATACAACGTTGTTAATAAAGATTCGAGCAAAATGAAATTCTTTTGCTTCTGTTCGTCGAATATTTTCACATATTCAAATGTGGGATTAACAGCTAAAGCCAAATTCGCAGGGAGTGTCCAAGGAGTAGTCGTCCAAGCAATTAACCAAGTATTTTCGTCTTCAACTAATGGGAAGCCTACGGTGATAGCGGGGTCATTGACGTCTTTATAGTTTTGCTGCGCTTCAAAATTAGACAATGGAGTAGTACAGCCTGTCGAATAAGGCATCACTCTATAGCCTCTATACACAGCGCCCTTATCAAAAAGCTGTTTAAAGACCCACCATTCGGTTTCCATGAATTCTGGATACAAAGTTTTATAGTCGTGGTCCATGTCTACCCATCTACCGATTCTCTTGACTGATTTACGCCATTCGTCGGCGTATCTCATAACAATAGACCTACACTCAGCATTATACTTATCAATTCCCATTTTCATGACATCCTCTTTACCAGTAATACCCAATTTTTTATCAATTTCATGTTCAACTGGTAAACCATGAGTATCCCATCCAAATCGTCTTTCAACGTAGTGGCCGTTCATTGTCGCATAACGGGGAACAATATCTTTCACGGTAGACGTGAGAAGATGACCATAATGTGGAAGACCTGTGGCAAAAGGAGGACCATCGTAAAAGGAAAATGATGGTAAATCTTTGGTAAGTTCCAAGGTTCTTTGAAATGCGTCTATATCATCCCAAAGTTCGCTAACCTTTTCTTCTTCCTTTGGGAAGTTAAAAAACTGACAGTTCTTATCTTCCTGAAAAGCCATAGTTTTGCTCAATAGGCAATGTACACTTAAGAACGTCGATTACTTTTAAAGATTAATTACTTGAGAATGACTAATACCCTATGGATCGTTGACAAAAAACTCAAAATCCAAGCAGAAGGGAAAAAAAAAATGGCTTATGTAATCATTTACTCATCGTGATATATTGATACACATTTAACCTCACTATACCTTTAATAGATGGTACCTACCCAGATATATGATTAGCAATGAATATTTTTCACGCAACTTGCTTAAAATAATTGGTCTGCTGTGTCTTCCCCGCAGAATCCTAGTTGGTGTGTCAGGGGGAGTTGACTCAATATGTCTAGCTTTTTTACTAAGTGAATATAGAAAGCGATATCAACCTGAGTTGGAGATAACCGCAGTCACAATTGACCACTCGTATCGCCATGAATCTAATCGAGAAGCCATATCGGTGGGAGAGCAGGTAAAGAAGTGGGGACTTAATCATATCATTAGGAAGTTGGAATATGACAAACCGGTCCACAGTATTTCTAATTTTGAAGAGGTGGCACGCCAGAAGAGATTCGAAGAATTTAGATCAGTTAGCAAGGAGATAAAATCGAAATTCATATTCGTTGGTCATAACCAGGATGATCAGATAGAAACGTATCTTCAAAGATTGCAGCAAGGGTCCACCTTATTTGGACTTCGTGGTTTGCAACTGTTTACGCCCCTACCAATGCCCGCTGAAGATCCTGCGGACGTAAACATCTTTCTTGTGAGGCCATTGCTTGGGTTTAGTAAGGAAGAGATTAGGTCTAATTGTTGCGAGCGAGGTATTGAGTGGTTTGAAGATAAGACGAACAATGATATTTTTTTGACAAAGCGAAATAGATTGAGATTCTTGGTAAAGGAAGTGTCTACTGGAATGTTATCTTCAAATTCCCTGATACTTTTGAAACTGAATCTTATAAAAACTCACAATGAAGTCGTACGTTATACTGATAAAGTCGATCAGCATGCAAAAGAGTTGTATAAGACGATTGAAAACTCTTTAACTTTTAATAAGGGGAATGGGAGCCTAGTGCTAAATATTCCAATTCGTTTTATGACCCATGAAATGGATTTGATCCTAAGCAGACTTCTTTATTGGTTGCTTTATCCGATATCATCTATCAAGCATTACCATTGGGCATATGCAAAGATTGAGCGACAAATGGTGCCGAAATTAATAAGGTTAAAAGAAGGAAACGAGAATAGAATAAAACTTGTTTGTTTAAATTTGACTATTGTGGCAGCAGTCAACCATAAAACGGGAAATATAATGTTAACCTGTTTTAGACAACCTCTTCTAAAGGAAGATAATTTTAGGAATTCCTTAAGTATCACGTCGTCACTGACATGGGGTCATTGGATTTTGTTTGATAGAAGATTCTGGCTTCGATTTCGGCTGCCTTTTCAATTCTGCTTACGCATAGTTCCTTTTACGAAAAATATACATACGAGCCTTTTAAATGAGGTTTGTGACATAAAAGAGCGCCATATTGAAGGTGAATATTTGGAAGGAGTTCCATTGGTTTTTAAGGAGAATTCATTAGTATCTGTACCAACGTATGACTTGTTTATTGAAAAAAATATAGAGGTTGAATGGTGCTTGAAGCAACATCGTTTATAGCCATGTCAATATACAGGAATATATATTTCACCTAAACTTTTAACATACGATTCTACGTTCGAAGCTTATTATAGGTAGCAGAATAGTTTGTTAAGTGTCGCAAAGATGCCATCCTTCGTCAATATGGATAAAGCACCAGATACTTCACAAGTGGGTCTGGTCAGCACACCGAAAACGAAGGCATCTAGAACAAAACATATAAACTTTCTGACCCAAGCTTTGAGAATCGGCCATCAAAGGGTAAACATCGACGTTAACTTATTGGACCACAAGATCGAAGGCTTTACGGAATTGATTGTGCTACCAACTTCCAAGTCACTCAAATGTATAAAACTAGACTGTCGAGAATTGATGATTAAAGATGTCTATATTAATGATAGTAGAATAACAAACTACATTTACAAAGACACTTTGTACATAAATGATGATAAAATATTCGAAGGCTGTATAAAACAAAGCACGATAAACTTACTAGATCTATACTCTAATGATTTCACTATTCATCAGCATCATTTATTGAGACAAAAATTAAATTACATATTTGGGGAGAATAACTATGACCCTTCTGATCCACCGAAGGAATTTAACAATGGAAATACTGAGGAATTAATCATTTTCTTACCTGATAACTTAAAAATTGAATTAACAGATATCTCTTCGATTCATACGCCAGGAAGCTATGTGGGTACTGCAACACCTTTACATTTGAGGTCTAGAAACACTACAAACGAAGCTTATTCCCCTATAAATGTCAAAATTGATTATGAGCTACGTAACCCAAAAAATGGTATAAACTTTATGTCCAATAAGTCTTCCGAAAGACGAACGTGGCACGCGTATACAACAAATTCCGATTATAACATCTCGACATCTTCCTGGGTCCCCTGCATCGATAACTTATGGGACAGAAATACTTGGTCCATGGAGGTGAATATTCCAAGAACAATTAAAGATATAGAAAAGTCAAATAATAACACGATACCAAATGGGCCTAGGGCATGGAATAGTTTCGATGCTATCGATGGCCAGGATGAGATTGACGGCATTGATAAAAACGTCAATGATATTCAAGATGATGAAAAGCGAAATACCGAAGATGATGATGAAGAAGATGATGACAATGAGAACTATGATTTGACAGTTTGTTCCGGCGACTTTAATAACATAAAGGAAACTCCTCATCCTGTTGACGTATCAAAGAAGGTTGTATCTTGGTCAATATTTAACCCAATATGTGCTCATCATGTTGGTTGGGCTGTGGGTTGCTTTCAATATCTATTATTATCAACTTCGGAACAAGCTGCAGAAGAAGAGTTATTGAAAAAGGAAGATTTGATGGATGATCTCGAAATGAATGGCGAAAACGCTCTGGTCGTTGCTCTATATTTCTTGCCAGGAAAGGAGGATTTGGCAAAAAATACTGGTATCTTATCAAATAAAGCTATAGATTTTTTCCTGAAGCATTTCGGCTCTTTTCCTTTCAGTCTGTTTGCGATTGTATTTGTTGATGGATGTTCATCATATGCAAATAATTTTGCCGGATTGAGTGTATTGAGCGACGATATCTTATATCCACCGGATTTGATTGAGCCAATGTTCACTAATACTGAAATTGTAGTAGAAGCTATTGCAAGTCAATGGTCAGGCATTAATATTACACCCCAGACAATAGGCGACACTTGGTGTACGATTGGTATAGCCCATTTCATGTTATTGCAGTTTTTGAAAACTTTGATGGGATCTAATCATTGTAGGTTCAAGGTGAAAGAAGATATGAATAAAATTATGAATGTTGATATAGGAAAAAAACCTCTAGCTTACCAGTTCTTTCGATTTCCTATCTCAGAAGATGATCTAAAGTTTATCAAGCTTAAAGCTCCGATAGTGCTATTTATTCTCGATAGAAGAATGACAAAAACTGATAAAGCTTTTGGCCTTTCTAGAGTCATTTCCAAGCTTTTTTTGCAAGCAATGTCGGGAGACTTGCAAAACAGCACATTGTCTACGCCACACTTTGAGCATGTCTGTGAGAAGGTTGCTAGAATCAAATTAGATTCGTTTTTTAAACAGTGGGTATATAGTTCCGGGTACCCGATTTTTAAAGTGTCTCAGAAGTTCAATAGAAAACGGACTTTGATAGAGATGAGCATCCGGCAGACTCAGCATAGTGAAACTAAAAGGCTTCACCCAGATCCCAATACATTTATCAATGATTCTATAGGTTTCTTGGATGAAGAACCATCTTTCCCTATACTACCCGTGTTTCGTGGCCCAATGACTATTAGAATTCATGAAGCAGATGGTACGCCATATGAGCATATCGTGGATATTAAAGAAGGTCAAGTAAAAATTGACATACAGTACAACTCGAGACTTAGAAGAATGAGAAAGCACAAGGATGATACCAATGATATACTGACTAATTTTAGTAAATTAGGAGATGTTCTCGAAGACCAGCGTGATGTCCAAGAGTGGGGATTTACTGAATGGTCGAAAGAAGAAGAAGACAGCTTGAATGATGGATTTGAGTGGATCAGAGTAGATGCAGATTTTGAGTGGATAGCTCAAATTCATGTGAAGCAACCAGATTACATGTACTGCTCGCAACTTCAATATGATAGGGATGTTGAAGCTCAATATGACGCAGTCAAATATTTCGCGAATATCGAAAGACCAAATACAACCTATTGCACAACGCTAACTCGAACATTGATGGATAGTAGGTATTATAATGGAATTCGCCTTGCAGCTGCTCATGCTCTAACTCAATTTTCAAAGCCTGAGAATAATTTTATTGGCATTAGATATCTTATAAAGGCTTATAAAGAAATGTTTTGCTTTCCAGGAAGTTCAATACCCTACGGCAATGACTTCACTGATTTTCCAAGGTTTTTTTTACAAAAGAATATCCCTGCATTTCTAAGCGAAGTTAGAGAGGAAAATGGAAAGTATCCCACTGCTATTCGAGAATTGCTTTTAAATTTGATCAAGTTCAATGAAAATCATAGCAACAATTTTCAAGATTGCTTTTATATTAGTGACTTGTTGAAGGCTCTAACAAATTGCGTTATTCAGTCCAACGATCTGTTGAGCTATAGCTCTCACGAAGAGAACAACGGCAGCATGAATGAATCTAAAAAATTCATAGGACTAGCTTTATCTGAAATTGATCGTCTTCAAAAGTTGGATGAATGGGTTCCATCTTACCAAAATATAGTGGGAATAACATGCCTTGAGCAGAAAATTAAATTAGCAGCACGAGGCTTACACCAAGTTTCTTTTGAAGATTTGCTTTACTATACGTTGGACAGATATTCTGTTAAAATTAGAATTATGGCTTTCAAAGGATTGTTCTTATTAGGTGGCTTGAAAAATGCTGCCATACTTCAATACTTTTTGAAAATCTTACTCCTTGATTCTGATGTCTCTTATTTTAGACGAAATCTCATAAGGTCACTTTCTTATTCTCTTTGTGTTGCGGCTATTGAGGGAACACCTTCAACTTTGGACGATCCTGAGTTCAAGACGTTCGACAAGTTATTGGTTGATAGCTCCAGACTAGCACACAACCAAACTAACATGGTTATTATCGAGGATGCCCCAAATACTGAATTAACATCCAAAAGGGATAATTTTACTCGAGCTACTATTAGTGGGGCTATTAAATTGTTAAGGAGAGACTATGCTATTGGAAAGGGCCTAAAAGCTGTCTTTTGGGAGTTATTGCATACATCTCTTTTGAGTGTAAATGAAAGGAGAGAAATCTTCTGTATTTGTGAAGTTTTATATGAAGAAGTTGACTCGTTTCTTGTGAGAGTTCCTATTCCAAGTGTTCCTTTGAGTGAGTTGAAGCGAAAAATTGTTTTAAAGAATCTTGGTGATGGCAAGCTAATGTTCAGGCGTGAAGGACGATTCAAGCTTCATGTTTCTCGAAAGCTTACAATGACTACAAATGAGAACCGCTCAGTTGAACGTTCGAATAAGTCCGTTTCGGCACCTTTGACCTCCGACTCAGCGAAACTAAAATTGAAGTTGGATTTTTCCAATAAAAAGGCCAAGAAGGTCAAGAGTCAACCGGCCGATTCAAATCTTGTAACTATCGACCCCACTAATAGTAACTTGGTAACAATAAAACTTAGATTGGGTGATTTAGATTTTGGGCCGTTAAGACACAGTGACCCTCCTTTGCTGTTAGTGACAGTTCGTGGCTCTTCAATATCAGTAAAATTTACTGCAAAATATATTGAGTACTTAAAGAATCTTGCTCCGAAGAGCGAAGCAGTACGATACGTTAAGATTTTAACAAGACGGAAAAAGGTCATTCTTTCAGCTACCCCTTTTGATTCTATAAAAACCACGGATGTTATACCGAGTTCATCTCATGGTAGTCCCCCTAATGAATCAAGTGATAAAAAAGAACCAAAAAAGCCTGAGGAGACCGTTGCCTTTCAAGACGAAAAGATCGAAGATGATACGCCACAGGACCGAATGAACGCTGACTCTAGCACAAAGAAGGAAGATCAGGAATCAAAGCACAAAATTGCCACTGAAGGCGTACAGATATCACCCACTACTAAACCCTCCCCAACTACGCCGATTGAAGATAATCTGCTGTTACAAGAACCGGAAATTTTAATAGAAGATCAAAGCACATCAAAGCAATCGCAACTTAGTCAAAAGGTTTCAGAATCGGCAAAAGTGAATGAAAAAGCGCCTAAAAAAACTGGTCTAAAATTAAAATTGAATATTAAGCATTAAGCATCAACATAATAATTATAAAATACTCTTAAATAAATGAGACTCATAATTATAAACACGAATTAAAATTCATTTCCCAGCTTAATTTGTAATGAATTATGTAACATTGTATTACGTTTCTGCGACTATTTGTAGGCATGCATCAATAGAGCTCTCTATTTCCCCTTTATTAAGGAAGGCGATATCCTTCAATATTTCCTTATCTAAGTTAGGGAAAACCTCACGTAAATTCTTATAACATGACTTCAATTTAACTTCGTTATTATCTGGTTGCGGATTTTCATGGGCAGGGCTATTTGGTGACTCTCGAGTAGGCTGACCCTGAGGAGAGGGAGATAAAAAATTTGAAATTGATTTTGATACTAAGCCCGCACTAGTTAGTAGAACGCTACTTGGGGAAAGTGTCTGCATTGCGCGAGAGGAATTCTGGCCAGCATGTTGTGGCTGCGGCTGTCGTATTTCGGTCGGCATTGGAGGAGCCTGCATTTGTTTTCTTTCTTCGTCCCACGCCTCCATATGTGCTTTAAACTCATCTTCATCAATAGTTAGATCATCAATAGTTAAATTCAGAATAAAGTCAATAGCTCCCTGCAATGAAGACAAATAATAACTAGTTTCACCATGCGACAACCATTCATCGCTTCTATAGTTCTCTATATAATGCATGTTGCTTACCAAGTTTTTTGTCCTTGCTTTCAAAATCACCAAGATCAATATCGGAATAAAAGAATCTGCATTTGTTTCTTGGTCATTTACCTTCAAAAAACTAAAAATCACTTTGCAAGCATTCAAGATACAAATGATTTTATCCCTTGGAGCTCTAAATACATTAATTTTGTTCAATTCATTTACGGCATATTCGATAAAATTTAAGTTACCATTGCCCTGACCTGCCATATTTTTAAGGTTAACATCAAGATGAGCTCCATTCAACCATTTGAATTTTTCAAGTTGTAAATCGAAAGTTGCATCATCTTCCAAGTCCTTCGCGAAGGAATCCAGGATGTATGAAGGGAATTCTTTCAGAAGCTCGGGAGGAAAGCAGTGAACATATAATCTATTCATTATCAACTTTTCCAACCCTTCCCGAGAATTTTCAAGGTCAATATCATCCATAGAAGCAAATGGCTCATACATTGTAAACTTATCATTCATAAATAGTTTAAAGTCAGCAATAATTTTAATCTTCTGTTCAGGAGTAAATGTATACCCTAGTCTTGTAAACGACACTAGGAAAGACCTGATGTATCTTACAATTGGATCAGCGCTTTTCTCCCTTAAGTGACTTAAAAAATGTTGAAAATCAAACGGTTTATGTGATTCTTGATATTGATCATTAGGATTAATGTTGGCCCTCGCCTTATGGGCCTTTTTATTTATACTTGCATTACCAGCTGACAGTGTCTCTCCTTCATGTGCACCTCCTCGCTGTGCAAAATCATCCTTGCTCAACCTGAATTCCTCAACGGCCGATGATTGCTCATCAATGCTTCCTGTTATATCTGAAAGATACTTTTCTCTTTTCTCCGGCGTTTTTTGAGGAGCTGATTCCTCGTTGATGGATTTTGGAGAGCCTGAGTGCGAGGAATTGATAGGTCTCAGCTCCGATGCTCGTATACAATTACCGTTGTGGGAGTCAAGTGCCTCAGATAAGCTCGGATTGTTCTCTAATTGCTCACCGTGGTTCGAACCAAAAGCATTTTCTTTGTGCTCATAGTTATAGCTATCATGCGATATTTCCTTCTCATCTTCCCTATACTGACTTTCCTTTTCGGTATCTCCAAATGAGCTCACAAAATTTTTTTCGACTTTATCATCCGTAATCTTATCTTTCTCCTTAGACTTATGATCCTCATTGGGAGAGGATAACTCTCCCTGACTATACAGTTTTTCCCCTTGTATACTGTCACTCTCTTCATTATCACTTTCCTTGGGGCTACTAATATCAAACTTGTCGAATAAGCCTCTTAAATCTGCCCTGTTATCGTTCTTGTTGTCTGCTGCGTTCATGCTCCTCAAATTTTCGCTTACTGTAACGATTGTTGCCGTCGCTTCACTACCACTTGCCGAACTAGGGGTACCGAATTTGGGAGAAGAGCTTCCCAGTGTACTTGGGCCCGATGAACTTTTAGGAGGAGAATTCTCCAGCATTGCTGATCTCGACAATATATTTTGGATCAATGGTGATTTTGAAGCAGGCCCTGAGTCACTAATATTTGATGTAGGTTGTGATATCGAGGTTGTATTGGTATTAGTCGTGGAAGTCGTCGGATTAGACTTCATCACGTTAAATGCCAAATGATTATTAAACGACATGTTTAAGGTTCATAAAACACACATCCAATTTCATATATAAAGCACTCGCTAAAGCACCTATAAACCTTATTGTATAATATAAGCTAGAATATATGTTTTTCTTGTTATCACGTGATATTGATCGTTGCTTGCAAACTTGTAGGAAGAACCCTGACTTGATCCGGCTGAGATATTAAAAATAGAAACCCTATCCAGCATTCATCGAATATGTAGATCACATATCAAAATGATCTTAAGCTCTGATCCCTACGCTATGCATTTACTGTTAGTTGTTTTTCTTCTTTATCATTAATCCTACACTTTTGATATTTTTCTACATTCTTTGCTACTTAACTTTCGAATTCGGTGAGCACATCGAAACCAAAATTAGAAAAATTGAACATACGGTTCTATAATAATTAGAATTGCCTGCAGCATAAGATACCATGGCATAGAATGAAATGCTATTCAAAGAAGATATCAGCATTTTAGAAAAAAAAGAAGATAGAAGTAAGCCCGACGCGGGGGTCGAACCCGCAACCTTGTGATTAAAAGTCACACGCTCTAGCCATTGAGCTAGCCAGGCCTATCTTGGAAAACTATGAGCTAAGTGTACTTATATAGAATCACTACGTGAATACCTGGTGGTACTACTAAGCACGTTATACTTAACTACTTTCCCTAGCTATTGAACCTTCTGGTTCTTCTACATTTTATATAGTCATCTAATGTGTAATAGCTTTTTGCAACAGTCACCTGACTGTTGTCTCACAAAAAATATAACTTATCAGTCATAGAAGAGTACATAGTGTTATGGAGGCTGCAAAAGAAGTATCTTCATTATCTTGGGACTGAGATACCGCCTCGCACAGATAATGATAATAAATTGGGCATTTTAGATGGTTGTAAGCCACATCTGGACTCTCGTCGCCCGTTTATTCTATAAGAATCATCAGAGCACCCTATCAACTTCGCTAATTACGATATCCAGAAGTCCTTCACTAACCTAGTTTAATCAATAGATCAACAAAAGAAAACATACGCTCTAAAGAATTGTTCCTAAATAGCTTTTGCCATTGACAACCTGAATAGGTCCTCTGAAGAGCCTCAGCTGCGTGCAAATGTGTAACACCTTTATCTCTTCGTCAGGAGTCACCAAAAATGTATGAAATTCTCAAATACTTTTGTTTTAAAATAAAACACCCGGAAAAAACAAGGTATCATCTTACCCTTCCATTATATGTAATCATTCATGCGTTGTAATAGTACTAATTATAAAGCTAGGAAAGCGATTACATATACTCATTTTCTTGGCATATGAGATCAAAGAGTTTATATCGGCTATCTCACTAAATATTTGAGGGCGGGATTCTTCTTCTGCCCATATTTTTAAAAGCAAATGCAGCCAATTGCTTGCCTCGTCAGCATTTTTGGAGATTTCTTTGTGATTGATCAAGCTCTACAGTTTAAATATTTCTTATTGGAACATATTTTCTAGCTTTACGTATTTTTCACTAATTTGTTTAAAAAATGAATGAATCCGATAATGCGACTTTTCTGAATTTGTGGGATATCTTTACCATATAGGGAATATAAGTGCGATATTATATGTATAGACTCTCACAGTGTCCTATCAGTGAACAAAGTGGATTAGATTACAACACCAATTTAAATAAATTGGAGTATAAATTAAAGGAATGTCCTGCGCTATACTTTTTTTTCATAGTTGTTCTTTATAATTTATTGAACTGCATTCATTCACTATAAATTTGAATTCAATTACTTACTACAACCATGCCTATGAAATACAAGCCAGCAGTTGAGGGAAAGGCAGTGAAGCCTCCTCAGATCCCATCGCCAGGAAACAACTCCTTCTTGGGTGATATTTTCACATCTGATGCTCCTAAAGAAGAACAGATCTCCTGTGGCTTCTATAAGCAAGAGAAGGGGGAACCCTTGGTTTACACCTATACTTATGATGAAATGAAGATCATTTTGGAAGTTGAGGGTGAGTACACTATTGCAGATGAAACCGGATACAAAGTCTCTGTTTCTCCAGGGGACGTGTTCTACTTTAAAAAGGGTACAACAATCACTTTTGAGACTACAGGTTATGGTTTAGCTTTCTTCACGGGATTGAGACCAAATGGCGAAGCATAAGTTACTTTGTCACAAATTTAAGTCAATTTATTAAGTAATTATATATATCAACCCCAATAAACTTGATTCCAAGCTCATCGCCTCGTTCTTCAATGGCCATTGTAATAGTTCTACTGATTTTAGTACTGGCTTTTATGTTTGCAGTCAATCCTGTACATTGTAAAATTTAGGAACGTTCTGGAATATGGTATTAAGTTATGGTTCTTAAACAGTGATACATTCGAAATTGTATGAAATAAGAAACAGCTACTATTATTTGAAATGCCTATTGACTATTCCAAGTGGGATAAGATTGAGTTATCGGATGACTCTGATATTGAGGTGCATCCAAATGTTGATAAAAGATCGTTTATTAATTGGAAACAAAGAGACATTCATGAGAAACGTCAGCAGAGAAATATCGAGATCAAATCAATCCTAGTTCAGTTGACTATGTATGTAAAGCTTAATGAGAGAGTTGATTACCTCTTGGATAAGTTGGAAGGCGATCAGCTTCTCGACACCAAGTTAGTCATTTCTACATTAGATCAGAAGTTCGATAAATCTGAGAAGTTTGACTACGAGAACCTTGTGAAGGAGAAAGGTGATACTTTGCGGAAGGGATTAAAAGATTTGAGCTTTGATAAAGAAGAATACGAAGGAAATCCACCTTACAATGAAATGATCGAAGATCTATTCGATCAGGTCAAAGAGGATCATCCCGAAGCAGCAAAAGACTCTCAGAAATTGGCGCAATATTTGAAGGATCATAGAGCCAAAATAGATGATATATTATCAAAGCAAACAATTAAATTAGATGACCTATTGTATCAAAAGTCAACTTTGATTAGTAGTGACGACATCCACACTGGTTTTGATAGATCATTTTTGAACAAAGACGAAAGTAGTAAGCCTTCTACAAAAGTGCCAGAAACCGTGACGAGTACAGAAACAATTAACAATCCTTTAATACCATCTAAGAACAGAGCATCGAATAATGAAAAGCAGACTGATGCTTTAGAGGAGTTGAATCTTCTACAAGAAACAGAAGAATTCTCACACTTTAGTAGTGAAAATTATACAGAGAGTGCCAAGTATCTTATGAAACATCCACACATTTGCACTGAACAGCAAAAGGATTCACTAATTATGACTGCATTTGACCATCAACTAGAGTATGATTCCGTCAGGGCGAAACAAATAGTTCATCAATCCCTTCTTCTTCAATATGTCTCTCAACTAGCTGGACCGAGGGCTAGTGCCGACGATATTAGAAAAGCAGTGAATCTCTTTTTTTCGAAGGTCTCAGAAAAGTCCTCGCCTGCAAATGTAGGGTTCCTTCAAGACGTTGAAAACACATTTAATCATATAAAGGGTAGATGTGAGGTGATCAGAGAGGAGCAGAGAGCTAATGCTGCAGGTGAAGAAGAGGGTCTAATACAGCTCAAGTCTTTAGACGAGACAAAAGAATTGCTGGTCAACATACCACCAGAGGGCACTGAAGAATACAAGATTTTCACTACAAAATTGTCTCAAAGCATGCAAGATGCTGTGAGAACAGAGTCTCTAGATGAAGTGAATAAAGTTTTTGCTGAAATGAAGGTCGAAGATGCTGAAAAAGTACTCGACATATTTAATGAATGTGGGGTTGTAGGTATAAGCGGTTATCTTGAAGACGAGAATGATTTTAAAGAATTGAAGGAGCACTACAATGAAGAACATGAAGGCTTGGAAACGCTTGCAGAAGATGATAGCAGTGACGATAAGTCGAAAGAGATAAGTACTTCGGATATCGTTGATTAGCGTATAGTTTTTTATTTGCATTAGCTTGTTTTAGTCTCAATATTTCCTTATGAAGGAATACAGGTCTCGTAGTTTTCTTCTTAAAAGCGTCACTGCTCAGTGACATTAGCGGCTCATTTTCTACTCAATCTAGCCAAAGTGTCCATTAGAGCCTTAGTAGAATCATCATCAGCTTGAAATTGGGGTTGAGGAGCTGGTGGGGCTGTTTGATGCATCGAAGGCTGAGAGCCTTGAAGCTGCGATAACAAATTATTAACCTGATTTGCTGGCAAATTATTAGGAGAAATTGGTTGCGAGGAAGCCTGGTCATATGCATTATGATACGGTCCAAAGTTCGTTGGAGGTGAAAGATAAGGGCTCCGAAATTGCTGTTGTTGTTGTTGTTGTTGTTGCTGTTGCTGCTGTTGCTGCTGTTGCTGCTGTTGCTGTTGCTGTTGTAAAATTGATATCATATTCTGCATCGATGATGGATCTAAATTTTGAAGTGTTTGCAATAAGTTATGTTGGGGTGATTGGCTAGGTACTGAGTTACCAAGATCATAAACTGGGGGAGTCCCATATTGAGAAGGAGTGGGTTGTTGTTCATATTGGTTGTATATTCCATAAGGAGCTCGGACATTGCCTGCAACAGGTAATTGGGCGTTAATGGGCTGTGATTGAGGTCGATTCCATTGTTGATATTGTTGCTTTAACCTAGAGTTACTACTACCACTACCACTTCTTCTATCATTAGAACGATTTCCTCTTCTTTGTTCATTCCTTCTCCTTCCGTAGGAATCAGTTTCATTGACTGTACCGTACGGTAAGGGACTCTCTTGATAAGAAATTGTCGGGTGTTGATAAGTAGATGAATTGCCGTATTTCTTCAACTTTGCCTTCGAAAGGATATCTGCTGCAACTTCTGGTTCAATATCTGCATACTCATCGAATTTAACACCACCATCGGCAGTACTTTCAAAAGTTTGAACATCTACCTTAACTTCATTAATGATGCAAACCCCCACTACTCCGGAATAAGCTGCCTCACTTATCACCTCATTAATGTTCCTATGTGTTATATCCTCAGTCTGAACTGATAGCTGATGAGAAGAGAACGATTTTTTCACTCGTCTTATAAAAAAAACTGAAGATTTCCCAGTTGTGAAAATTTTACAATCAGGTGTCGATCTTTTTCGCTTCTGTTCGGATTCATCCCCTGCTCTAATACTTTCTACGGATGGCCGTTCTCTTCCTCTGGAAGATATTCTTGGATCGATAGTTTCTTTTCCCTGTTTCTTTGATTTTTGAGGTCTGGAAGCATCTAATCTCATGATCTTATTATGCAATGGAACATTAGATTCACCCTTGATACAATCTAAACATGCCTGAGCCGTCCGGAACTGAACAAATCCATATCCAGCCTTTATAGCGATCTGAACGACTTCTCCATACTGGTTAAATATTCTGAAAAGATCTTGCTTGGATATAGTATTCGCGGGTAAATTTCCAAGGAACAACCTCAGTTTATCAGGAAAGTCATCCCAAGCTTGCAACTTCATGTAGTGCGCTTCTGTTTCAATGAATTCTCTATATGCATCTTCCTCTTCTGCTGTAATTGGGGCGGTAATATTGGGTCGCTTGCAAGATGGATTAATTGGAATGAGAGGAATCGGGTTTCTGATATTTTTGAACGGCTTATTATAGGAATATACCTGGTCGTAGTTCATATCAGTATTCATGTGAGCAGCTGAGAGATTTACATTCTTCTTTCTTAACTGCTCCATTATTAAGCTCATTTGCTCTTCCTGGGGAAGATTTACAAAATTAGGGTCTTTAACAACTTCACTCTGCATCACCGCATCATATGCTTCTTTCAACTGTTGCTGAGAGGATTGTGTTCCAACCGTTTCTGAATTAAGCTTGAGGGATTGGGTATTAGCATTTACAGGAGGTTTGGGAGGTAAACCAGCTGGAAGGTTTCCATAGGGGATAGAGTTGGTGGGCTCTTTGACCTCAGACTTCACACCAGGCTGAGTCTTATCCTTGGGCTCATCAATTCCAGAAATGGCGGTGATTTCATTCAATACCGCCTCGGGGTCATATTCGTCGGACTTTCCATTCTGACTCACGTTATCAGTGTCAGGATCATCGACTACTTCTGCCAGAGAGTTCGCATACATTTTTTCGGGATCATATTCATCATCGCTATTGTCATCAGATCCATTATCATAGCCTAGGGTTTTCTCGGTGCCTTGATTTTTTAATTCGCTAATTGGGTCAACCGGTGAAGGGCTCTTTTGGGAGAGCTCGGGTTCATCTCTTAGTTCACTCAGCGGAGTGTGATCTGAGCTTTCATTCAGATCCTTTTCAGGGATATCTACTCCACCTTGTTCATGGATATCAGAAGTCAATGTATCTTCTTTTAGTTCTATCTCTACATTGTAATTGCTGTTCTCCTTTGTATCTTTTCTTTCTGAGTCTTCAACAGATGCGTCATTGCTCGCGTCTTGAACCTCTTCAGAACTTTTAATGAGCTCTTCCTCGCTACTTCGGTCATCTCGACCTAAAAGCTCTCCTTGGAGGTTTGTCAGCATACTATTTGGTCCCGATAGTTTATTAAAGAACGTTCTTTGTGTTTTAAAATTTTTTTTTTTTTTTCGAATGGATTCCTGCCACTGGAGACTCGTACTGGCCCAGCCACGAATACTTCAAAGCCAAATATCGCATTGATTACAATTACAATTCAGGCTCTGTAAAAATAAGGCTTTATTCCACTGGACAAATTTCAGTAAGTTAAAAGCTGAAGAAAAGGACTAAAGAATAGAAAATGAGCTCTCAAATCTTAAACGTTGGTATTGTTGGAACGGGAATATTTGCAACTGATAAGCATTTGCCTAACATGGAGGCAACAGGTGTCTTGAATCCCTTTGCTTGTTACAATAGGACCAAGAGTAAGGCAGATGTCTTTGCCAAAAAAGCAGATATTAAGGACAGCAAAGTCTATTCTTCAATGGAAGAAATTTTTCAGGATGAAGATGTTAATTTCATTGATGCGTTGTTACCTGTTCAATATAATTTGGATGCTGTGAAATTAGCAGTCAAATATAACAAGCCAATTGCCTTTGAGAAGCCAATTGCTGCCAATTTGACGCAAGCAAAAGAGATAGTAAAGATATCTGAGCAGACTAAGTTGCCGATTATGATATTAGAGAATTGGGTATTTATCAAAGCTATTGAGATCTTGAAGAAGGAGGTTTTACCTAAAATAGGAGAAGTTGTAGGTTTTACTTACAGATCGACGGGTGCCTGGAATGATCATAACAAATATTTGTCAACTTCATGGAGGCAACATCCAGAGCACATTGGTGGTTTCTTAAGTGATGGTGGGGTACATCAATTGGCCCTATTGACAGAGGTTCTCGGAGAAGTGAAGTCCGTAAGCGGCTTGACAAAACAATTAAGGGAAGAAAGTGGAACTGATGACGTTTTGTTTTCGACTATGAAGTTAAAAAGTGATGTGATTGGTACCTTTACCTATGGTTCTTCATTTGGTGCAACCGATAAATCGACAAGTTTCATTATATATGGAAGAAATGGCTCTTTGATTTACGACTTCTCGCCATCTTTGGATAAGCCAACAATAACCTATGAGACTGGGACCTCCTCTCAAACAGCTTCAGAAAAAACCACTATTAAAATCGATGAAGTTAATAACATTCAAGAAGAAATGAAGAACTTTGCTGAAGCAGTTCGTGCTAATGATAAAAATCTTGTGCTGGTTAGTCCTGCAAAAGCTTTCCACCATTTGGCAATTGTAGCAGCAGCTTTGGAGAGTTCCAAAAAGGACGGAGCCTCAGTCGAAGTCGCATCTCCTAATTGAACCTCTCGCTAGTATATGTATGTGTATTACAATTCATCCCTAAGAAATGTATGAGTTTCATGTAAGGATCCGTCTCCATTTCTAGTTGTTTCAGTTGAGTCTGCCTTTTCTAATCTTGCTTCGCTGATCGAAGATTCTGTCAGAGGTGTAAGTGTATCGGTTTCTTGTCCATATTTTATTTGAGTTGTAGCCCAATCTGGAGCAAAAGTATTTTTAAATTCTGGCGATTCATGTTCGCTTAGTATATCAATGATATATTCTTGATCTGTTTGAACACTAGGCAGTTTTGAAGATAGTTCAAAACTGTCTGAAAAATATAACTTAGAAGAATCGGTTGAAAATTGCGATTGTTGATCATTGAATGAAACTGGTGATTCTTCGACATCATCTATGCTTGAAGTGGCAAGAGTAGAAACAATAGTTGATATCAACAAGGACGTAATAGAAGAGCTAGCTAAAGCGTCCAATCCATCTTTATTGAATATAGTTTCGATGTCTTTATTGGGGATTAACCAGTTAAAAATCCTGAACACTCTTAAAAGAGACCAGAGAAAAAACTTGGTAGGGATCCTCAAAATTCTTTTCCAAATTACCCAAGAGCAACATGCGATGAAAAAATAAATGCTCATGTATATGCGTCGTTTATCGTTACGATCTTGTTTTTCAATGAATTTTACAACTTGAGACGATTTTGTAAGGATATCAGAGAGCTTGAAAAGCTGATTATTTAGGTCTCCTAAATCCTTAGATTGTTGGTCCAAGCTGTCAATATTTAGCTCTGTTTGCAAGATTGAGCTTGATAACAAATGCCTAGTGGATTGCAAGGAAGATGTGATTTTCTTATTCTGAAAAAGAATCTGATCCTCAACAGTCTCAGTACTTGCCTTTTCTGGCCCATTCAGCGACCGACCCTGAAAAAGTTCCTTCTTTAAACTCTGTTCTGTGGTACTTCGGGGTCTATACTTCTCGATTCTCCGTCTATGTATTAATTCATTCTCAAGATTATTCTCAAACAATTGGACTTCTCTAAGTCTCACTTTCAAATATTTAAGTTTCGATTCGTATAGAGAACATAATTCCTTTTCCTTATCAGTTGTGATATTAGCTCGAAAAACTTGTAAGTAGTTGTAATACTTTAAGATCAACTTCGTAGCCTCAGCTATAATCTTAAATCTCTCTGCGTCAGTTTTTTCACGGTTATCAAGCTCATTCAGAGCAATAAATCCTTCAATCTTATTAAAGATTTCAAATTGTATCTCGTCAAGGGATTCTGTACATATTTGGGCCATTCTTAACTGCAGAAATTTTATGAACCTAGTTTACCTAAATTACTTGTTATTCTGGATTCCATCATCTCTATGGTATGCGCGCGCAGAACTGTAAATTTTCACTAAAGTTAAAGCTCTGGAATAATAGCTAGCATTATGACATCAGATAAATCAGATACAACAATAAATGATGGGGATTGCATTGTTAAGGATGAAAATAAATTGAGTAGCAAAAAGAAAAAGAAGTCAAGCAAAAAGGCTAAAGATCCATCAACTCTTACCCCAGAATACATAGAAGAACAGCGTCGCTTGAGAAACATTAAAAAGGAAGAAAAAAGAAAGGATAGAATTGCAAAGGGGTTAGATCCTAGCCAGACGAATGATGCTACGGACTTGAGTTTTATCAAGCGAGATTTTGTTCCTGTTGAAGATATCAAAAATTCTAATGATTTCTTTAAAATAAAGATCATGACGTACAATGTACTAGCACAGACTTTAATTAGAAGATCTCTTTTTCCAACAAATGGGGATGCACTCAAATGGGTAACAAGGTCTAAGGTATTGCTATCGGAAATCAGGTACTACGATCCTACTATAATCTGTCTACAAGAATTGGACGTCGTTCACTATAAATCATTCTGGAAGAAGGAATTTGAAGATCTAGGGTACGAGACGAAGTTTTTCAACGCATCTTCAAAAACTCATGGTGTGGCAATTGTTTTCAAGACGGAATTCTTTACTTGTTTAAATCAAAGCTTTATTAACTATGATAAAGAAAAAACGGGGGATATAACTCCAACAGCTGATACTCAAAACATTGGTTTATTAGTCCATTTAAAGTTGAATTCAGGTATAATAGAAAAGTTTCCGAATATCAAGAGAAACGGAATAATAATAGGAACCTCACATTTATTCTGGCATCCCTTGGGGACTTTCGAGAGAACGCGACAAACATATATAGTTTTGAAGAAGTTCAAGGAATTTCAAGAAACCCTTCTGATCCTCTCAGGAAATGAAAATCGGTTCTATTCATTCTTTGCAGGGGATTTCAATTCTCAGCCTTTTGATCCTCCCTATTTATCAATCGTGTCGAAACCTGTTGTATACGATGATAGAGCGAGAGCTCTTCTTTCTCCGGAAACCACTGAAGAAGAGGTTGCATCAATTTGCAAAAACGACGGCGATCACAATAACAAATCGATCACGTCCTTAAAGACGGAACCTCTGAAGTTAATAGAAAATATCAAGATGCTACATAATAGTTTGGATATGAGGGCTATTTCGTTATATTCTATCGCATATAGACATGTACATCCAGAAAATTCTGGAAGAGATAATGATCGAAACGAGCCTATGTTTTCAAATTGGGCTCACGCATGGAGGGGCTTACTAGACTATATCTTTATCATAGCTCCTTGGAGCAGAGACACAGACGATATAGCCCATAAAATCGACTCTCTCGATGATATTTCAAAGAAGCAAAATGTAAAGCTCTTTAGCTTGCTAAAGCTTCCAGCTCCTGAAGACATGGGAGACGAGCCTTCGGGACAGCCCAGAATTGGACAATTCCCTTCTGATCACCTCTGTCTTATGGTAGAAATAGGTTTATGCTAATGAGTCCCCCTATATATACTCTATATAGTAGGGTCCAAGATCTAGGACCTCAAATGATTTTATTTCTTTGCCATTGTCTCTACCAAGTCTTCTAAAGGACCATAGTCTTTTTGACTGACCAAAGCAAATTCATTTGAAAATAATACAAAATGCTTCAAGCTAGTATTAAGATGGCTCTGTAAACCCAACTCCGTTATTTCATGAAAATGGTGACAATATATATGAGCATAGATCCTAAAGAGTCTTTTGAAAATAGTTCTCACTAGTGATGGAAACTGTTGGGGAAAAGGTGCACCAATCTTTGATGGAAATATATTATCATTGTCGAAAAAATTTTGAATCCAGTTCATCAAATTTTCAACGTATTCACAAGCTGGTAATGACACCGGTCTCTTTGGCAGTGTCGATCCATTAGAAGTAGGGTTGGTTTCTTGCCACAAGTATTCGTATTCCTCTGTTGCGATCATTCTCGGACATGTTTGAGGCGAACAGAATTCAGTTATTGAGCCATAGAGCATATTTATTTGATTATAAAAGTCAACCACATGGATTGCCAACCATTCATTCAAATCCTCATCCTGAGGCAATTTAACCGCTTGAATCAATGCATTGTCAGAACCCAAGGTATGCTCCGCGTAGTTTCTAATGTCTTTGTGGGTGGAAACAGGTTGACCCTCATTACCATTGGAATTCAAATTTATTGTCTGATACGGAAGCTGACTCGATTCTTGATCATATGCTGTATGTGGAAATGCCGTGTTCGATACTGGCTTGGGTGAAGATATAGGAGAAGTTTGTTTCAATTTAAACCCTCTAGTCGATCTCAAAGAATGAGTATTAAAGTTCTGGAAAAATGACATCTTGATGGAAAGCTTCTATTAATTCTTTTAAAGTTGAAGTATTTCTGATCTAAATCAACTTATTTTATGTCATTTTCGAGCATGCACCCTCTTGTGGTGCTTAGCAAAATTTGTTTACTTTTTGCCAATTTGATTATAGATGACACAAAAGCACCTAACATAAATCGTATGTATCTGATAGTGCTTTCGAGTCAATCCTCAGATAGCAACATTGCTTCAACTGAGCGTACATCTAAAAACCGAAAATTGAAAACCATTGACTTTATACTAGAGTTTTCTGTTGATGAATTTCCTAACTCCTCTCTTTTTTTTTTCAAGCGCTTACAAGTATCGATTTTCATTTTAGAGAGATCACACTCTTTCCAAATGTTAATGGTATTGAACTCACAGAGTGCTTTCTGCTGAAGGTCAAGTATTATTTTTAGAGCAAGCTCATCTTTACTTAATATTTCCTTATGCTTCTTGAAGGACGAAAGCGATGTTTTGCTAGAATGTGATATCTTAAAATCAGTTACTTCATCGATACTTCTTGCAATCCAATTATAGTTAGTCTTAAAAAGCTTCCTCCCGTAATAAGAGAATACAAAAGGAAACTCATATTCTAAGTTTATAAATACTGAGACCAACAGATAGTTTAACGTCTCAAGAAATTGAGTAATGTCCAATTTTGCAGCTGTTGTCAGATACTTGAAATTTACGATAAGGGATTCATACATGGACGTATTTTCATTTTTCGTAAGTTGGTTTTTTATTGGATTAAAGATATTACAATTCAAGTTAACCATAAAACTAGATTCATTGTTGATGAACAAATTTGTCGAATATTCGTAATCCTCCCAATATTTCGATGATGCAATAACACTCCCTATGGATTCAATTAAATTGCTAAAGTTGTTAACCGTAATTTTCTTTTCATTGATATATAAATTAAAATGTACCTGATTCTGTTAGTTTTCATATCAAGTCTCTAAAATTGGAATATTTCATACTTTAATATTGCAATCTGGTGCGACCAAAACGTCTTCACCAGTATTCAGGCTCTGACTTAAGCGTGAATGGTATTCAGCATTAAAAAAATCCTCTCCTCTTTTCAACGATATACTATTTTGGCCCATTTTATATTTGTATGGTAGTTTGTTTTTGATGGCTGTAAAATTGAGAAAGATATTCATCGCGGTATCAAAAAATATTAAGATGAAAGTGGAATGGGAATATTGAACGAGTGCAATGAAAAACACCACCAAGTTTAGGTTGGATGGCAATCATGTGACATTTAAAAAGCCACTAGTTTCTTTAACTACTCTGAAAGAGTTGAGGACTCTACCAAATGACAAAAGAAGGTACTTGAAAATGTATAAGTTATTTTTCAAGTTAAGGAACATAATAGATGTAAAGGAATTTAACACTTCTACCTATCAAAGTATAATACGAAGGTCATTTAAGTATCATGATTTCAACAGTCGGCGCGGAGTATTCTTAAATGCTCAACCAGAGAGTAAAGAAGTTATATTTGAGAGAATGGTTAATACGTTGGCGTTCGTTTTCAATTCTACAGTGGAGATAGAACACCCCAAAAAAGAGGTTCTATTCTTTCAAGATTTGGTTCTACCAGAAAGAACTGAAAAGTCTATTATTCTGACTATTTTGACGATGGACACTCAGAAGCCAGATTCCATAAAGTACGATTTTCATTATGAGTGGGTAGCCTCCTTAGGTAAAAGAGTTTCCCTTATAGACATTAGTGCTGCGAATAAAAGTGATAAAGGATTTTTGAGACAGAATATGACTTTGATTGGATTTAGGCAATACGAAACGGATCTAATGCGCTTAAACGAATGCTACAAATTGTGCCTTTAATAATATATACGGTGACTAATCTCTTCAGACTGCAATGTATTAACTTCAGCAATGACAAACTTAGTCTAACGTAGATGTCTACATTCCGAGGTAAATATATAGATGTGTGTAGATATACTTCACTTTTGAGTCAATAGTTTTTGTAGTCTCTTAATTTTTCGCAGAGAGCAACAAATACTAACAAGATTTTAAGTCGATTTATCAAACAGCGACTATTTAACAAACTTATATCACAATGGGTTGGTTTTCAAGTAGTAAAACTACAGCGGCCCCAGACTTGAGTACGCAACAGATCGAACAGAGATCTCACAATCCACTAAATACCAATTCTGATATCTCTCAGACGTTACATCAGATCGGCGATAATGGAGAACCTAAAGTTCAAATGGTGAATGACAATTTTACAGAGAAGCTCCAAGAATTTGTCCAAGCAAAGCCGAAGAACATGTTCATAATAGATGGTGAAAAAGATACGAAAGATAGCATAATTTGTACTAACAACGAAACCGGGGGCAAGACTTGCCTCAAGCTTGGAATGAGTTCCATAGAACTTTTTAAGACCATGCAAAAGATGGATTACTTCTGTTCATTACCCGATGATATTGACAGTACATATTTCGAATGCAGAAAAATTTCTTAAGAATATAAAACAAAAATATATCAAATTCTATTTCACGAATATAATTGGCTACAACTCTATGAAAATCGTAATGTGTATTTAATTAAATATATCATGAAATAATAATTTATATAGGCCTATCCCCTTTGTATGCAATAAAATAATAATGTATCAAACCATGAATGACTCCCCACAACCACATGTTCCTTTAGAATTCGGATTTTTGAAGATAAACCTAGATGATAACTTGTCATCTAGCCAATCCATTTCAGACCCAACTATTGAAAATAATGCCTTTGAATCTATCAAAACCTTGACCCCGTCTTGTTCTATAGTTTCATCAAATTTCCCTGGCTCTGACACGTATTCTAAATTGTAGGTCAATCCAGAGCAACCTCTATTTTTAACACCTATTCTAATCATTTTGGGATCTGGCTGGTTCAATAAGCCCTTCAAATGCTTAACTGCTGATGGAGATAACGTAATCAATGCTTTTCTTGGCTTCAACGTTCTTCTTTTCTTAGGTTGTGAAACGGCATTTACACCAGAGCTTTTTTCAGGCACCTTGCTCTTATTTGAATTGGAATCTGGAATCTTAGGTTCCTGAGCAATCGTTATTGTTGGCTCATTTGCAACAGCTTCTTGAGATGGTGCATCGTTTTCTGATTCACGGATATGACTGCTTCCTACGCTCTTCAAGTTCTTATTTTGAAATCGTGTTGTCCTGGATCTCCTTGAGCGAACATGCACTTCATCTTTCTTCGATTCAGAATTGTCCTGTGCTGAAAGTGTATGCTTTGACCACTTCTTGTCATCATCAATAGCATTGCTGCCTTTGTTCATGTACTTGAAGCCACCATAGAATTCAGGCTTTGGTGTAGTTTTGGGAGTAGTCTGCATGAACCTTCTGCTGCCCTCCTTTGTTTCATTAGATGCACATCTCCAACTCATTCTACTGGTCTTAATGGCATTATTCAATGCCCATCTTCTTACGAGCATTTTCTCGACACCTAACAACTATGAGACTTGCTCTGCTATGTGACTTGCTCTATCGAAATATTTGTTATTTCGTCTAACGTGCTAAATGTACTAGTATTTCGGAATTGTTCTAATCTGAGTTAGCCGAATAATTCCTCGTTTTAGTTTTCTTGAAATAAACTGTATAATATTGAAGTTGAATTTATTTTATATTATAAATTTAATGTGATTCTTACTAAGTCCTCTCAGTATACCGTTCGTCATGCATCCTATCCTTTTGTGACATTTACACTACCATTTATTTGATCAGTTTTTGTCATCCAAATTTGGAAAAATATTATTGGCTACCGGTCCCGAAATCGGTTTTGGTCACTCATAAGAAAATTAATACTACAGAAAATCGCAAAATCATTATACACGTGCTGGTGCGCGTGATTACATTCAGCTAACTAATTGAATCCATGACATGGATCTAAAGCAAAAGATCTATCAATAGTACCCCCTTTACGACTAGACTACAAGCGAGCTGTTTCCTTCTTTAACCAGTGGTATTCAGAAGAATTTTTCGGGAACGAATCGCACAATTCTTTCCAGACAGTTTTGTGGTACAGATCAACCCACTCTCTCTCTTCAGATGTTAACAACAGAACATCAATCAACTTGCGACAAAATGGAACTCTTGTAACGGTTTCAAACAGATAGTAGTCTTTTCCATTATACTTCAATCCGCTGTTTTTCACATACATGACATTTTCGATTCGAATGCCGTATTCGCCGTCCTCATAAAACCCTGGTTCATTAGAGAGCAAGTGACCAGGCTTTAACGGAGTAGAAGCATATCCTGGCCTTGGTCCAATACCAATAGGCCCCTCGTGGACATTGAGATACGAACCTACGCCATGTGAAGTACCATGTGCATAATCTAACCCTTCCTTCCAAAGATATTGTCTAGCCACCGAATCAATCATTGTGCCCGTCGTACCTTCGGGAAACTTCAAATTACTTAAAGAAATATTACCTTTCAAAACTAGAGTATAATTTCTGATTTGTTCACTCGTAGGTTCAGAAAAGTGCACAGTTCTCGTCGTGTCTGTGGTCCCCTCTAGAAATTGTGATCCACTATCATTCAAATAGATTTTATTCGGATTGATGACAGAGCATGAACCTTTAACGGATTTATAGTGAATTATTGATGCGTTGGAACCTGTTGCACTTATTGTATCAAATGACAATCCTACGAAGTTTTCCTCATCCCTTCTGAAGTCAGTCAATTTATCACTCGCTTCGACTTCATCTATTAATTCTTGATGGTCTATTAGTTGATTTTCTAACCAAGTAAAGAACCGAACCAATGCTCTACCATCCTTTAGATGAGCGGCTTTTGCACCCCGTAATTCAACTTCATTTTTCACCGCTTTAAGTTCCTCCACCGGAGATACTTTAACTAGCTCGTATGAGCTCACTATGTTTCTAGCAATTTCCCAAGAAGAAGAATTAGAGAGTAGGAATTTTTTATTCTCAGCCTTAAACTGTTCTGACAGTTTCTGTAAGTTCTTCCAGAACGACAGATATGGCTCAACACTGATTTTGTTTTCCCTCAAAGAGTCTTGGACCTTGGTATCAAACCGAAAGTTATCAGCAAACAATTTTATATTTTTATCAGTGATTATCAAGTAGGCATAAAATACAGGATTGTAGTCAATGTCGCTCCCTCTGAGGTTCAACAACCAAGCTATTTCGTCTAATGCAGAAACAATCAATCCATTTGCCCCTTCCTTTTTAATAATGGAGGTAACATTTGACAACTTTTCAGCAACCGATTGACCTGTGTATTTGTCATCCAAAACCTTGATAATACTAGAAGGCCCGCTCGGAATTTCTTCAAACTTTCCCCATATTTTATCAATCAAATTCTCTTTGACTGGGACTAATTCAATATTAACTTTTTTCGAATTTATCTTGCTTTTAATTAAAGCCGACATTTTTTGATATAATTGATAGCTTATTAATTTAGGATCAACACCAATCTTGATTACTTTACCACTATCAGAATATAATTGACATGCCTGATCTATAGCCCATTCTTCCCATGTTGGCTGGCCCTTGGCGCCCTGCTTTAATAAGATCCAATTAAAGTCTAGTTCATTGGTAGCTTGATTGAAATATCTTCCATCAGTTGATAAGGCTGCGGCACCTTCCGGTTCATCATTCAAAGACGTCACATCTCTAGTTATAATCGCTACACCAGCACTACCTTGAAAGCCACTGATGAAGCTCCTCTTTTGGTCAAAAGCGGATACGTACTCCGACTGGTGTTGGTCTTCAGATGGCACTATGTAAACCCCTAAATCATGCTGCGCCATCACTCTTCGAAGTGCTTCTAGTCTCTTCGATGTGTTAACTTCTTTGACTTCAGGTACACATAAGCTTGAAACATCAATAGTAAATACTGATCCTTGTCTTGACATTGCTCGGGGAGACACCGAGCCGCTCCTTTTGATGTCAATTTGCTTAGCAAATAACGATTTTCTCTTATTAGTTCTGGACAACAATCCTGGTGAACAAGTGCAATTTGCACACTGAGCTCTAGAGACCCTTCTCATTGAAGTCATTGGCTCTAGTTAACTTCTATTTTTTTGATGTGAGTAAGAATCTGTCAACAGATTATAATTTTGACTTGCACCTGGAAAAAGGGCATTTTCGGACATATAATCGAGCCGGTAGTGTGTAGATGAATAAGAGGTAATCGGCAGAACGAACCACTACCCTGGAACTAATCCTTGGTTCTAGATAGCATAGAGAGCTGGAGAACGTACATTGAACTTCCGAACTACTCTAAAATGTAGATATATGACTCTAGACTCTTAAAATATGTAAAAAGAACAGAGTTATTGTAATTATAACTGGTAGAGAATTTCTCACGACCGAATTGTCGGAAGTAAGCTCATGACCAATATATAAGGCACGAGAAAAGAACCGGAGGTTTATTAATAACAAAACTTATGCATCTAGCCTCATGTTGTTGAATCATTTGTGAAACACCTTCTAGTAGAGGCTTGATCTTTACGCAAATGTCTGAGGCAATAGATTTTGCCCAGGTAGTTGATGTAAGTTATGTTGATGGTTCTTTATGTCAATTTTCGAGGTGTTGAAATGACTAACCTTTCTGTTTTAGTGCATTAATACATTATATAAGTCAACTGATCCTGAACAGATAAGGTTTCTTCAAAAAAAGCTCCAAGAAGTACAAAAATCGCAAGATGGATATAACTTGGCAAAGCTGCTTTTTGGAGTAGACTCCAGGGATTGTCGGTTTTTTGGTGCATTGACTTTTGCTGTGGTTATAAGGAAAGAGAAAGCTCTCGATGATCAAAGATTGCAGGCAACTATCAGAGATTTTCTGGACATAACTATCAAATTAATACGTGAACAATCTGAAACCAATACAATATTAATTAGAAAGATGCTAAGCAATTTATCGCAATTGTTCATCTATAATTATGACCGATTTAGTCCTATTCGAACCCTATTTTCACATCTTGCTGGTGGCTCTGAGTTTGTCTCATTTGTTCATGGTTTGGACGAACATCAGCTCATGCTATTGATAAACTTTCATACTATTGTACTCGAAGATGCCACTAAGTTAGAGGTCTCTGCTGGTATCCATAAGGTAATTCAGAACAGTATTGTAAGCGATGCTTACTTAATATTCCAACATTTGAATGAAATTGAATATGATATCCCTTTAGAACTTCACTTAGCTAGTTTAGACTATTTAAACTCATGGGTAGTATACGTCTCGGTAGCAGAGTCGGCATCTGAAGTGCGGTATGAGGGAGAGAGTATCAACCCTTTGTTAAACTATCTTTTTCTGAAGTACGGATTACTAGATCCTTCATGCATTTCCGACGCTACCATGAAAGTTTTATCCAAAACTATGTCAGTGACGACGGAGATTTTGGATGTCAATCCAGGTCAATTGAACAGCAAATATAAGGAAGAACTTCAGCATCTATTATTTAAATCCTTTGGCATTGACTTCATTAACTTTATAATTTTTAATGATGAATTGAGAGAAGAATATTCTGAAGATATTGAGTGCTTTACTAATTTAATTATAAGCTACTTGACTTTAAATATGTTGAAGCTTTCGCGTCACATTATGGATCACGATGTTCAAGAAATGATAGATGTTTTGCTTCGGCTATCGGACTACCCTGGAGTTCCTGTTGTTGACGAGTCAATCAGCGAGCACTTCTTAACTTTCTGGGAGGAGTTAGCAAGTAATTATAGTGATAATTGGCAATACTTTGAAACGACTCTACACGACGATAAAGAGAGGTTCATCATAATTAGGAATGAAATTCTAGCAAGAGTGGGTGTGATATATTGGAAAAAAATCCAGCTTCCACCTCTTGATGTTTTCGAGTGTAACAAGGTTGAATTTCAACACTTTAGAACACAGGTGGCAGACTTTTTTCTTGTACTATATTCTTTATTAAATTTGCCACTTTACGGCAGCTTAACGGACAAAATCATCAATAATATCAAAGAGATTCAACTAGATGACTTCGAAATTCTAGAGTTAGAAAGCTCGTTGTATTTATTGTACAAAATTACAGACGACTTGACATTTTACAATGAGTCTGCATCTGTTAAGTTAGACCCACTAGTTATGGGTTTATTTTCCAGTAATTTAATTGAAGTCGTGAAAATGCACCCTATTGGTGGGATATATTTATACGTTTACTCAACGCTAATAAATTTCTTATCTTCAATCCAGAATTTTTTCAAAAGGCATAATGAACATGTTGGTCCCACGTTTGATTTTCTATTTTCTATTGTTTTAAAGAAGGAACTGATCCCTACTTTATCTTTAGGTGCATCGAAGACAATCCTTAAGATTTGTCAAGAGTCAAGAGAAAGTTTAGTAAGCTTTCTCCCAAACCTTGAAATTCTAGTAATAGAGATGTTGAAAGATTTCAAGATTGATAGCTTAGTGAGACAAAGAATGTGTAATGCTTATATTTCCATAGCGCAGTGTTTAAGAGATCCCTTGAAAATTGGAGAAATCATACTTCGTCTCCTTAATGAAATTACAACAACTATTAGCACATTTTTTAAACTCGTGTTTAATGATGAAGTTGAGGATTACTTGATTAGTCTTTTGTCATGTGTGTGTGAGATAGGAAAGGCGTGCCGCCTTCCTGATGAAGTGGACGAATTTTTCACTTCAGAACAGATAAACATGGCTACCTCGTATTGGGAACAAGATCCTTTAAATATTAAAGAATCTGTAATCGCTTTAATAAGCGAATTCTCATTGACATTCGAACCACTCATCGAGAGTACTTCTGTAACGGAGAAATGTTGTCTAATATTAAAATGCGGTATCAATGAACCAATCAAAGGACCCTTTCAATTTTCCTTTGATACAATCTTCAGTTATCTAGCATTCAAAACCGATAAGTGCAATTTAAATTCTGTTCCTTACTTGTATTCGTTACTCGAAACGGTCATTATAACTAATGGTCGAGAGCTAAACGCACACTCTGTCGGTGATCTTCTAGATAAAATAGTCGTACAAAAGTTAGAGATCTTTAAGACTGACCCTGATATTGTACAAAGCCTAATAGAGCTTTTCGCTACATTTTTGGAAAAACGACCTTCCTTAGTTATCTATCTGGGAATTTTCAGCGATATTATAATAAACTTTGCATTAAGCACTTTATCCTCAAATGAATCTCTTGTCATTAAGTCCTCATCAAAGTTTTGGGTGAATCTATTAAATTTAAAACGTGGAACCTTTGAAGATCAAAATTTTATAAAGGAATTGTTGATCAACAAAGCCTTAGGATTATTCTTGACTGATAAATTGTTATCGTCTTTCTTGAAGTCATCTCGATCACATTTAGACTACTATTATCCTATTTTTCGGAATATGATTGCGAGGTATACGCTTAATTCTAAGGATTGGCTCAAGAGGGCCTTTATTTCAAGTCATGTAAATAATTTTACAAATGAAAAGGATATTGAGTTTACCATCAATAAAATCATGGCAACAAGAGGACAAAGAGTTGTGTCAAATATCTTGAAAGACCTTTGGCTCAAATCCAATGGTTTTATAGAATTCGGAAGTAAAAAGTATTAATCGTAATAAGTGAAATCGATACATAGCACTAGATAAAAAAAAACATAGCTAACATATTACTTGGTGTAAGATATTTAAAATAGTAAGGAATCTAACTCCGAACAAATGTGCTCAGCTTCGGCATTAAAATCAACATCACTGAGGCCAACGGATTGATATCTAACCCTTACTGCTCCATTATAAGTGTCCTGTCTCGCCTTGATTCGAAAGTTGAACTCTTTCATTGTTATTTCATTAGTGAGTTCTTGGAATTCATTGCTTTCCTGATTGTTTTGCTTTTCTTTTAAAACTAATAATTCCCCTGCTGACATTCCGAATAATTTCCTTGCATCTTGATCAAATAATGTAATCCAAATTTGGCCAGACTCATCCATAACTGAACAATTGAGAATATATCTATAGAAAGGTTCACTAAATGTCAAATCACATTTTTCACATCTCCAGGAGCCATCTCCTAATTCAATGATTTTTCTGTTGCAAGTTGTATTTTGTTGAGCCGGCTGCGAGGAACTACCTTGGATGGTATTGTTACAAGCTGGGTAGCAGAAATTTTCCGTCTTGAGAAAATTAATGGTTGCCTTGATACTGAAATATTCAGGTTTCTCAGATACTCCAAGATTTTCATCTTGAGCCTGCCCTATAAGTTTTCTGTTGCTAAATTGATTAGAACTCGAAGATTCCGTTTTTAAAGTCTTGAAGTTCTCTTTAACTCCTTGATTATCATACCATCCTTTTAAGCTATAAGCCTCAGATACATCAGGATTAGCAAGAAGGGATCCTGCTTGTGTAAGAGTCAAAGATCTCCCTCCAAAGTCCTGAACTTTGCATCCCTTGAATGCAATCACTGACCCTTCCTCGACATTGAAGTCCACCGCAGTTGTATTCCATAAACCTACCACAATAGCAAAACCAGATTCATCAACAATAGTAATGTTACGCCTATCAAAGGCCTTTCCAGTTGATTTTGCTGTTATTTGAAAAACCGGATTTACTTCCTTCAAAACCCCAATAACATCGACAATAGCATTTGGCTCCAAGTCTTGGATTTGGCTCAACTTCACGAAATTGAAATGAAGCTTTGGGACATCAGAGGTATTAAAACACTCAGTTATCTCTGTGTCCTTATCTAACGACAATTCATATGGATGAGACAAATGTGAAAACTGAGGCTTGGATTGTTGAATTCTAGCTTTGCTAACATAATATACCTTTCCTTCCTCTAAAAGCTTATAGCAGGTATCTGCCACTTCGTTGAATGCTGTAGCTCTTATCTCGTCTGATTCATCCAAAAAATTCACATTGAATAGCTTTCCTTCGCCCCTAGCATTCGACCAAGTTTTTATGTCTCCTTTATATGAAACTCTGGCTTTTATAGTCCAATTATTTTGATATGGTGAAAGCAGTTCGATTGGGTTGACTGGTCTTTCGTTTATGTTGTTTTGAGATCTTTTCATATTGGAATTTGAGTTCGGTGCGGGAGAGACAGTTCTCGACACCAGACTCTTACTGCTCGTAGAGTTCAATTGCAAATCATCATCCTCCGGATGTTCGGCAAAATAGTTATCGCAGGAAATCAATGGAACAGTTGGCTTTTCGCTGTTGTTTGATAAAAGCTCTACGCCGCTAATAAGAATAATTCTCTTTTGCGTGGTCGCCAAGGTATACTCATTAATTTGAATAATAGAAAGTTTTCTCAAGCTTTTACTCTCTAAATAAGGAACGCATTCAGGAGCAATCAATCCATGTAAAGTATATAGTCCATCGTTCAATAATACTCTGTATCTTCTAGTAGCACCGCCAGTCGCGCTATCAGGGTTTTCAATAACTTTAACATTTGTCACTTGAACTATCAACGGTTTACCCTCATATTTATGCTTTTCAGACTTAGAAAGAATTCCCTTCAATGCGCCTTTTGAAAGGGCAATGTCACTCGTCATTCTCTTTCTACTTTGCTTTTAAATAAGAGAATCAAGAAACCTTAATAGGACGCGCCACCTTAATGAATAACAGAAGAAAAAAAGAGTAATTGCGCGCGCGCACTCACTACTATCAAAATGCATTTATAAACTTCAGATAGCAATTATATACCGGACTGTTATTATATCTTAAAAAGGACCCCCATCACCTACGTACGATAAGATTTGAAGACATATTTAATTGACCTTTGGGCATTTCCTCATCACCTATAATTTCGCATGTACGCCAACTGCATTATACAATTCATCTCTATCATTAATCTTAACTGCCCCACTCTTTAACAATGCTTTGCTGAGGTCATCTATAAGATCGTCACAGTTTTCTATTCCGATGCATAATCTTATTAAATCCTCGGGAAAATCCCTCTCTTCTCTTGTGGTTGCGTCAATCGATGCATGAGACATCTTGCATGGCATGGATATCAAAGAGTTAACGCAACCAAATGATACTGCAATGCCAAAAATTTCTGTACTTTCGACTATTTTCTCTGATGTCTTGATACTTCCTGTCTCGAAACTCAATACAGCACCAGCTCCTTCACACATGGACTTATGAAGATGATATTGAGGATGACTTTTTAAACCAGCATATCTAACTTTGAAACCAATATTCGATAAGAACTCTGCAATTTTCACGCAATTCTGCTGTTGTCTTTCGACCCTTATTGCTAGGGTTCTTAAGCCTCTACTTAAAAGCCATGAATCGAAAGGAGATAATCCACAACCGGTGGAATTTATAACAAAATATACTTGCTCGGCTAATTTTTCACTTCTAGTGGCGATGATTCCGGCCATAATGTCATGATGCCCATTGAGGTATTTCGTAGCAGATTCGTATTGGATATCAACCCCGAGGTTCAAAGGAGTCATGAGAACCGGAGACATCATTGTGTTATCAAACACAACAATAATATCTGGATTAACCAAGTGCGCATGATCAGAGATTGCTCTGACATCCACAACTTTGATTAAGGGGTTCGTTGGCGATTCCAAAAAAATCATCCTTGTATTTGTAGTAATTTTTGACTTGATTAATTCGGTATTAGTGGTATCATAGTGCGAGACTTTCAAGTCTCCTTTCTTATTCAAATATGTTAACAATCTGTTTGTTCCTCCGTACAAGTCATCACCGGCTATGACTTCATCTCCTGGACTCAATAATTTAGTTATTACATCAAGACATCCCATTCCGCTTGTCACCGCAAACGTATACTTTGCTTTCATAATCTTGGCCACATGGTTCTGCAATAAAGTTCTCGTAGGATTTCCAGATCTGGTGTAGTCGTATTCGCCCATATTTGACAATGACGGCTGCTTGAAAGTTGCAGATTGATAGAGAGGTGGAACAGACGCATTGTATTGGTCATTTGACTTGGCGAGCACTAGCTCTGTCTCCAAACTATATGCTTTCTTCTGACCCATCTTCTTTTGAGTAATCTATGTAATATTCAAATTCTCTAAAAAATGTATGCTCCGTTAAAAGTTCAGCAGAGTGCCAAAAGTTGTTGATATTAAAAATTTCACCCGAGATGATGTAATCAGTACCAAACTGTAGAGTCACAATTTTTGATTTTCTTTCTTTTTAAACAAATTATTCCGAAAAAAAAAAATTTAGGCTACATGCCACAATCACAGGAAGACTGTTCAATGTCTATCAGAATGTCTTTCATACTGTGGCTATATTTGTTCTTTCTTTTCAACATTTTTTAATAGAGCCTTTTTTTCTTGTATTTAAAAGTCTAAAGAACTAAGAGAGATCCATCTGAAATTGACCCCCTTAAACACCTTCAATACAGCAGGAGCCTGCTTTGGTTGCACCGAAAGATGAGAAGTTTAAGTAATACTATTGATTAGGGCAAAATAACAAGACTATATATGTGTAAACCAGATTGAGAGATCCGGTGCATGCAACAAGTTTTCAAGTTCAATTTAAAGATGTTCTATAAACCTGGTTGAACGAACTTAGAAATATCCGTAGGTTCTTTACCTAACAAAACTTTTCTACCAGACAAAGGCTCGCAAGATTCTCTACCACTCACAGGACCGCATTTTTTCAATTCTTTACCTGATTGTATTTCCTTCAAGAGTTCAACGGTAGACTCAGGAGTCAAATCTTCATAATAGTCATCATTTATAGCCAACATTGGCCCATTGACACATGCGCCTAAACATTCTACCTCGTGGAAGGTAAACAAATTATCAGCAGTAGTTTGACCCGGTTTAATCTTCAAGTGATTTTTGATAGCATCCATGACACCATCTGAGCCACATAACTGGCATGGTGTTGTTGTACACACCTGAATGTTGTACTTTCCGACAGGCTTTCTATAGTACATGGTATAAAAAGTAGCTACCTCATATACTCTCATTGGTGGCATATCTAAAAACTTTGCAACATAGTTCATTACTGAAATTGAAGTGAACCCCAATTGACGCTGTCCCAAATCTAACAAAGGCATAACTGCTGCTTTCTTGTACTGGGGAGGATACTTTGCAACGATACTCTTAGCCCTGCTCAAGTTGTCTTTATTGAACTCAAACAGAATATCTGGGTTGTCAAGCTTGGTGTCTCTGTGTACAGAAATTATAGAATAAGATCTCTTACCCAAGATGGATGGCACATTGACTGATCTAAGTGCTGTTTTGTTAATGCCGAAACGAATCATTTTCCTAAGTTTTGTAATTAATGCTTCGTAAATATTGTTCCTCCAATGACCGTAAAATTATGTCCGAATGGCCCTTGATACACCTATTTCTTTACTCTATTTGTTGTATAGCTTATGAAACTACGAAACAAGATGAATAAGGAGTTCCAAATTCTGATTTCCTGGATAGTCTATCTAATATCTATATTAGCTAATTGTATTTAGTACTCAAAGTCGATTGGCTTTTTTTTTCATGTGTAGGTGCGTAAAATTGTTTTCTCGTACCATGATTGGCTAGAATATCAAACGTCATATTATAAAGAACTTCGAAGGGTCAATTTACCGCAATTATCATTAGAAAGTTCAGTTAAAAGTCAAACAATATGAACAGCGCCACAAATTACAATGACCCTGACGAAGAGTCACGAAATATAAAACAAAGAAACACTACTAGCAAAGCCATCATGACTTCTATCAAGTGGAACATAGGCAATACAATCTATTGTACGATCTGCTTCATTATTGCAATAGTTGCACTTAGCAAATCAGTCAATGGCCTTACTATTAAACCTAGTGACACAACCGAACTAGTTCTAAGGTCTCAGTCTACTGATGTGACTATATATGACCCAGACCTTCACAAGAGATTTCCTTGGTTTGTAATTGGATGGATCTTTGGTGTTGCGAATTTTGGTGCACTGTTATATGGCCTAGCATCAAGTTGCAAGGATTATTCGAAAAGCACTGGAGATAAATTTAGTTGTATCTATGGTGCTATAGGTACTGCTGTAACATAGCTGGTGCTGGCTGGACAGGTTGGAACAAATACATAGAAATTGGAACTCAGCTTGCAAGTTTCAATTCTAATCGTGATACCAGCCTGATTGCCAGAAGAGACTATTTAGTTACAGATTTAGAAAGTTTATTTTTCAATCTTACGGGTTTAAATGCAGAGTATGTTGGTCATAAGCTCGTTGAGAGAGAAATGGCTATTGATAACTTTACAGTGACCTCTAGTCTGTTTATGCCAACAGTTAGAATCACTACTCCTAATTTAGACGTGTTTCACCACACTATTGAGGTACGTAACTCATACAGCTATACATCACTACTTGGCTTTAATGCAAGTAGCTCCAGCACTGTCGGGAAGAGAGAGGACTTCAATGAAGAAAACTTTAGTAAAGGAGGATTAGAGTTTACACACTATTATGTAGCAGATGAGGATGGTGATAGAGGCATTTTAAGTCAAACAAATGATTGGGGCACGATATATGATCAAACTAAATGTCAAGCAAATAAAGATATCAAGAACAATCATAAAAGAGATTTTGTCAAATATCAAATATATGACAACAACAATAAAGGTACTATAGCTGCTGGAACTATCGTTGGTTTTACAAGTAAACCAGTAGGGTTTCATGGCATCAATCAGGAGCCAAATGCTGTTCCTATAGACACAAGCTGTGAAATTAAGTAATCGTCCTCTGTCTTGTTCCGTATTCTTGTCGAGAATCTATCGATAGTTTGTGGGTCTGAGTCTCCATTATATGGTTCAATACTAATTAGGAAAACAAAGTCCATAAGTCGGTTCTGCTCAGCAGTTGTTTTTTTTTTTCTTCTAGGACTTTAATTCGCTCCTGTTCAGCTGTTATCCTGTCTTCTTCTAGTAGTTTAAGTTTTCTGCTTTGGCACTCCATTTGTTCTCTTTGGGACTCCACCTGTTGTTTTAATGCCGAGACAAGTTCTGATATTGCTCCGTCACTCATTTTGGAATTTGTTTTCTGATTTCTTGATCTATAGCAACGCTACCAATTGTTAGGTTTATAGGGAGTTCTAAATAGTTGTTTTAAAGGGCTACTATCGGACTTCGGTGATTCCTAATGAATACTTGACTACTCTAAGCTTGTGTATAGTGTGCTACTACTTAGAATCCCTAGTAGAATGTAATCTTCTACTATTGGGAGTATCTCGCGCTTATATACTTTTTACACTGTTTCAGATGTGTTTTGCAACACTCCTTCACATTGTGTGTACTTATAAGACTGATCCCTTACACTCTTCCTCGTCTC
>NW_026946676.1:1278160-1340478 GCF_900007245.1 Priceomyces carsonii | reverse complement strand
GATGATTTAAGTTTTTCCAAACCTCATTAATGAATCTTATATCTTTGTCTGATACTAAACTTTACGTTTGGAATGACACACTTTGGTACTGGAAGATGCTGAGGTGGTTGTCCCAATTGTAGTTTCGTATTTATTTTGGTAAAATGAAGTATATGTTTTTTCATAATTCGGAGCATTCTGTGTTGCTATGGGATACGAATTTGCATCCAAAATGGCTCTTGGACTCGACAGCGTAGGATCTTTTTTGTAAGGAGCAAAAAAGATACTATTGGCTTCTAAGTCATAAACCGTGTAATAATATTTAAGTACTGCGTTAGGTAACGCTCCTTCATAGCTATCAGTACCGATTTCGACTGGGTACATTCTGAGACTAGCATATTTCTTATTATCAACCACTTTAATATCATCAACAATTTCGAGCATTGGAATAGATATTATAAATCCAGTTATGTCGAAGGATAAGCTATTTGCCTTGACAGTGGAATATAAGAAATATTTGGTATCATTATAGACTTTGAAATCTCCTAGTAATGTGCAAATGTTATCTATTATTGGCTGCGAACTTGCAAATACGTTAGAACCTGAGTCAATAGCATAGATTAATCTCTCATTTGAGATAATAATGCCGTTAAGTTTTGCTGAGTTCACAGTCACTGCTAACACGTTGTAATACTTTCTTGTGGCATTGGGGCCCATCTCAAGAGCGACTGGAGTCTTAATAAGTGGAGCTTCATACACTGAAGTGTCAACACCCCCGAAAGTGATTGAGGGACTCAGCCCTTTTCCGTATATACTGTAGATATTAGTATGTGTAACACCTGTACTTTTTAACCTAACGGGTAGATTTTCATATTTGTCGAAAGCTTCGTCAGTATCATATCCAACACCTACTATTCCGAAATATGAATCGAGATAACTTTCTGACGTATATCCGAATTTTAGTTTCCCAACACTCCAGTCCTTAGTTTTAACAACGTCCACTACTTGCTGAAGCTTAATTGTATTGGTTGTGTAGTAGCCAGTGTCTGCATTCACTCCTGTAAACTTTAGACTTTTGGATTTTTTAGGATTGAATGTTGACTTCGATACAACCAAATCAGAAGATCCGGTGTCCAATACAGCATCATTAATCAACTGACCTGGTGTACCTAGCAGGAATCCAGTAACGATATACATGGAGTCCTTGTATTTTAGATTAATTTTTGCTATTCCTTCTCGGTTTGCAGGAGCTGCAAAATACGATGGGAGAAGAAACAAAAGAAGAAAAAAGAACATCTGGGGCGCTGAAATGCTACAAGAAGATACAAGTGCTGTTTATTCGAAATAGATGCTGATATATATTCGAAAAAGCAGTTTCGTAGTAACTGTATCGATAATAACGCAGTTTCGAAGCACCTTCCAAGTTGGGATGTGGCAATGGGAAGTTCTTTAAAGTGTACCTGCCTAACATTTGTATCCCTTGTCTCAAATTGAACTAAACAAGGATTTGATTACATACTGAATCAATCAATTTCAACGCTAAGAGCGGTAGAGATCAAAATAGACGAGTTTATGATCAAAAATATGTGATCCGCTATATTTCGAAACGACATTCTGGCCACAACAATGTGGAGAAAAGAGAAAAGGAATAGTTTTTAAACTTCTTTTATTTCATATACATCAAGCATTAGATTTCGGACCACAGTCTCATGCAGCCTTGATTGCTTGTCTGCTAGTTCCTCCTTTGCTTGTTCGTTTTTCATATTGATGGATTTTCATTTTTTGATCTATTCACGTGATTTGGACATTGTAGCTCCAGTTGATAATAGAAAAGGAGGAAGCATATAATATCATCAGTTCTACTATAAAATATTTACGAATTTCGAGGAAACGAAATACATCATCATTCCCTTGGCCCGTTTTTGCTTTCCGCTCATTAATTGATAATATAAAGGTTGAAAGAGAGCTTCTAGTATAATATAAAAGAAGGAGCATCAGAAAATTCTCCCCAGACTGTTTGTTGCTTACAAACAAGGTGAATCAAATGAGTCAACAGAATAATAGGGAGGGGGGTTCAGGCATAGCGAGGAATATACTTCAGACTCCACGCTCACCTTCCAGGTCAACTCGTCGAAGAGATCCTCCCAGGATGGACGAAGGGGTCAGTTTTTCATCTACTTCACCAAGGCGAAGAAACCAAAAATCAATTTTCAGTGATCGTTATATCCCTAATAGGACTGGAGTGGACTTGCAAGCAGCATTTAGTCTCTCCAATGAAGAGGTATTACCTAATTTAAGAAATAAAAGTGCCGATAATGAAATAGAGATCAGGAAAGAGGAAGAAGCAAACAGAACCTTTTCAACAGTCT
Organism: Priceomyces carsonii; assembly: GCF_900007245.1. Lineage (NCBI taxonomy): Eukaryota > Fungi > Ascomycota > Pichiomycetes > Serinales > Debaryomycetaceae > Priceomyces > Priceomyces carsonii. The sequence goes on along the minus strand of NW_026946676.1, from coordinate 1,338,130 downwards.
TGAAGGCAGAGCTATTTGGTGATAACGTTCCGATGGCAACAGCAGATTTGACTCCTAGTAGTAGAGGTGCCTCTAAACAACCACGACCAAACAGCACTGGAACTTCAAGTACTAGTTCAACTTCTCAATTACCAGGTTCAACATCTATGCCTGATATGCAAAACACTCACGCAAACAGTGGCTCCAGAACGCCGCCACCAAGAACTTCATCAGCACATAATTTATCCACAACTGCTATTAATCATGATCTCGAAGATAACATAACAAACACGCCAAGACGAAAGACGAACTTGTTCACTTACCAATCACCCCAAAAGACAAGACCAATATCTCGAGATTTACAGAACGAACTTTATTCTTTATCTCCCGTCCGCCAGGAATCACAGAAATTGTTATTGTCACCTCAGAAAAAGCCCCGAAACATCTCGAAGGTTCCTTATAGAGTTTTGGATGCGCCCGAACTTTCGGATGATTTTTATTTAAATTTAGTAGATTGGGGTCAGCAGGATGTTTTAGCAGTAGGATTAGGTGATAATGTCTATTTGTGGGATGGTGCGACGCAGTCTGTTGACAGATTATGCAACTTGTCTAATAAAGATAAAGTGACTAGCTTAAGTTGGATTGGTTCTGGAACTCATGTAGCTATCGGTACATCGAAAGGTTTAGTTGAAATATGGGATGCAACAAAGATGAAATGCGTTAGAACTATGACGGGACATAATCTCAGAGTAAGTTCTTTGGCGTGGAATGAACATATTCTCTCTAGTGGATCTAGAGATCGCACCATATTAAATAGAGATGTGAGAATGGAGAGCCACTACGTTAATAGATTTGAAAGTCACAAGCAGGAAGTATGTGGACTCAAATGGAATTCTGAGAATAAACTAGCAAGCGGTGGTAATGATAATAAGTTGTTCATTTGGGATGGTCTAAACACCAAGCCGCTATATGAATTTAATGATCATACTGCCGCTGTTAAGGCCATTGCCTGGTCTCCACACCAGAGAGGTATACTTGCATCTGGCGGGGGTACGGCTGATAAAACCATCAAAACTTGGAACACCTTAACTGGAAATTTAGTACATGACGTTAATACTGGTTCTCAAGTCTGTAATCTAATTTGGTCTAAAAACTCTAATGAATTGGTCTCCACTCATGGTTACTCAAGGAACCAGATCATTGTATGGAAATATCCGTCAATGCAGCAGCTTGCTCAGCTCACTGGACATACTTACCGAGTTTTATATCTCTCATTGTCGCCTGACGGTGAGACTATAGTCACAGGGGCTGGGGATGAAACATTGCGTTTCTGGAATGTTTTCGAAAAGAACAAGAATGAGGGGCCACCTTCTTCGGTCTTATTGGATGCCTTTTCTCAACTTCGTTAAAGATGCAACGCTCATTCTCATATTCCTCTACGTAAAGTAAAAGGTTTAGCACTGGTTTATAGACTTACAAGGCTTTAATTAATGAACGTTAATGTGTTACTTTATATTTCTCGTGTCAATTTTTCTCCTTTCTTGTTAATACTGACTCATATTTGTTATCGGTCTATACATATCGGGACGGAGCCGCGAAAAAAATTAGTCAACTTTATTCTGAAGCATAAAACATTTAAATATAAACTGAAACAGTTTTCTCTTACTTAGAATTAGACTAAATTATAACAAGAAACTGAAGAATATGACCAAGCCCGAAGCAAAAGACCTTTCCCACCATTTGTCTTTAGAGGCGAAATCTCGGAAGGCTTCTCCATTAAAGACTGCTTTCAAATACTTTGGACAGCCAGGAATGACATTCTTGGGTGGAGGATTACCCTTGTCTGACTACTTCCCATTTAATAAAGTCACTGCAGATATTCCAACTCCTTCGTTTCCAAATGGGATAGGTGCAAAGATCACAGATAGTGATAAGACGGTCATTGAAGTGTTCAAGAACAAAGCTTTGAATAAACCTAATGAGATTGAACTTTCAAGGTCATTACAATATGGCTACACAGAAGGACAGCCAGAGCTTCTCAAATTTGTGAAAGAGCACACCGAAGAGGTTCACAAAATACCTTACTCTGATTGGGATATACTTTTGTCTGTCGGAAACACTGAGGCATGGGATGCAACATTAAGAACTTTTACTACGAGAGGTGATACAATTCTTGTTGAAGAATATTCCTTCAGTTCTGCTTTGGAGACCGCTTCAGCATTGGGAGCTCATACCTTCCCCATCGCAATGGATGATGATGGTATTATCCCGGAGAAGCTCGCAGAGGTTTTGGCAAACTGGGTTGGGCCGATGCCAAAGCTTTTATATACTATCCCAACAGGCCAAAACCCAACTGGATGCTCGATTAGTGCCAAAAGAAGAAAGGCAATCTATGACTTGGCTGTCAAATATGATTTCTTGATCATTGAAGATGAACCTTACTACTTTTTGCAAATGGAAACTTACACTACTGACAAATCCGCAAGAGAATCCAAGCAAATTCACAGTCACGATAAATTCATTGAAGCGTTGGTAGATTCGTATCTTTCTTTGGATACCGAAGGTAGAGTTATCAGATTAGATTCTTTCTCCAAGGTTCTAGCACCAGGACTTAGAGTAGGGTGGATTGTCGGACAGGCTCAACTCATAGAAAGATACTTAAAATTACACGAAGTCAGTATTCAATGTCCAGCGGGCCTTGCTCAATCTTTAGTCAATAGCTTGCTTCAAAGCTGGGGCCACAAAGGATACTTGGATTGGTTGATCGGCTTGAGAGCTGAATACACTCACAAAAGAGATGTTGCTATTGATGCGGTTATAGAGCACTGCCCCAAGGATGTTGTCACATTTGTTCCTCCCGTCGCAGGTATGTTTTTCACAGTTTCAATTGATGCCTCAAAGCATCCGAAATTCAAATCGGATTTCAATGAGGATCCATTGAAAGTGGAGAATAGTCTTTTTGAAAAATCTGTTGAACATGGTACCTTAATGATTCCGGGGTCTTGGTTCAAAGTTGAAGCTTCTTCTTCTGAACCTCAAGATCATGTTCCTGAAAATCCAGAGAAGAAAAATGAAATCTTTTTCAGAGGCACTTACGCCGCTGTACCACTAGACGAATTGGCCATTGGTATCAAGAAATTTGGAGAAGCTATAAGAGCGGAGTTTGGTCTTTAAATAGGAATTAAATTTAGAGTTCTTTTTATTTATATGAATATCGTAATCTTTGGCTGCGCATTTTTCGATCTCTCTATGATAATTGATCGTCGCACTGGTCAATAAACCTAAAAAGTTCTATGTATTGTAATAATCAGCATAATCATCTGGTAGTGATTGTTAGATGCATATTTTAAAACTTCCTTGGTTTGGCCATAATGGTAAGTGAATTCGAAAGCTAATCTGAATGATAATTCATAAAACTATGAAACGTAGAGATACTAATATTTTCTAGTCGATGATAAACACATTGAATGCTATTCAGTTAGCATTAATTCCAAGGGAACTAGACTAGCGTCAGGTGGACTCGATGGTAATGTCAAGATATGGGACACTGATACAATAGTGAAATTCAAGAATATTAGTGGTTTAGACTCAGAAACGTCCCAAGATATGAAGAGCCTACCATCTAAATCTTTACGTCGACCACTATGTTCTATGAGTCGCCATAATGGGGCAGTAACATGTGTAAAATTCTCCCCTGATGGCAGGTTCTTGGCTTCCGGGTCCGATGATAAAATTGTTTTACTATGGGAAAAGGATGATTTGAACCAGCCGAAGCAATTTGGAGAGGTAGAACAAGACCTAGAACATTGGACTGTAAGGAAGAGGTTGGTTGCCCATGACAATGATGTCCAGGATTTATGTTGGTCCCCAGATGGAGCTTTGTTAGTGTCTGTGGGATTGGATAGACTGATTATTATTTGGAATGGGTTAACTTTTGAGAGAATAAAACGATATGATATTCATCAATCGATGGTCAAAGGTATTGTGTTTGACCCTGCCAATAAATTCTTTGCAACTGCGTCGGATGATCGAACTGTTCGTATATTCAGATATCATAAGAAAGCTAACGAATACGGAAACTACGAGTTTCAAATGGAGCATATAATCATAGATCCATTCAAGAAATCACCTTTGACGTCTTATTTTAGAAGGATGTCGTGGTCCCCTGATGGACAGCATATAGCAGTACCCAATGCAACCAATGGCCCAGTTACATCAGTTGCAATCATAAGCAGGGGTAGTTGGGCGACAGATGTGTCGTTAATCGGACATGAGGCACCATGTGAAGTTTGCTCATTCTCTCCAAGACTATTTGAAGTCAAACCCCAACAGAGGGCTAATCACGATGAGCCTAAGTTCTCCACCGTTTTGGCAACTGCAGGTCAGGATAGAAGTTTGGCCGTATGGAGCACGTCAAATACTCGACCAATTGTAGTGGCGAAAGAGATAACGGAGAATTCCATTACCGATATATGCTGGTCTCCGGATGGTGAAACGCTTTATTTCAGTAGTTTAGACGGATCAATCACATGTGTCTCTTTCGAAGCAAAGGAGCTAGGGATTGTCGTTAGCCAAGATATGAATAATTTACAGCTTCATAGGTATGGCGCCGATAGAGAATCCACTCTATTCCCGGAGAGCATTGAGCAATTGTTGTTGGAACAGAAATCTGGCCTGACGGAGCAAAAAGTAGAAAAGAAGGTTTCAACAGAACTTGATGGACCTCAATTGATTGTTAGCTCTCCAGATAAGGTAGAAAGTACAAAAGTTACTCCAAACAAAGTCGCAACAAAACATAAAGTTGCACCCAAAGTTACAATCACAAAAGATGGTAAAAAAAGAGTTGCTCCTATTCTAATGTCATCCTCTGCATCTGCAAATAACTCTTTAATTTCTGTCAAGCGTACTGCCGTGTCAAATTTTCAATTTAATAGGAAGTTATCTCAGACTGAATATCATCTTCCAAGGTTAGGAGTCCACACATCTGTTCACGGAATTAAGGAAAAGAGTACGCATGAACCTTCGTTAAATAATGAAGCTACTTACGACCCTATTAATGATAATGAGGATATGGGAATTGATGAGACAAGCATTAATAATCAACAAAACGTATCAGGAATGGTTTTGAAACGCCAAAGAAACAAATTGAAAAGAGCCATGATGGAAACAAGATATCCTAACTGTTTAAAAGCGGTTTCAGATCTATCAGAATCTTTATTTAATAATCAACTAACTTTGAATCACGAAATAAATTCAATGTTAAGTAGCTCTAAAGAGAACTCCATTGATATCGCTAATAGTGCCTCTGTCGAAATTGACGAAGATTTAATCTTCTCAGTAATAGTCAGTGGAGTATTCCATTTCGAAAATCCAGACTTTACGGAAGATGCATCCCCAAGGTCAGTAAGATCTACTATCGAGGTAAGAAATGGACAGCCTTGGTCTGAAGATGAAGAAGATGCGGAGCAAAACGATAAAGTTGACTTCCAAGATCCCACCATTGTTATCGTAACGACCAACAGAGACCATAACGAGAGAAAATATATTCTTTATTTTCCATACAAGATCCAGCATGCCTTACCGTTTGTAATTGAAGGGTTATTGACATATTATGTGTTGGTCTCGTTCAATGGAACTATTCAAATCATCTTAGCTGAATCGGGAAATTACCTTTGCCCAAGTTTTGAAATAGGCGCTAATCTTTTAATGGTCAAGCAACGAGGAAATTATTTGATGGTTTTGACTAGTACTGGTTTAATATATACTTGGAAATTATCTGCTACTCCAAAAAGTTTGCAGGCAGTAGTGAAAGGTGTTTCCATTGCAACAGTTTTAAATAATATTGAAATCCCTGAAGCAGAAAAATCTTCAAGAAAAACTTCTTTACTAGCTACCCCTAATATTCGGATCCTTGAGATCAATGTCGCCGATGGAACACCACTAGTGGTTTTAGAAAACACAAACAATATCTATGGATATTCGATACACTTGAGAACCTGGATATTGGTAATGGATTCGTGGTACTATTTGTCCCAAGATGCTTCGAATCCCTCTCCAATTACAACAAATGCTGCTATCAACTCGCTTATCCAATTAACCTGCAGCTCCTTCAAAAATGATCTAGCAAAAGAAAAGATTAACAATTATGTTTTCACAGAAAAGAACGAAGAACTAAAAGACGTTATGAAAACAAAATTTAATGAATTGATAGAATTTGTAAATTAAAAACTAAATCTACTGTATAATTAATGCAAGTTATCCCTTTTATAGTTTTTGGTGAATAATAATTCTTCTCTAATCCTTTTCTCCAATAGGAATCTCATTCTTTAAGGGCTCTTCGGGCTCATCAACTGATTTAGAAAAAGGGAAGCTTAATAAGAAGAATAAGTCTGATAAAACAGAATTAACAGAAAAGATGTATACCGTCAACCCTATACCTCCCACCTGAGTGAATGGAAGAGCGAGAAACCACTCTATCAGAGGAGGAAAAACACCTTTCGGTAAGTAAAATAAAACTGTCTTTCTATACCAATATCTTATGAACCAAAGAGGAATTGTGGTTGTAAGCATAATAATAAAATTCACATATTTTGTCAAAACGCTCTTCTTCAGTATTAATTGCTCATTTAATGTCTTAAGCTCATTTGTAAGCTGATCTGATTTTCTATTCAATTTTGTCCACCTGGCGTACTCATCTTGTGCACTAATTGACTTCTTCTCCTTATTCACTTCGTTCAACTCCTTTGATTTGGCGGCTAAACTGCTGATTTCGGCATCTCCGATGCTTACCGCATACTTCCTATAACCATACCATGCCCAATCTGAAATATTGCCTTTACCCACTAATGTCGTCAACTTCTGGAAAAATAGCACTAAAAATACGACGGCTAACAATGTGGCCGATTCCAAAGAGAACACTAACATACTCAAAATACTTGTTGAATTATTGAACCAGTTTTAGTCACCACGCTTTTGAGCAGACTTTTCAAGATTATGGAGACATTTAGAATTGTCGATATTACCCATGTTACACAAAAATAAACAACTTCGCATTTCTGCCATACTAATTCTTTAAAGGATGGGCTGACACAGTTAACATTAAGGATCAGAAAACAAGAATCTAGTTATCTAGGATATGTCTAGTGATATAGAGGAGGATTACGTTCCATGGATTCAACAGTTCTGTGAACTATTTGGACATGACTACTTTGTTCCTGTCTCACAGGATTTTATTGAAGACGATTTCAATTTAACAGGGTTGTCACTGCAAGTGCCATATTATAGAGAAGCACTTTATACAATATTAGACTACCAAGTAGAAACATCAGAAGATAACAATAATTCCAGTGGTGGGGCGAGTAAGAATGGAAAGACTGAATTACCTAATAAGTCATTGCTTGCACACTCTGCCGAATTATTATACGGGTTAATACATGCTCGATATATTATATCGAAACCAGGATTAACTGCAATGGCTAGTAAATTTGAGAGGAACGAATTTGGATCGTGTCCAAGATACTATTGTGATGGGATGCACTTAATACCAGTAGGATCGACTGATATCCCGGGTCAAGAAACAGTTAGGTTATATTGTCCTTGTTGCAATGACATTTATTTACCATCGAGTTCAAGGTATTTAAACATTGATGGCGCTTTTTTTGGTACGACGTTTCCTGGTTTGTTGATCAAAATGTTTCCAGAGATTGAAAATCAATGTAGAATTAGGATAAACAAAGTGAATCAAAATGATTTCGGTTTAAGACTCTTTGGTTTTAAAATCAATGAGCTAAGCGCAAGTGGCCCGCGTATGAAATGGCTAAGATCTAACCCCCGAAGTGACGCTGAGAGAGAAGAATACGAGAACTGCGAAACTAGCATACCTAATGGATATAATTCTGATGGTCAGTCTAATAGTGAAAGTGGCATAGATGATGATGATGACAAAACAATGGCAAGTGAGGGTAGTTGATGATGTCTTGCAGATCTTTGTACCCTTCCCTTTCAAGCATAAAATTTTACTACTGTAATGCATATATATTATCTTAATTTTTGCTAAGTATGGAACGATACAATGTATAAACGGAATAAATTCTCTAACTAATGACTAATTTTCAAACAACCTAATGTGTCAAGTGAACTGGCTTGCCAGGTTCCCATTCCTTTATGCCATTCTGGATATTTACCCAGTATTTTAATTTTATGGCCTCCATTGTCACAGTATCCCAATCGATTTTGGGTTCTTTCAATAAACTGTCTATTACGTTTTCACTTTGTACTATTCTGGCATCATTTTCATCCTTCAAGTCATCCAAGTGCTCCTCCAGAGTTGCCGTCTCCAATGACTCATGTGCTTCCAATACTAACATAAGCATTTCCTTATATTCTAATGCACTTTCAGGAGAATTAGCTTGATACTTCGCAATCAAATCATTCGAAGTCTCCTTAGTTATATCCAAGTGCTCGGGATGATTAAGCTTAATTATGTGGGCTATTCTGTTGTAGGGACTCCTAAGAGTGATATATGCTTTGTTCACGGTTGATGAATAGTCTTCTTTGGTTTTGCCCCCTTCATTCTTACTTAATATGCTAGATCCAAAGACGACGTCAGGATGGCTCTGACCTTGAACTTGTCTGTATTCTCGCTGAAGTTGCTTTAAGTTGATCTTAAAAGAATCTTTCGGAGGTCCTCCATGAGGAAACGTCTTTGGAAAGATATCGAAAAATGATTTTATTGTCTGAGTCTGTCCATAGAGTCTAATAAACACTTTACCGCTTTGCTTTCCAGCTTGAGCAATTCTCCACATTATGCTATGCTAAGTTCGTAGTGTCGAATTAGGCATCTAAGTATCTTCCGGAAGCAATCAGTTCTGTAAAAATTTCAGACTGCACGAAACCCTTTAATATTATAAATCAAATATCATAGCTAATTACAATTTATATGTAATGACTTAGAAATGCTTAATAGGAATGTTCAAGAAAAGAACCATTAGGCGGTCAAAATCTGATGCTAAGAGAAAGCTAGATTTCGAAAGCGATGGCTCGGGATCTGAAACCAACTCTGAAGCTAGTATCAGGATACCACAAAGAGAGTTCAAAAAGAGGAAGCATCCCAACGGCAAAAATGAAGGAACTACTTCAAAGAGCTCTGTGGGATATTTTGAAACAAGCTCGAAGAAGGAGGCAGAACCTGTAATTCAAGGGCTAGCCTCAGACGAAAACTCAAAACCATCTAGCACTTTGAAAGGTGCTCCGCAAAATATCAGGACAATTACAATAACGGACTTTCAACCAGATGTATGTAAGGACTTTTTACAAACTGGTTACTGCGGTTATGGAGACACTTGTAAGTTTTTACATATTAGAGATGAATCGAGACAAAAAAAGCCTATAGAGAAGGAATGGGAAAATGTTACGAAGACGAAAGCGAAACCCAATCCCAAAGTAGACCAAATTCCATTCAAATGTGTACTTTGCAAAGAGGACTATAAAAAACCTGTTAAGACCACTTGTGAACATATATTTTGCCAGACCTGTCTCTTAAGCAGAATCAAGTCCAAAAACAAAACTACATGCTTTATTTGCGGCAAGGAGACTGGGGGAATCTTCTCTTCTGTACTGCCCAAAGAACTAGACTCATTGATAAGCTAATGAATTGTACAATATTATTTCACTAAGTTTGAATGTATAGATGTAGCCTGGAAACTAAGACGGTTCCAAATTTGGAGTCCGCGATACTTTATCCGATGACTATGACCATATAATTGCCACGTACTTAGAAAATGCATAACTTCTAGCATATATTGATTTTGAATTTCTACGCACAACGACGACGTAGCTGTACTTCTAGACATGTCCCAATTTCAGCAACAGTTGCAAGGGTTGCCAGGGTATGATCTTGTTATGGACAAGTTCAATGATTATGCGGAGGACCATTTCAATAACATTAATCCATACGAAGATGAAGGAAGAAGAAGAAAATTAGGACCCTATAGTACACCAGAGGAGCAGAAGCTTTGGAAAAAAGTACAAAAGAAGGCTTGGATTCACGACAAGTGCTTTCTTGGTTCCTGTGGTGTAGGTATGGATTGCGGCTTGGGTTTAGCTCCATTAGTGGTTTTTCTTTTGCCAGGACTTGGCCCTCTTTTAATGTACGTGGTTCATACACGGTTGCTAACTATGGTAGAAAAAGAGATGCAACTTCCAAACAAGCTTATCGCAGAAATGCAAGGAGAAATTGTTTTCAACATGATCATCACTTTTCCTCCAATCATTGGCTCATTTTTCAGTTGGTTATATGGTTGCTCAACCAGGAATGCTGGCCATATATATAAGTACATGGAGCACGTTGGTAAGCTAAGGCAGGAAAATAAGGTGCCTACATACTCTGGACCTATATCAAATCCAGCTTCCCATCCAGCTTCGCATTCTAGGAGTGCTGTTCCTTCAAATGGCCCTAATGGAAGGAGATACAATAAACATAACGACAGGAATTTTGCACAGAGTGAACAAAGGACAGGGTTTGTTTGAACGATAGTGTGATCTGAGGAGTTCTCTATTAAACTACGCAGCCAAAAACATATTAACGTTTTGTAGTAAAATTTCGGAGTGAGCATTTGCATAATTTTTTCATAGTCATAATCTCAATATCAATATAATATTGATAAATATTTTGCCATTCTTAACAATGTATGAAAGACCAAAAGGAATAGAAAACTGTAGAATTTGGATCGATGGATGCTTTGATTTTGCGCATCACGGTATGTCTTCTCGAATCATCGTACTATATAAGTAGTAAAGTACTAACAGGTATGGGCCACGCGGGTGCAATGCTTCAAGCAAGGCAATTAGGAAAAGAATTATACGTTGGGGTACACTCAGATGAAGAAATATTGCTTAATAAGGGTCCTGTGGTGATGAAAATGGATGAGAGAGTAACAGCTGTTGAAGCGTGTAAATGGTCAACAGAAGTAATTCCAGGAGCACCATATGTTACTGATCCGAAAATAATGGATAAATACGACTGCAAGTATGTTGTACACGGTGATGATATCACTACTGATGCAGATGGAGAAGATTGTTATCAATTAGTCAAGGATTTGGGAAGGTTTGTTGTTGTTAAAAGAACGCCTAATATTTCCACGACAGATTTGGTTGGGAGAATGCTACTAATGGACAAAGTACATCATTATGCATCTCTTGAAAATTGTAGAGATGTCAAACAACATGATTTGTTCAAACAAGATAATTTAGAGAAGTTCAAGGCGTATGCGTCGGACGAATCTGGATTGCAGCTAGGTTCTAGCGTGTATGTAAATTCCTATGGAAATTCAGAACTCACTGCATTGTTCTCCTCTCCAAAGCCTTTTCATAAAATTAGTTACGTCGATGGTGGCTTTGACCTTTTTCATCCAGGTCACATTGAATTATTAAAAGTAATTGCCGGAAAAGCAAAGGAAGATGGTTCGAGTGTGTTGGTTGGCATTCATGATGATCCTACGATAAATAAAATTAAAGGGCTCAATTATCCCATCATGAATATTTTCGAGAGGTCTTTGTGTGTCTTGCAATGTCGTTATGTAGATGGTATAATATTGGGTGCCCCTTACAAGCCATCTTCAGAGTTTTTGGAGAAGATTCCAGGAAAAGTAATCAAGGTATATCATGGACCAACACCGATTATTGACAACGCTTACGATGAAACTAAAGAGCAAGGCTTGTATGCGAAAATCGGGAGGCACAAATATGACGATATGAATACACAATTCATTGTTGATAGAGTTTTGAAGAATAAGGAGGCATATGAAGAAAGACAAAAACGTAAAGGTTGGAAAAGCGAAAGAGAATTATTGCTACAGCAGCAACTGGAAAGTTATTGAAAAGCTTCGTAAAATGTATCTTTAGACTATTTATATCGTAAATTCGTACTACAATTCATATTCCTCATAAAGTGATATAGTCCAAGTTTCTGGACTTCAACCTTGTAAATCGGTTTCCAACTTGTCATTCAAGATTCTCATGTTGGCTTCATTCAATTGATGGTTGGAGTTTCTTCTTTCTGAGCGACCGAAGAAGTTGAAATCTTCATTTAACTCATCTAATTCATCTCCCGGTTGACCCCAATTGTTCTTTCCGGCGCCCATTTTCTTTACCTTCTTTGGATTCATATTGGTCGGTCCTTTATGCGTAAACCATCTAGCTTGACCCTTTGCTTCGTGAATTGTCCATTTATGAGTTTTTGACATGCTTAATTTCTTCTTATTTGTTAATTTATTTCTTAGAAATAATGTTTGAATACTTCGACGAGATTTCAACTTTCTAATTCTTGATCAATATTTATAGTCATGATCTTGTGACGTAGACATTTCTAGAAATCGCTCAAAAAGTGTGGGGTCATGATATTATGCTCCTTTATAGGAGGCTACGCTGTATGCAGTATAAGACGAAAACGGTTGCATTCTTTTTTGATTGCAAAATGAGAAGTACAAAAGACCTCTAACTCAACGCTTTAAAGAGTCTGACCTACAAGTAACTCTATATAACGTTATCCATTCCTATAGTAGTTCATAGGGACCTTTCAAAACTTGGACTGTGTCCAATTGAATTAAATACTTTAATTTTATACTTGGTCGTAATAAACTTCTTATTTTAGGCATATTTTGACTAAAGTACATGTAAAAGAGTTCAAATCCCTATATTAAAACGTGTTAGTTGTGTAACTTGGAAGAACACAATCATATACTGCAAAAGTGATTCAGAACCACAAAAACTCGGCTTTGACTGCAGTTATTGTATTTGTGGATGAGCCTAAACTGTCTATAAATAAGACAAGAGAGCAGCTTCAAAAAGATAAATATTAAAGTTACAGAAAGAAGACAGAAGACAAACAGCGAAATAAAAAATGCAACTCAGTTTTTCGTACATAGTTACGGCTATGATGGCTAGTTCAGCCTTAGTTGCTGCTGGCAAAGCACCTAAGATAAAAAAGAACCCCAAGGATGTAGTTGCAATTGCTGACTTTCCTTTTGGATTTGACCTGAAGGTAAAGGGAAACATTGTTTTCACAGCAAAGAAAGGAAAAGCGGTTAAGGTTCACGTTGACATGACTGGGTTACCAAAATCTGGTGGTCCGTTTGTGTACCATATTCATGAATACCTGGTGCCAGAAGATGGTGATTGCGATGCTGTGGGAGATCATTTCAACCCTTACAATGCACCTCCAGATTGTGATAATCAAAAGAAGGATGCTTACTGCCAGGTCGGAGATCTATCTGGTAAACACGGTTGGATAGACACTTCTTGCTTTGAGACAAAGTACGTCGATCCATATCTATCATTAAACAAGAAGTCGAAGTCTTATATCGTTGGTAGGTCTATCGTTTTCCACTTTGCGAACTTGACTAAGTTTGCATGCGCTGACATCCAGTTGGCATCAGATTTGAGGGTCGCAAGCTTGTTGGAAGAATATGAAGAAAGCCATAATGAGGATTTAAAAGAGCTTTCAGAAGTCACCGCCGAGGGATACGTATTTGATGAAGAGGAAGCACTCCAATCTGAAGAATTTGAGTCTAACGAACCTCAATACAAAGATTACGTCCCAACGATGCCAAGTCCCCTCCATTATAAGAACGTTACATCTAATTTGACGACTCCTCAGGGCAGCGGACAAGCAGGCGCTAGCAATCTGTCCAATGCCACAAATCACCAATCTCCAAATTCTGAGAATGGTTCATCGCTCAAAGGTCTTGGAATTTCAGCCATCTTAGCATGTGTGGCAGGATTATTAATCTGAGTGGTGAAGCCAAAGCTACACATGTCAGTTTTTTGGAATTAACGTTGAAAAATTTAAATTTGATGCAATTTGAACATCCAGGGAATTATTATCTCTATTCTATATATTATATCAGTTTACTTTTTAAGTATTTCCTTTTGACTTCGTAGCCCATATCTAACTAATGCCTTAACTCTTAATGTCTCACCATATCGAATCAATATAACACTACAGACTAGCCCCAACCATAGAATAAAAGCGCTGATTGTGCATGACCATCCAACGCCTATACTATCAATACTCCTCAAACAAGTTGCTGAAGCGACTGCTCCAGCGAGATATCTTGAAAAATAACTACTGGCAATACCATCTCCATGGAGTTCTGGCATTGAGTCAACACAGTAGGTATTGGTTGCTGGAAAAATGCACGTCTGAGCAACTCCACTTAAAAACATGAATATTATTGGTACAGCCATACCTCCAACTTTTTTCTCGATTGACCAGCCGTATATCAACATCGATACAGGGTAGACGATTCCTAACGGAATCAAGACGGTTCTTAGTCTGTCTTCAGGAACTCTCCTACCACGCTTTTTGATATATCTTTTTACAACATAGTCTGCCCAACGACCACCGAAAAGACTACCAATGAGATACCCTACGCCAGGAGGAAGGTAAAATAACCCACTATAGATGGGCTCAGTTAGGTCAAACCTTGGGTCAACAACTTTTCTTATAGGCGTCAACAAATTATACATATTGTAAAGAATCGCAATACTAATATAGCCATTGATCGATAAGTTAGGATACTTCAATGCAGTCATAATTCTAAGAGGATTGAAGCCTATGAATACGAACTTCTTCTTAGGGTTTTCTTTTCGAGCTTCTCTTAAAATTATTGAATGTTTAGTTTCTTCTAACGTCTCAGGCAAAAAAACTAGGGCCATTACAAATACGCTACAACCTATACCTGCTAAAACCCAAAAGATGACCCTCCAACTTGTGAAATTAACTATGATACCACCAATAACACCTCCAAACCCAGTACCAACTTGTGATCCCATGACTATATAGGACATATTAGTTCCTCTTAATACCGGTGGATACAAGTCTCCAACAATGTGACCACCAATACTGAAAAAGGAAGTACCAAATAAGGCTGTTAACGATCTGAAAACGTAAAACATTGCCAAGTTTTGAGAAACTGCAACCAAGATCGTCGTAACCGTAAAAAGAGAACAGCACCATAAAAATGTATTTCGCCTACCATAAATATCGGATAGAGGTGAGAACACACAAGGTGAAAGAGACATAAATATGCAATATACCGCACTAGAAATATTGATCACTTCAGCAGTGGTATTAAACCGTGCTGCAATCTCAGGAATAGCCGGTAGGAATGTTAGACTTGACAACGGTGACAAGAATCCAGAAATCGCAGCAATGGCTACACATAATCTCTTTGTTCTCTCAGGAAATCTAGAAAATTTCTTATCGCTAGATATGGACATCGACTTCTTCAAATTGGCCTCTAAGTCTTCAGAAGTTTCATTATTTGACGGTACGCTCGATCTCTTAGACTGAATTCTAGAAAGGTGTCTAGAAAGTGCATCATCTGCGACACTTCTCAAGTCTAATGGTATAGCTTCGCTTTGATACCCTGTTTGATCGTCAATTATTAATTCATTTTCTGTCGCTAGAGAATTCAAGCTATCAGAATGTAAGCTATCGTTATCGTAGGCCATACTCCAGCTCTATAGTTTAATAAGAAAATTATTCTTCAACCTTTTCATAAAAGTTCTTTAGATGTGGGGGTATTGTTTGTTCAGCCCCTCAGTCGCATCGCTCGCATCTTTCTGTTTGGGGACTGGATGAATAGCAGATGGAGAGCGCACCAACTCATACCTGAATGTATTTTATCTTATGATGTAGTTCATCGTCTAACTGCTTTATATCATACTCTCGACTGCAAACACACCTATCATTTATGACTTTAAATGTTTTTATATTACTTTCATCATGAATTAGGTTGCATCACAAACCTGTCTATAAACTATTTACTTTATGTCAATATTATTGAATTCTTCACCTTATCTAACCCGTATAATCTGATACAGTCTATGATCACCCTTTTGGAAGAGCCCTGTAGGTCATCAAAAGGAGCCAGGATCATTTGTTGCGACTTAAGTGCATATATATTCACAACGAAGGTGTGGCCAATTACGTTCTCATTGAGCCACACTTTTATTTGCCATAGGGGAATAAGACCTGGCACTACGGACGGTATTTCTTTGTCTAAAGACCTTGTATTAAAATTAACTCCATAGGTTGACAGAAGCTCATGAGCAATATTTTCAGCATTCAAGTATAGCTGTTCATTACCGTATAGTGAGTCGCTTATATTTTTTAGACATTTCCCTTGAAACTTACTTGGTGATTCTGATTGAGGAAAACTGGAGTTTTGAACGCCGATTTCTTTCAGGAGGTCAATATCAATATCTTCGTCTTCTATTACGAAAAACTTACCATTTTTTATAAACGGTTGTAGCTGAGATATGGGGAAGTATGTCTCGGTACAAACATCTAAAAGCTCACCCCCGAACTTCAGTTTGTATTGCATTTTCGGACAATCATCAATATAGTAACCTAGGTAATACCAATCTAAGTTGAGGTGATCACATATCATCAACTCTCTCAAACCCGACAAGGTACCAAGTGACAAGTGGGAATAGTCCGGATCCCAAATGAAATAAATAGACGACATGCCGGAGGGTAAGAGATCAACAACTGAGATTGCTATTAGTTTTCCATCGAGGTAATAGCAGTCATGTGCTGAGCCAACATAGCGATTCACCCTACCACTTTTACTATTCTTATCCACTGTAGTCCAGGAATTTAAATGATCCCAGTCAGCAGTACATTCGTCTTTTGGGAACGGGTTATCACATAGAAAACGTTTGAATGACAGCTTTGAAATATCTTCCGGATCATCATTATGTACTTTGATTTGATACTTCTTGTACAATTCAAATTTCTCATCTGAAAACTTGGAGGGTCCAAATACTGTGTAAAATCTGGTGGATTCCCTCTCCGCTTTAACTAATGAATTCAAGTCAAATGCAGAGCCCTTTTTTGACAACGTTTGACTTTGAGGGCCATTGATTGCACTTGTTGCTCTAATGAACCTATTAATAGTTTTCCTGTGCTGCTTGTTTATCTTCATCTCTTGTAACCTTGTCCTAATTGTGAACAACCGACAGCAGTTTCGAAGCATATCCTGTTTATATAGAAAAGTACCCGATCTCCTAAATCCTCGATTAATAAGGTCATCATATTGCTGATATGTCATTTGCTCAACCTGGGATCCAATCGTAACATGTTCTGCTTTGGTAGGAATAGATGGCAATTTCTTATCTTTGAAACTATCTACAGCATAAAAGTCAGATTTTTTGCAATTGCAATATCCACAATGTTGACTCACCATATAATATGGGCCCGTTAAGACCATTGGGACATCATACGCTTCGCTCATTCTCGCTATAGTCCCGCCGTATCTATCTGATTTTATTTCGTTTAGCAATAGCAGATTTTGTGTAATTGGATATTGTAGATGCGATTTTTACGTTTTAGACATTAACGTTTATAGTGTTCTTCTACTCCGAATTTGTCATTACATTATTATTTGGGCAGAAGTTATTACCAAGTTATGGGAGGATCTTCAAAAACAAGCCCAATAAAGAAATCTAATAAACCGATTACTGGGGTAAAAGTTGAAGAAGAGCAGAGTGTAATTAAACCAAATGGTGTAAAGGAGACAGCATCAGATGCAGATGGCGATGGGGCAGACCATGGAATCTTGTCAGATCCAGAGGATTATTTAGAAGAAGATGAAACTTTAGATTTGGATTTGACCAATGGTGCTCAAAAAATTTGGTTAGTTAAATTGCCACGTTATTTATCAGACTCTTGGTCTAATGAAGGTGCCAGTGGGGCACAATTGGGTACTGTCAAAATCAGACATACCAATAATAAATTGCAAGTGAAACTTATGCTCGACGAGAAGCTCAAAAAGCCAAACATAGCTCTGGAATACAATATCAGCATGTTGAATACCCAAGTAAACAACTCGTATGTGTTCAGTGAAGAAAACTTAAAAAAGTTTAAACAGGAGTTGACAGAAGTGGGAGATATGCCAGAGCAACCTACATTGCAACCTGTCGACAAAAAGAAAGGAGTTGTGAAACCAAACTCGTATTTTAGAGTTCAAAAAAATAAAGATGGCAGTCCTTCAACGAAAAAGTACGTCCCATATGTCAAAACCATCCCTAAGAAAACTGCGTTAGTAGGAAAAATATGCCATGATTGTCAAATAATTCCCTCCAAAGAGGATAAAAATTACAGTCAAATTTTGTCTGGCAGAAAAAATATACAACCTGCAAAGCAACGACCTAAAGTCACATTGTTAGATGAGATTCCAGGTGTTGTCCAATCTAATGCAGGCCCATCTATTAAAGGTAATAATACATCTGTCTTTCTTAAGTCAAGCTTAAGTAAAAATAAGACTGGTGAAGGCAGAGCCATAAGGATGCCGAAGAAGGATTTGTTGGATTTGCTTTTCAGGTTATTCGAGGAATACGATTATTGGTCCATGAAGGGACTCAAAGAACGGACAAGACAGCCAGAATCATATTTGAAAGAGTCTTTAGACTCAATTGCTATTTTAATCAAAAAAGGGCCATACACTAGTAAATATAGTTTGAAGCCAGAATATAAGAGATTGAGAGATGCAGGTAGAACCACGAACCTAGAAGAAAATGACGAGGAAGAAAACAAAGATGAGGGCGATGATATTGAAATGGAAGATGTCATTTAATTCTTCCAATGGAATTAAATATAAAAGCTACATTAAAACGAGTAACAGATTAACATATATTAAATACATAACATTTAACTTACAAGTTCTTGATGTCTAAGGTTGGTGGCAAAGATTGTTGCAATTTCTTAGCCTTAGAAGCATCATTCACAACCAAAGTGTATTGATATCTAGAACCTCTAACTTTAAATTTAGTTTGTTTGAATTTCTTACCATTAGAGTTAATCTTTTGGTTTACTTTGACGACAGCTGACTTGATGTCAGATCTTCTTGCCAATTCAACGAATTCCTTGATGTCTTTGATTTCACGCTAGAAGAGTTAGTAAATGCTCTTATAAGATTGACTAGTAATAGTTTGTAGATCCATGATTTCGACCGTAACTTCACATTTCTTTCGCCCACTTCAAAACCCACGTAACTTGTGTTTCTAAGTGCTAAGATCGATTTAGGTCCCGCCTATCTCTTATAGTTCTTGCATATTCAATAGTCTTCGTAGTCTCTCTTGTACTATTTTCTTGAACTTTTTTGTTTACAGTATTCTTGGTAATCATTCAATCAAAATATACGGAAATATAAAAACAGTCATTGTAATCAAGATGTAATCTAAACCTTGCGATACATACAGCCATGTCTACTAATTTTTTATGATAATTGGTGCTTAAGAAACCAAAGTGTTGTAGTATTAAGGCGATGTGAAAAATTCCTTCAACAGTACCGAGAATAAAAAAACTATCATCACGTGAGCATTTATTCTTAACTAATGCGGGTAGAGCCCTAACGGTATTCAGATGATGAGTGAATACAATCAGAGATTCAATAAAGTAGTTATAAATGCTATAACGTCGATGTTCTTATAAATATATAAGGTAATGTACTCACTTCATCACACTCTTCCTTACTATTAAACAGAGTTTCTTGCAAAATAAACTAGAAAAAAAAAGAATATTATTAAAACTGAACTTAGGTTGTAATCAGTCCTCTGAAAGAGCATCAGATGGAGTGACTAGTCTAACTTGGCCATTTCCTTTCACAAAATGAAATCAACCGTTTTATTGCCGTGATCCATCTCCTTGTTTTATCATCAATCATTATATTCGAGGGTTTATCAACGCCTTTGGTTCTCAGAGAAGCACTTCTAGAATGTATACCCACATTTTGGACACCAATGGGCCAAGCAGCGTTACCGATACTTAGCTTAAGATAACTCTCATTGGCTTTGTTATAGTCATGCATTTGAAGATAATAAACAATGGTGCTCAACGATATTAGTAATTCTTTAGAAAGCTTATGCGAACGTAACTTGTACAATAGAGTCACTAAGTCCTTCTTTACTTCTAATAGAAGATCACTTTCTTTATCATCATGGACACTTGAATCCCATTCCAGAATGAGATACTTGAGATAAGATCGTATTTGCAAATACAACTTATGGTCATGTATATCGTTGCCTATATCAGATGTTGAAATACTTTTATCCACCAGATCCTCTTTCTCTAGTTGAATTCTATACCTTTCCTTTTTTTGATGTAACTTTCGTATCAGATCCAATCTCATAAATTTCTCTATCTTTGATCCAGATAAGTTTTCTTCTCCCATAGCTAGAAGCATTTTATCAAGCTGATCATCGCTGGTTGACTCAAGCAATTTGGATTCGTCGTCTTCTATACCTGTCGCTATTGTGTCTTGCTTTCCATGTGTATCATTATCTACCTCCGGACGATCATACTTCAATTCATTTGGCGCACCATCGGTGTCCGCAGTCACTTTTGCATCATTGCACTCATCTCCAGTTCTCTTAAGATGCAACGTATCTGAATCAACCTGACGATCCCCTGACTTCTTTTCTAGCTTCCTCTTATCATCAATCTTCCTCCTTTTATTATCAATCTCCTTAGAAATGAGACTAGAAAAGTCCATTGGCTGATCAAATTAAAGAGTTAAATTTAAGGTTATCGAATTCGGTAATTACCCAATTTTTAGGGAAGCGAATTGGAGACTTTCTCCAGAAATCAGATTGGGATATCTTTTTTTTTTACACTCAAGTATATTAAACAGATAAAAGCAAGCACTCAACTCTTTGATAGGAGTAATCATATCATTGAGAATAAGATCAGGTGTTTAGGACCTTTACCTAATCACGGTTTAAATAATACTCTAGAATTCGGGCAACATCCGTGAGAGATTCTAGCAAAAATCAAAAGTGTAAGTTCAAGCTAGGCTCGACCATTAGTTGAACTTCGTTTAGGATAGTATGGCAGGTGAAAACTCAAGTAGCGCAGTGTCTAACAGTCCAGCAAAAGGAGAGAAGGATACCAGAAGGAATTCCGCTGGAACTGGCAATACTGAGATCAGCTATAGCGAAGCTACAGATGACGACGAGAGTGAAGTGAGAGCCAGATTTGTGAGAAACGATCCTTTTAGCGATGACAGTCCCAATGCTAATGCCGCGGAAACAAGGCCTCAAACATCTCCATTACTTTCATCTACTCCACCGACAGTGGCAAAATCTTTAATTAAAGCATACCCTTATTTGATTATTGTTAATAAGTTATTGGCAGTTTTCACATGGACCAATGAAAACTACTGGGTCAATATTGTGATAGTTAGTTCTTACGCTTTAATAGTGTTATATTTTGAGAATATTGTTACCTGGTTTGGACATCTTATAATTGTGGGAATTGTTACTTTATATGCTTTATTGAACACCAAGATTTTGGAGGAAGCAAATCTACGCCCAACTTTGGATGATGTTGTTCAAGCTCTAACTGCCACGCGTATAAAGGCTGATTTATTGTTGAGTCCTGTTACATCTTTATCTCTAACAGCATATGACATCAAAAGACTATTGTTTACAACTGTCTTTCTTACACCGATTTATTTGATAGTCACATTTTTATTGATCAAACCAAGAATTATCTTATTGGTTTCGGGAATATATGTCTTAACATATCATTCATCATATTCGAGAGTGACTAGAAAGATTTTATGGAAGATCAAACTCGCGAGGTTGATTTGCTTTTATTTGACGGGTTTAGATTTCCTGCAAGCTAGGAATCATTCTTTATTCGCTGCTGCATTCGCCAAAGTTCAAAAGAATTCTGGCGGTTCATTGGGCTCGATTGGTTCGAGCAGCGACAGTAAGCCTGTAAGATTTACATATGTGATCTATGAAAATCAGAGAAGATGGCTAGGCATCGGGTGGACTTCAAACTTGTTATCTTATGAGAGAACTCCATGGACAGATGAATTTTTAAACGAATCTTCTTCTATTGAATCGTTTCAGTTACCAAACACTGATAATGATGAATTTAATAACCATAAGATGAATGGAGCAAATTGGAGATGGGTAGACAAGACATGGAGATTGGACTTGACGAATGACGGAGCAATTACAATGCCAGTTTCAAAAAGATCAAAGACTAATGCTGACCCCGCTCCAGATGAAGGATTTATATACTATGATAACACGTGGAAAAAGCCTTCAACTGAGGATTCATACTCCAAATATACCAGAAGAAGACGATGGATTCGAACTGCTGAACTTGTGTTCAATGCAAGCGTTGATGCAAGAAATCAAACTAGCGACGAGGAGGTCATTCAACCAAAGAACTCTTCTCCCTCTCAAGCAAAACAGAGAAAATCTTTACGCTTTTCGGAACCAGAGATAAATAAGCCTGGGTTAGAAAAGATCCCGTCAGACGCCGACGAAACTAATACCGAGAAAAAATCTTCAATTGAATCTGCTTACGATGCACTTGAAAAAAAGAACTCGCAATCTAAGAAGAAAGAAGACTAAGATTACAACGATTTTAACAATTCTACCCTTTCGTTTTATATCACTCATCTTGAACATGATTTCTCCTCAAATCTCTATTTAATTTTAAATGCGACTTGACTTAGTTGCTATGATAAATATATCTGCAAGAACTTACAATGTAGCTTTAGACTTCCATTATTAATACAATTGCACCATGTTCCACTTGGTGTTACTATGTGTCTATCTTACATCTATCTTATCATCTATCTGATTCATATTAGATCGGTCGGCCGGTCCTTATCTACTGGTGAGGTTACGTGGAGCCCAACTTTTGCAGGACATGTCCACAATTCCACATATGTTTAGGGGCACACTGTATCTATAGACACCATCAGTCCAGCAACTCTAACGAGCCTTTCAAAATCCCCTTAGCAATGATGCATACATAGCAACGGAGATCCCCATATAGTTATTCAGAGCGCTATGAAATGATTCGATGTGGTTAGCAACCACATCAACACAACCTGTAGGCCGGCCGGATTTGCGATTATCTCCCCAATATAATGCTCAGAATTTGTTTTAACGCGCACTACACTAAAGAGTTCGGAACAACCCGAGTATTGACTATTATCTGCCGCGTTCGATAAGGGAGGAATCGAGCAAGCTTTCACTAAGATCTGAATTTATAAGAGGTCAATTTCATCCTTTTGAAACAATAGAAAGATTTCAAATTAAGCTTAATCATTTAAGTAACTAGAAATAAAATAGAATGTCAGTTCAATTGTTAGACTCATCATACGGTAAAGGAAACGTTAAATTTCTTAAAGTCAAGAAAAGTCCTTCCAATCCATCGGAGCAGAATGTGTTGGAGGCCAATGTACAAGTATTGTTGAAAGGTAACTTTGACATATCTTATACTGAAGCTGATAACTCACCCATTGTCCCTACAGACACTGTCAAAAACACTATTTTAGTGTTGGCTAAGACCACAGATGTTTGGCCAATAGAAAGGTTTGCTGCCCAGTTAGCAAAACACTTCACTAACAAATACAACCACATTCAAGGAGTTGAAATTACTATAACACAATCCAGATGGACAAAGTATAGTGTGGAGGGCCAATTGCATCCACATTCCTTTAAACATGAAGGTCCCGAGACCAGAAATACATTCTTGACCTACGACAAAACCACCAAGAAATTGCTCATTGTGTCCTCGATCAAAGACTTGACAGTTTTGAAATCTACAGGTTCCATGTTCTACGGGTTCAATGTCTGTGATTTTACTACTTTACCACCTACTAAAGATAGAATACTTTCAACCGATGTTGATGCAGCTTGGACTTATGATCCGAAGGTGATTTCTACATTGGAGACCGTGTTCAAAAAGGCAGACGAAGGCTTATTTGATAATACTTACGAAAACGCAAGAAAAATCACTTTGGATTTGTTTGCTTTAGAAAACTCTCCTTCAGTGCAAGCCACGATGTATAACATGTCGCAAAAAATATTAGAAGAGGTTCCAGAGGTCAAGCAGGTCAGCTACACATTGCCAAACAAGCACTACCACTTATACAACTTGGAATGGAAAGGCATCAAGGGTAACGGAGATTTGTTCTATCCTTCTCCGGATCCAAATGGATTGATCAAGTCGACTGTTGGAAGGAAGGGTCAAGCAAAGTTGTGATCATAATAAATCGTTTAGGAGATCTTTCGTTATTTAATTTAAGATAAATATTGATTATGCATTTTAATTAGATAAGCAATGTAAATATGCTTTAGCTCATATATTGTATCTTAATTGTACAACGCATTGTAATCGAAAATCGCAGCATATTTCATTGATATCAATGAGATGATGAGACAAAAGATAATGAAAAAAAAAAAATTTCTTGTACGAAAAAAAGAAGAACATTAACACGGTGCTACTGTTATATTCGGCCGTAGCTTGATATGAACAGGACCTTGACTGTTGTTGCTGCCACTGCTTTTCTCACAGTAGGAATTGTTGAAGGAATCCATAAATGGAGAGAAACGAATCAAAAAAAAAAGAAGAAGTCTTCTTTGAAGAAACCTGTTACTGAGACCAAAAAGCGCTACTCCGAAGAGCTCATAAGGGAGCAGCTTGCAAGAAACTATGTATTTTTATCAGAGAAAGGAATGGAAAAGGTAAGGAAACAGCATATAATTGTGGTGGGATCAGGAGGTGTAGGATCTTGGGTTTCTACTATGTTAGTAAGATCAGGAGTGGGTAAGATCAGAATCATAGATTTCGATCAAGTGACCTTGAGCTCTTTGAATAGACACTCAGTTGCTACTTTGGCCGATGTTGGTACTCCTAAGGTCGATTGTATAAAGAAACATTTGCTAGAGGTGGCACCATGGGTTAATATTGAGACGAGAAACCAATTATGGAACTTGGAGTCCGCCGAGGAGTTACTTTTCGGTGATAGCTTTGAGCCAACATATATAGTCGACTGTATCGATAACATGGATACGAAGGTAGATTTGCTAACATACTGCCACGAAAATAATTTGCCAGTTGTGTCTTCGGGAGGGGCAGCTTGCAAGGCAGATCCCACGAGAATCAATATCAGTGACATTTCAAAAACAGAAGAAGATCCGTTGTCACGTATTGTGCGTATTCGTTTAAAGAAAAGAGGAATAATAACCAATATTCCTGTTGTGTTCTCTGCAGAGAAACCCGATCCCAGAAAAGCGCAACTTCTTCCCTTAGATGATGATGAAATCAAGAAGGGAGACGTTGACATGTTATCTGCACTTCGGAATTTTAGAGTCAGAATTTTGCCTGTGATAGGTACTATGCCTGCGATGTTTGGTTTGACGATAGCTACTTACTTGTTGACTTCCATCGCAGGCTATCCTATTGAGCCAATTGAAGGCAAAAATAGATATAAGCTCTATGATGGGCTTTATAATAGCTTAGCTGGGCAACAGTCCAGACTAGGTGAACTTGATCAAAGGTTTCCAATAGCATTAAACGATGTGAATTATCTTTTGGAAGAAGTATTTCACGGCAAATCGCCCATATCCAATTACTCCACCAGGTTGACTCTCTCAAGATGGGATCCAAAGAAAGATATTTCTTTGCAGAATGTAGTAGTTATGACTAAGGAAGAGCAGAAAAGACATGAAGACCGAATATTACTCGGTAATGACTCAATTGAAGATGTTTATTCTCCGGAAGTTTTAGAAAGAGTTAAAGCTAGGTTTGCAGATGAGAGATACTACTCACAATTCAGATGATTCTTAATTTCACTTGTATATACCATTTATAATTAGTCTTGAATTAGAAATCAACAATTTTCGGTACGTTCACTTCATGCCGAAAGGGCGGAATATTTCAATTTTGGTTTTAGCGATTTTGGTGGCACAATTGAATTATTTTTCATTCCCAGTACTGAAAATAGTAGGCAATTTGCAATTTCTATCTCCATAGTGATATTTAGATTACAATGCTCAGATTGAATACTCTTGGTGTGCGTATGGCTGCACGTAAAAGACCATCTAACATCTTACTTATAAATCCAATTAAAGGGTTCGGTAAAATGAGATTCCAAACGAGACTTCAAACTACAAAAGCAACGAAGCCAGAGGGAAAAAAAGCCACGGGTATAAAGGCACTTGTCAAAGAATATGGATATTCAGCACTAGGTGTTTACCTAGCTTTAACGGCCATTGATTTACCAATTTTTTATATCTTGGTCCATTCTATGGGAAAAGATGAAATCGAGTATTACGAGAACAGAGTTAAGCAAACTTTTGGATACGGAGTTAGCGACGAAGAATTGAAGAAAAGGCAGGAGATCAATAAAATTCATGAAGAAATAAGCGCAAAAAATGAACCCGAAATACAAGAGAAGAATCCCAGTTTACTTCACCGTATTCTTCAATCATTTTCTTGGACCGAATTCGCTATTGCTTACGGGATTCATAAGTCATTTATATTTATTAGATTGCCCATAACTGCTGCGATCACACCGAGTATTGTGAAGTCATTAAGAGGTATGGGTTTTAAAATTGGTACTCATAATTTGTCTGCAACTGCTTCAATTGCGAAAAGTAACATTAAAGACTTCACAGCCTCTAGTCCTAATTTTGGAACTAGGCCAAACAAGAAAAAGAAGTGGTTCAGTTGGTTCTTTTAAAATAGGCTCTTGTGAACGTTGTAAATAGTAACACTCTTATCCTGTTAGTCAATAACACGTACACGTATATAAATAAATAATAAATAAATATATATATGTAGAATAATCATATGCCTATGAGCAATTTGCATCTTTCATAAACAAAGAATGAGCAAGCTGCCATTGGAATTACCTTTAGATAACCAATGCTTAATCCAACAAATAAACCTCTTACTCCACTTTCCTTGATTATCAACTTTCCCGTGTCAGTGAATGAGAGGAAGCGGCCCTGATTGACAGTACCTCCTACCTGCATTCTTCTTCTAATGACTTCAAAAGGATATGCTGCCGTTTGAGAACACATGCCGGCAATTCCTCCAGCGCATAGTTGGGCATAGACTCTCAACGGAGGTCTTGAATCTCTAGATGTTGTGGTGCCATTGCTTTTCACAACATTTTGTATCGCAACACTATTGCTTACAGCATATTTTGAGAGATACTTTGACCTGAACATGTCGTGAATCAAGTCATGAGTATAAAATGCAACACCTGCGTATGGAATCATCCCAAGAATAGTTGGAGCAAATCCTCTATAAAAGTTTGAAATAGAAGCAACTCTAGGAGGCAATCTATTTCTCACCTGAGCTAGCCAGGTTGAATCGTTGACTATCATTGGCGGAGTTTCATTAAAAATGTTTCTAATCGTCATATGTAGCATTCCTCTACGGTTGGTTGAACCGAAGTTATGTTTTTGTCTAAGAGATTTTGTTTCGAATGCCATCCTCACACGAACTAGATCTAACGGGTAAGTGAAAAAAACACTTAATAATCCGCTGAATGAACCTGCCATAATTCGTCTAATGGCAGTTTCATATAAATCATCTGGAATTAGGACCGCCCTAATTTGTTCATAAGCAACAAATTTAATAGCTGCATAAGGAAATATTCTCATTAAAGTAACAGAATGACCCTGAAATAAACCATAGATACCATCATTAAGCCAAATTTGTTTCGATGCTCTAAATAAACCAAAAAACTTTCCTCTATACTTCAAAAAATCGGGATTTGATGTCTGAAATAATATCTTGACTCTGTCTAATGGTGCTATCAATGTCTTTGCTGCACTTCCAGCTATACCACCAGCTATCCCTGACCTTATAACGTATTCAAATGATTGTTTGTCTATGACTCGAACTTCTTCCATAGGTGTCGATTCATCATTACTTATGGCATCAGGAGCCATCTTAGTCACCATCTTTGAATCGCCTGAGGTCTTATGTAACAGGTAACCCTGATAGCTAATGCTTTTCTCAGGCATCAATTTCTATTCTTATAATCAACTAATTCTCGAAAATGGCGACAAAAATTTCTAGTATTTTATATGAAACTTCTTAGAAAATAAAACAAACATAAATCTCTATTAGAGTGATCAGAAATTAGCTAATAATCCGAATGTCTTAAGCCTCTTTTTGAGTTTTCCTCTCCGTAATTCTAAGCAAAGAACAGATTTCTAAAGATGAACAAAATATGGGGTCGAGAAAGGTTACAAAAATGATGACAGTAATTTTTTGAACGGGTGACTAAATTCCAATTCAGTATGTGAAAGCAAAGAGCAATTTTTAGGCAGTCTAATTTTTAATACATTTAATACTTACTAAAGCCCGACTAGGTTCATTGAAGCATGCTTTCTTAATTATCTTTATATTGTGAATAATACCTAAAAATACATTTATATATTGAAATTCAATCAAAAAGTTGATCAGTGACCCAGAATATGGCCCCTATACCCTGACGTTCTATCTTTATGATAGTTTGACGGAGATCTTCCTCTTATTATCAAAGGAGGAGTCTCAATTGAACTTAAAAGAATAGGCTGAATTTGAGAGTCCTCGTCTTCGATAATTCCTAAAAGCTCGACGTGCAAAGTAAAATATCTAGAATTAACGGAAGTTGATTTAATTCTAATGGAGGAAGTGAATTGAATTCTTTCAAACCTAGCCACTCTTGCAATAGAGTCACTTGGATAATTTTTTAATACGGAATCATCCTTGAGAGTATCCAAGTTAGCATTGTGATAGTATTCAGCCCGGTCAAAGTAAAATATCTTGTTCATATTCTCAATCTTATTTCCGTTTCGCTTATTGCAGGAAGCCCTTACTGTCTCATGATCAGGTAAATCACCAGGCACGGCAGGATATATGGGTGGAGGAAACTGTGGACCCTTGTCTCTTTTAGCAGTATGCTGAACAAGACTAATTGAAACGTCATCATCAGAACATTTAGCAACTAAACGTATAGCAAAATAGCTGATTTCAACTTTGTTTTCTCCCACAGAATCGCCGTTCTTTGATGCCTTCTCAAAAGTATAAAACTTATTTTGAATAAAGCGTTCGAAATCAAAATTCTCCAAAGAAAAAGCGGCCACCAACGTGAAGTAGTTCCTCTTATATCCAATCCAAGTGCCGTTTTCACCCACTTCGAAGCCGCGGTCTATTCTTGCTTCCAAAATTGGATTTACATCCATATCATTTCTTTTACAGTAGATGTCTTGGTGATGTCTTGTTTCGCTGAATTGAGGGCCAACTCTGAAAAGATCACTAGATCTTGGTGCCACTTTTCTGGCACCATCCATCAAGTCAGCTTCATTGGCTTGAGCGAGCATTTCTAAATGATGTTGAGTTTGGGCCAACTGATGTTGCTGGTGGTAGTGCTGCTGTGCTAATTGATGATTGAGTTGAGCATTCAATTGATCATGATCATGGTGCTGATGATGATGTGGTTGGTAATGCTGTTGCTGTTGAACATATTGATGATGGAGTTGGTCTTCCTCTTTCAACAGCGGAATACCAGCAACCGCAGAGTTGGCGGCGGCCACAGCTGCCGCTGCGTCATCGGCGGAGATGGTTGGCTCATCATTCGGTATTGACATCATCTTGATTATATGTTTTTTTTTCTCTTTCTCTTGCCTGGGGCCTATTTACCTCTGCTCTGCAGCCTCAGATTTCACTCTATCTAGTAGGGACTATGAAGTGTCCTTCCCTAATAATTTGAGGTTTAACTCACAGCCACTGTAATATTCACCTATGAATCAGCAGGTTTTGTTTAACTTGCCTTGGTATAACTCCTAACACTTATTACCTTCAAGATTGGTATTAGGCTGTTAAATCAATTTTGTGCTATGTTTTTGTTTTGTATCTCTTTTATAAACAATCTATCAGTTCGAAACTTCAAAAATAAAGGAAGGTGGCGACAAATTTGTGTAATAAACATTTTGATGATTTTGTGGCGCAACTTTCATGACTTTGAGGTAACCCGGAACTTACCCCCGGGATTCTAGCACACTAGTGATCGTGTTTTAGGGGCATTCCTAGAGATATGTTCGGGGACAACTAGCACGCTGACGTTTAATAGAGACCAGCTGATTAGGTGTTAAATTATTTGTTGGCTCTATATATAGCTTGAAAGTTGCTTACCTTGCATTAAATATTTCTTCACTCATCCAGGACAGAACTTCCTTCTGAATTTTCCATGTCCTCGGGCTTTCGCTTATTGCGCCTTTATGGCCAAGTTGGTAAGGCACCTCACTAGTAATGAGGAGATCGTCAGTTCGAATCTGGCTGAAGGCAATTATTTTTTTTTATCCTTTTTGTTCTCACCTTTTTGTAATTTTGCAACAAATATGTTTTCTAAAGATATATAAAATTACTTAATTGCAGCGGCTGATACTCAAATAGCTTCGGAAGATAAGCACCTTTTCCTGCCTGTTGCTCAATGGACTTGAAAAGTAACCTTGACGAATACCGTTATACGGATCAAATTCATAGAAGCACTTGCGCTGATTTAGAAGGTGCAAACGGGATATTTGAAGATGAAAAACAAAGCGATTATTATGAAGTAGATGCACCTTATGCCTCTTGGAGCATTGAAAATGAAGCCAGTTACTCTAGCGAGGAAATAAGGATGATTTTTGTTACTTTAGGACGAGTATTTGGATTCCAAAATGACAATGTCAGGAATATGTATGATCATTTTATGATTCAGTTGGATTCTCGTGCAAGTAGAATGAGTTGTACTCTTTCTTTGTTAAGCCTCCATGCAGACTACATTGGAGGTGAACATTCGAATTATAAAAAATGGTACTTTGCAGCGCAGTATGATTTAGATGAAAATATAACAAAGCAGAGTAAAAGAAAAAGTTACCAAAAATTGAAAAAGAATAAAAGGAATAACAAGCTTCCTTACACATTAGATGAATTGAGTGACCGAGACTGCTTATTGGGAATGGAGTATAAGTGGAAAGCTGAGATGAATGCTTATTCTGATCTCGACTACATAATTCAAATTGCTCTTTATCTTTTGATTTGGGGAGAAGCAAATAACATAAGGTTTATGCCTGAATGCATATGCTTTATTTATAAAAGTTGCATAGATTACTATGATACAATTAGTAAATCGAAGGAGAAGCCCTTACAAAAAGAGTTTCATTTTTTGGACAAAGTGATTACGCCATTATATAACTTCATTAGAGATCAACAATATGAACTTGTTAATGGTGTTTTAAAGAAAAATAAGAAAGATCATACTGACATAGTTGGTTATGACGACGTTAATCAATTATTTTGGTATCCAGAAGGATTAAAAAGAATAAAATTACACGATGGTAGAAAGTTGTTTGATATTCCTAAGGAAGAGCGTTATCTTCATCTTCCCTTGGTAAACTGGAATAAGCTTTTTTACAAAACCTATAAAGAAAAGCGCACTTGGATGCATTCTCTCACAAATTTTAGCAGAGTGTGGATTATTCATATCACAATGTTTTGGTACTACACTTGCTTCAATTCTCCAACCTTGTATACCAAAAATTACCATCAACTATTGGACAATAAGCCCGCCGCACAAGTTCAATTGTCTGCCGTGTCATTTGGAAGTGTTATTTCCTGTCTCATATCTATTCTCGCTACAATAACCGAGTGGAGATTTGTTCCAAGGAAGTGGCCAGGCGCTCAACATCTTACTGGGAGGCTCTTGCTTTTGATATTATTGACTCTTGTCAATATTGCACCCTCAATCTACATTTTTGGATTCATTCCCCTAAACGTGTATTCAAAATCTGGACATATCATAGGAGTGGTTCAATTCATCATTTCTGTGATCACGTTCTTATATCTTGCCATTCAACCACCTAATAAATTATTCAGCTTCCTTCTCAAACAAAGCTCAAATGCAATCAGAACTCAGGCATTCACTTCCGCCTTTCCTCAATTGAAATTTAGAAATAAATTGTATTCTTACTCACTATGGGTATGTGTTGTTCTGGCTAAATTTTTTGAGTCATATTTCTTTTTGACATTATCCTTGAGAGACCCAATTCGAGTATTATCTATCATGGAGATGTCAAGGTGTCGAGGAGATATTATATTTGGTACTATTTTGTGCAAACAGCAGGCAAGATTCACTTTGCTTATTATCTATGTTACCAACTTGGTTTTATTTTTTTTAGACACCTACTTATGGTACATTGTGTGCAATTGTATTTTTTCGGTGGCATTGTCGTTTTCGCTTGGTATTTCAATCTTTACACCTTGGAGAAATATTTTTTCACGATTACCAGAGAGAATTTCCAGCAAGATCATATATTCAAATTGCGATCTTAAATCAAACCCTATCTTATTAATATCTCATATTTGGAATAGTATCATATTGTCGATGTATAGAGAGCATTTACTTTCAATTGACCAAGTGAATAAGTTGGTATATCAACAGGTTAGTTCACCAGATTACGATTCCAGCAGCTACATAAGACCTCCTTTGTTTTTTGTCTACCAAGATGATAGCTCTTTTAGTTTGAACGACTTTTTCACACCTGGGAAGGAAGCTGAAAGAAGGATCTCGTTCTTTGCTCAGTCGTTATCAAGCCCAATTCCAGAGCCAATACCTACTCTGGCAATGCCTACATTCACTGTACTTGTTCCTCATTATTCGGAGAAAATAATTTTAAGTTTAAAAGAAATAATCAAGGAAAGTAAAGGATCTAAAGTCTCGTTATTGGAGTACTTAAAATATTTGCACCCGACTGATTGGGACTCTTTCGTGAAAGACACGAAAATTTTGCAGCTATCGCAATCTGCCGACGCTAAAGATGAATCTGACTTTTCTTTTCCACTCAAATCAGGAAAGGAAGATCCGATAGACTTCATAAAAAACCAGATTGATGACTTACCATATTTTTGTGTCGGGTTCAAGGATTCCTCTCCAGAATATACTCTAAGGACGAGAATTTGGGCTTCGCTCAGATATCAAACATTGTACAGAACTATTTCCGGGTTTATGAACTACGAGACCGCTATCAAATTGTTATATCGCATTGAAAATAGCGATGTTGATTCTAAGTACATGTATAGCCCAGAAGAAACAGAAAAGGAGTTGTCACATTTTGTTAAACGTAAGTTCAGGCTTTTAATATCGATGCAAAGATATCAGAAGTTTGATGAACAAGAAAAAGAAAATGCGAATCTATTATTTAGGGCCTATCCAAATTTACAGGTAGCTTACCTAGAGGAAGTCAACGAGAATGGAACATTAGAATATTACTCAACTTTGCTTGATGTAACAAGACAAGATGAGCAAGGAAACTACGAGAAGAAATATAGAATAAAGCTCTCAGGCAATCCAATTTTGGGTGACGGAAAGTCAGACAATCAAAACCATGCAATCATTTTCTACAGAGGTGAATACATCCAAGTAATTGACGCAAATCAAGATAATTATCTTGAGGAATGTTTAAAGATTAAATCAGTTATGGCCGAATTTGAGGAAATAAATTTGGATCCTTCTTCTCAGTATGTTCCAGGTACATTTCTGGATGATAATGCGGATCCAGTTGCGATCTTGGGTGCCAGGGAGTATATTTTTTCTGAAAACATAGGTGTATTAGGAGATATAGCAGCAGGAAAGGAGCAAACTTTCGGAACACTTTTTGCTAGGACGCTAGCTGAAATAGGGGGCAAGTTACATTATGGCCATCCCGATTTTTTGAATGGAATATTTATGACTACCAGGGGCGGTATCTCAAAGGCCCAGAAAGGATTACACTTGAATGAAGACATATATGCTGGAATGACTGCTACCTGTAGAGGGGGAAGAATTAAACATTGTGATTTTTATCAATGTGGTAAAGGACGCGATCTTGGTTTTGGGACAATCTTGAACTTTACTACAAAAGTAGGTGCTGGAATGGGAGAGCAGATATTATCTCGTGAACACTACTATTTGGGAACTCAACTACCAATTGATCGTTTCTTATCATTTTACTATGCACATCCTGGATTTCATATAAATAATCTATTTATCATGCTTTCAGTGCATTTGTTCATGTTGGTATTAGTAAATCTTGGATCTTTGGCAAACGAATCCATAATATGCCACTATGACCATGACATTCCTTTCACAGATTTAGAAAAACCTTTAGGTTGTTACAACTTGCAGCCAGTTTTAAATTGGGTTACAAGATTCGTTTTATCTGTCTTTATATGCTTTTTTATATCATTCATTCCGCTTGTGATTCAAGAACTTATTGAAAAGGGTTTCTTAAAAGCATTATTTCGAGTCTTTTATCATTTCATTTCAATGGCTCCATTTTTTGAAGTATTTGTTTGCCAAGTCTATGCTCAATCGTTGAAAGATAACATTACATTTGGGGGTGCAAAATACATTTCAACAGGTAGAGGTTTTGCAACTTCACGATTATCTTTCACAGTACTTTACTCAAAATACGCTACGATCTCAATCTATCCTGGAGCCACAGTATTTTTGATTATATTATTCGCTACACTAACAATGTGGCAACCTTCTATCCTATGGTTCTGGATAACTTTTATCTCCATGTGCCTTGCTCCTTTCATTTTCAATCCACATCAATTTTCTTGGGGAAGATTCTTTCTTGATTACCGTGAGTTCCTTAGATGGCTTTCAAGGGGGAATTCGAAGTATCACCTGAATTCGTGGATTGGTTTCACCAGGTTTCAAAGATCAAGGTTTACCGGTTTCAAAAAATTAGCAATAGGAGACGTCGCCAAAAAAATGAACGAAACTTCTAAAAGACCAACTAGAGTGAATGCAATACTTGATCAGGTAATCTCACCACTTATATCCACTCTTTGCTTTTTCGTACCATACATGTTTATCAATTCCCAGAATGGCGTCAAAAATCCATACCGAGTGAACCCTCTTTTCAGACTCTTGATAATTGCGTTTACTCCGATAGTTGCTAATATTCTCATCTTGGTAATTATTTTTCCAATCTCAAGTGTTCTAGGGCCCCTCTTTGGATTCTGTTGCTCAAGTATCCCTTCCTTTTTTGCAGCAACTGCACATTTCTTATCCATATTGATACATATAATAACATTTGAAGTATTCTTGTTTTTACAAGGGTGGAACTTCAGCAGAACACTATGCGGATTTATATGTGTTGTATCCCTTCAAAAAACGATCCTCCAATTTGTGTCCATTGCCTTATTGTCAAGAGAACTCAAAGATGATTATTCCAACAGGGCATGGTGGTCCGGAAAATGGCTAACAAGCGGGCTTGGGTGGCTAGTTATAACACAGCCATTAAGAGAGTTTATAGTCAAAGTTTGTGAACTTAATCAATTCGCATATGATTTCATCTTGGGTCATGTATTGTTGATGTTTATGAGTCCCATTTTATTCATTCCATTCATTGACAAATGGCATACTAGTATGTTATTCTGGCTCAAATCTTCAAAGCAATTCAGAGACCCGATTTACTCAAGGAAACAGAGGCGTACGAGAAACGTTAGAATATTCAAATACAGTTTCTTATTTTTTTTAATGGTGGCTTTGATGGTAGGTTTAATAATAATTCCAATTGTTGGTCAGAGCTTCGTACCAGATATTAGAAGACTGTTACCATCATTCTTAGCAGAACTTATCCAGCCAAATCATCAGAAAAATAACGATACTGGTGATAGAGCTCCTAAATATATTCCACGAGAAACACCTCGTATGGTTCCAATGAGAACGATACCCTAATTCGCAAACAGATATCATATAGTTATATGCCGGATAAACACCACCGAAATAGTTTGTTTACCTCAATGGTTTATGTAGACCTATGAAGCTCGTATCTCTCATGAAAAGTAACAACGGATTCATGAATTCAAGAAGCCGGAAGCCTCTGAGTTTAAGACGGAAGGTGTCTAGAAATGTTGCTGGATTGTCACCAGCCGTTCATGAAACCGAATCTAAACAAGATATTCTAAAGAAATTTGAAGATGATGATATGGAGGATGATATTTTTGGAGTCCAGATGACATCTGTTGATGATATGGTAGATGACTTTAAAACAATACAGATACCTGAAACTGAACTAAGTACGCTCAAGCTGCCATTCAAAAAATCAATAAAATTTCAAGATCAAATCGATCATCATCTCAACTTAAAACCTAATCACAGGTCGAGCTTGAAGAAGGCGGAAGGACTGCAAATATATATATCGCCTACGGACACTATATCGACATCGTCCCCCAAGTCCTCTTCTGTTTCAAGACAGTTTAATCATCGCAAAACGCTCAGCGATTACAGTGAGAACGACACAGATGCAACCTCAGAAGTTGTCGAGGAGGATTTTGAAGATATTGATATGATCTTTGGAAAAGAGGAAAGTGGATTATATAAAAAGATGAATGAGCGTCTAACAAACAAAAAAAGGGACTTGGAATATGGTGCGGAACTTGAAGAAATAGAATTGAAAAGAAAGTGGGAGAATTCACATCACCAAAAGGATGAAACAGGTACATTGAAGCTTAAAGATTTTAAAAATTATAACCAGCGTGAGAAAGATATTGAATTGCTAGGGCAGCTTAATAGAGAGAATACTATAGATTACGACTATGTCAAAGATGATTATGAAAACTTTGAGGAAGGCTTTGAGGATTTCGATTCTAATAGATTCAAAGTTGCGAAGCACTTTGAAGCTCCGAGGTCATTAAATATGAAGAATTCAATGCCTAATTTTGTATCACTGAGATCCAGCCAAGGAGAAAAGGCTCAAGGATCTGAACAGCTTAAAAAATTTAAGTCTGTCATTGAATTGAACAGTGGAGATAAAGCAAATAGTGGTGCACATCCTGTTTTCAATGATAACAATAAGATTATACGAAAACTTGACAGAATACCATCATTTTATAGCAAAGAGATCAAGGATAAAAAGGAGAGGCTTCTAAGCAAATATAGGGAACAAGCCTACGCAAAGAAAGAACAGGAAACAAACACTTTGAGACGTTATCTGCAGCCAAAGCGCAAAAAGAAGGTAGGACTTATTCAAAACTTAAATTATCATCCCATCGAATACAAGAATATTAAAATGAAGTATAACCCAATCAGTAAGCAATGGGAGGGCAACGAGATCGATTTGATGAAATTTGAAAGTCTCCAGAAACCTGCACTTATTACCATGAACGATTTAAACGATAACGATAAAATTAAGAAAACTGCAAGTATGATTTACGACAAAGAAAACCTTCGATGGATTAATTTAGAAGAGGACTACGACGATGTGTTTGATAATATCCCTGATTTGAACGATGAGCATTTAAATCACTCTCCGGTGAGAGGAATTAGCACGTATACCCAAAGAACAACTTCATCAGCGTCTACGTTAACAAGTGAGGGCAATATAGAAAATGAAATTTCATTGTCTCAGAAAAACGTCGATAAATTTTTAAAAGAAGAATCGAGGTTTAAAAGAAAGACC
Source organism: Priceomyces carsonii (assembly GCF_900007245.1). Lineage (NCBI taxonomy): Eukaryota > Fungi > Ascomycota > Pichiomycetes > Serinales > Debaryomycetaceae > Priceomyces > Priceomyces carsonii. Next base: position 1,300,834 of record NW_026946676.1, on the reverse strand, counting down.
GAGCATTGGTTTAACAAGGGTGAAACATATATTTTATCGGACAGAGAGCCTGTAAGAAATGATTACTTTTGGGAAATTAGAAAATTAGTTATAGACACTGATGGGTGATCATTAAAATAAATTGATTTAAATAATATGTACAATAGTTGTTACATGATATAAACTTCATTAATGCATTATGTCTGAGCTTGCCAATACACATTCACCTCCGGGTACATCCAAAAAAACTATTTTATCACATTGGATGACGGTGCCTATCGATGTAATTGAGCAAGAAGGTAAAAGTATACCCACTTCAAGCCCAAGATCCTTGCAGAATGCTCTTGATAATTTCTTATTCAAGTATGAAATCTCTAATCCGACTTCTGTAACGACACACTCGTAACTTGCTTTTACTGAAACTGTCGGATCATTTTCATTAATGATCTGCTCTAGTGAGGTATAAGTCCAAAATCGCTTGTTTAAAAAGCCTAAATTTTCAATTAAACTTTGGGCGTTACGGATCTTATCAATTTGATTATGCAAAAGTTGACCCAGAAAAGGACCGTTCAAGTTGTAGCCAAATCTTTTGAGATAGCTGACCCTTTTATGAATGTTTGATATTGTGTTGGTGTTCCTTTTGACCCACAATGATTGTAAATAGTTTAAAATTTGTATCTGATTGAGCATTGCCTCGTAGTCATTAGTAATATCGCACATTTTAACATATCCGTCTTTCATGCCCAAAGGTATATTCTGCAAGCTTGATAAGCCGAAAACGTCTACTTCTGGTTTTGCCAAATAATTTCTACCTATGAAGTAGGCCAGATCTGACACAAACCCGCTAGAATCTCTAGAAATTAGAGTGTGGAAATAAGAACCTGATCTGAAATTGGGCAAAAGAAAGTTGTTGTGAGAAACAAAAACTGAATCAAAGTCACTATCGGGCTCGAGGTCTTTATCATTGAATTCAGTTAAGCTATCTTGCGACACCGCATTTCTATTACTCATCAAGACATCCTGAAAGTGCCTAAACATTGGAATCCCATTATGAATAGAATATGCTGCGGTAGCATTACCGATGAAGTAGTCAATTTCCCTCATTAAAAATTTAGAAGAATTAAATTCGGAGTTACTTGAAGACACTTCTACTTTTGAGATGATGGTTTCTTTTGGTGTATCTCTATCACATATGCTCACTTTTTTTAACAAATTGCTAGCATCTGATCTCTCGTAAGGCAGAGAAGACTCAGTTGACGAAGATCCGTCTAAATTTCTAATTTTGAAATGACTACGCATCACGTTATAGATAAAATTGATATTATGACAATCTACACCACTCAAGGATGGTTTAGCTTTTTCATGATCTGATTTGAGCTTTGTAGAATCTCGTCTAAACAACTTAAATGGTGATTTTTCTAACTTACCATTTAAGCAATCATCAAGCTCATTCCAGTCAACATTCTTTATTTTCACATCATGTAATGAGTCAAAGGAAAATGAAATATTATCTTTCAAGTCCTTAAAAGGATTTGAATCGTAAACGTTGTACGTAAACGAGAGAGTTAGACATGTAGTTTTCAGATGAGACTTAGATGAGCTTGCGGTTTTAAAATCGCCAACTTGAAATATCTCATTACTATCATGTATATGCTGTTCTGGCAATTCGAATTCTTTCACCAAAGAATTATCCAAGATATTTATAGATGTTTCATTGATTAGTCCAGAGATGGTTTTCATGAGAGAGCTATTAGAGCTCATTGAATTGAACAATTCACTTGTTGGCGCAATCTTCGTCACAATGTCTGGCATATGAATATTAATGGAATACTTTCTGGAGTTGAGTCTTTCTAATGACACTGCTATTTTTGAAGATTTTTTTTTGGATGCAAAGGGTTTGAAAAAAGGTAGTCCATAAATTATATGATCTTGATAATATTTTTTTTCATTCCTGAGATGGGGAAATTTGTCAACTACCTTATCTTCGTACAACAAATCCTTTGCTAAGGAATTCGGGGTTAGCTCCCTGGCGGATGAAATAGCTAGTTGTGACAAATGAGGCTTTCCTATAATATTTGATGATAAATAAACATCTGTCGATTGATTATTGGAATTATCATAAATTTTCAACTTTTTGAGTACTTTGAAAATCGATAGAGATGTAATTAAGGTTCCTTTAAACACAGCAAGCTTCGATAATGGACCGATGATTGATGGGTGAGGGTATATAATTGCAAATTTCAAATAGTCTATAAGACACTTAAATGGACGTCCGCCCCATATATTAAAGAATAAATTCAATTCCTCAAAGGATTTGGCAGATTCTGACTCTTGAGTCGAAAGTAGGTCATTTAAGAAGTCCTCATATTCAGCAACCTTTTTCGGACTCTCAAAATCTTTAAGGATCTTTTCAATCGAAGACCAGTTATTTTCAGAATTAACGAAATAGGAGATATCAGGTGGTAACAAATTAGAGTAACCTCCTTTGAATAAATTTGTATAGCTAACACCGCATAAATTCGAAGACATAATCCATCGTGGAGATTCTCGAATCAATAGTTGACAAGATAACAACAACGACGATTGATTGGAATACGTTTTGTTGAGGTCATCCCAAATTCTCGAGTCAAACTTTAATGAGTCTATTATTTCAGCTAAAGAAATAGGTGTAATACTAAATGGTTGAGCGTATTGAGCAAACAATATTTCAAAATTCTTCTGTAATTCTAAAGAAAGTCTCTTACTTTGACTCATAAAGCTATTCAATGAATTGACTAAAGATAAACGGACAATATTCGTTTTCTCACTTCGATACTTTAATATTTCTGAATAATTTACCCAATCTTCTCCGTAAACCCTATACAAGTGAAACGTAACTCTTGTAGGACTGACTAATTGTATCTCATTTTGCATAGTTAAAGTGGTAAGCTTATTATAATTCTCGTCAAACTTAGCTTCTGACGCCCTTAAAACCACACCAAGAGACACATAACCTGTAATCGGGTCTATAAATTCAACGAGAGAGCCTACCGTAGGTGGGCTCATGGCATTCATGTCAATGGCATCTTTTAAATTGGAAACTGGATCGAAGGAAGGAATAACGTTGTCTGACTGAGAAATATGGGATCCATTGGAATTATCAAATGACCATCTACGAGCTGATCTGTCAGCGATGAATTCACCTAATTGATTTTTAATGCTTGTCACATCATCAAAATTATTAAATATCGGTTCATTTATGCCGTTCTCGCTGAAGAACTTAACACTCTTGTCTCCAATGTAGCGCTGAAAAGCGATACTATAAGGAGTCGCCTTTTGATTCTTAACCAAGAATCCTCGACACCTTATTCGGCCCTTGGGTCGAAGCTTGAAAATATTGATCATTAGCGAATCGATAAAAAGAAGCAAACAACAGCAATATCAGTGTCTTATATATGCCCAGTTATATTATATTGCATTAGTTACCTGTATGTTTATATATATATATCGACTAGGGCCTATTGTTTTAAGAAACAGTGTCTAAAAGAGTTGAAAGAGCCAACTTTTTTATATCTTTTTCTTTGAAATTTTTTTATTATGAGATATGTCTACATAATCATATCTAAGACCTTAACCTAAAAACGCGACCTAAGGATGCAGTTTACTTCAATTTACAATTGGGCTGTTAAGAAAACTTTATTGACGAGATGTAGAAACATAAATGAAGTATAAATTAGGATTAAGCCCATCTCTGTACAATCACTGCATTTTTCAACTTAGCGTCGCTAACAGTAGTTTCTTTGGATTCTTCTATTGGCTTGACAGGAAATGCATGGCTCAATATAAACGGTTTATCTGATTCATTGAAGTCATGATTTCTAACAAACGCATATACATCAGCAATGGAGTCAGTTGAATTGAACTTATGAGATATCTTTTTGCCATTTGCAAATCTGATTTGAACCAATGTATCACCCTCACCTTCGCTGTCCGATTTTGTTTCGGGTTCGGATACCACTTTTAAGACTTCTGAAGGTTGTGGACTGGCTTCGCCAGGTACTGGTGATCCTAACCTTTGTCCTTGCCCATGGAACCCACCTGCTTTTCTCTTTGGGGGCACCCAGTCTTCTTCAGTCTTTCTAAATACAGACACATCGACATCTTGTCCAAATTCGATATCAAGCAAAGACATAGGAACTCTACCTCTATTTAGTTCTTGTAAAACGGTCGCATTATTAGGATCATCATATCTATGAAGAGGGCCGCCTCCCACGGTAAAACCTTGTCTCCAAAATGTTATTTCTCTGTTTACTTTCTTTGGACGCTGTGGAATGTTACTGAATGGGTCCACCACCTCTTCCGAAGGCTGCACGCCGTCACCTAGTTTAAAGCCAGAACCAGAAAATTTTGGAGCCCCATTTTCTTCTTGCTGAGCGGAGGGACGGTCGTCCGCTTGATCCATCTGTTCCCTTGCCTTCTGAAAAATTTGATCAATTATAGACTTGTCATTATCTTTGTTCTTCCTAGGATCTTCAACTTGCAATCCCGACTTCTCTCCTCCTGTGAAGAAATTCGTATTAGTTTTGTCATCTTCTGAATCATCATCATCGTGATTTAAGTCCTTGAATGTATTTAATCCTGACCTGAAAAGCTTGTTAGTTGCTTGCAATGTGAAAGTCATTTAAGAGGTTATCAATGATACTTACTTTTTAGCCGTAGGTTTCAGACTCGATGCTGTTGGAGCTGTTGGCAGCGGTTTATTAGCATAATAATCCTCAATTGCGTTCATCAAATCCCCCTTGTTTCTCTGTAAATATTGTTCAGCCAAATACTTCGACGCATTCGTTACGCTGACGAATTGGTCAATTAAATGCTCCTGGTCTGACATAATTTAATTACCTCTTTCTTTAATATCTTTTTTATTATCATTTAGATGGCAATTTTAATTTCCTCGACTTTGACCCAATATCACGAACCCAAAAACTAAAATACATATTTAATAGCCTACAACAAAAAGCGAATAATAAAGATTACTTTTTATATTTAACCGATGTTGAAATCCCAAATTTTATACCCCAGGAAGGAAGTTTAGACTTCCTTCCAATAAAACAAAAATACTATAGAAAAAAAGTACATAAAATAAAACAATGAAATGATAATTTCAATGAAAACTTTCATTGGACTATCACGATAGATAAATTACATTAATGTTGAATAAATGTAATCACAGGACACAGCATCAACAATATGAAGAATTGAATAATGCAGACCGAACTTCAGGGGTCCTAAAATTTTTTAAACATACAAAGACATTTAGTTCTTAGCACGGAAGTACTTGGCAGCTTCAACCATATTGGTCAAAGATGCTCTAACTTCTTCCCAGCCTCTGGTCTTTAAACCACAATCAGGGTTAACCCAGAATTTGTTAGCTGGGTACACTTTCAAAATTTCTTCAATTCTGTTGATGAACTCTTCCTTGGATGGGATTCTTGGAGAGTGGATATCGAACAAACCTAAACCGATATGGTTAGGATAGTTGGAAAACTCTTGGATGTAGTTTGGATCGTCCTTCTTGGAGAATTCAATCGAAACAACGTCAGCATCTAAAGCCTTAATGTGGTTTGGATCCAAATCTGAGTAACAGAAGTGGGAGTGGATCTGAGTTGAGTTCTCGACACCTGAGGTGGCAACCCTGAAAGATTGGGCGGCCCAGTTCAAGTAATCAGATCTCTCTTTACCAGCTCTCAATGGCAAACCTTCTCTAATAGCAGGCTCATCGACTTGAATGACAGTGATACCAGCCTTTTCTAAGTCTTGGACTTCATCTCTCAAAGCCAAACCTAATTCTAAAGCTTGAACCTTTTGGGAAACATCGTCTCTTGGGAAAGACCACCTTAAACATGTGACAGGTCCGGTCAACATACCTTTCATTGGTTTCTTGGTGATAGATTGGGCGTAGACTGATTCCTTTACAGTCATTGCCTTTGGTCTAGAGACATCACCAACAACAATTGGTGGTCTGACATATCTGGAACCGTAAGATTGAACCCATCCATTAGTAGTGAAGGCAAAACCATCCAATTGCTCACCGAAATATTGAACCATATCATTTCTTTCTGGTTCACCATGGACTAAAACATCCAAACCAATTTCTTCTTGGAATCTAACAACAGTTTCAATCTCCTTGTTGATAAATGCTTCGTAGTCAGCTGCTGATAATTCACCCTTAGCAAACTTGTTTCTGTTGATTCTGATATCCTTTGTTTGAGGGAAAGAACCAATAGTAGTGGTTGGGAACAATGGCAAGTTGTATTTTTTCTTCTGAGCTGCTAATCTTTCTGGGAATGGAACCTTTCTAGTGGACAAAGATTCATTGATGGTAGCTAATCTTTCTTGAACCTTTGGATTTGTGGTGATTGATGATTCTTTTCTTGACTTAATGGAAGCACTGTTAGCAGCCAATTGCTGAGAAACATCTTCTCCAGATACATTCTTGGCAATGGTTACAACTTCGTCCAACTTTTGAGTAGCAAAGGAGAACCAATCTTTAATAACTGCGTCTAACTTCTTCTCATTGTTCAAGTCAACAGGAGTGTGTAACAAGGAGGAGGATGTAGAAACAATTACTCTGTCCTTACCCAACTTGGACACGGCCTTGTTAACGAATGCAGAAGCTTTTGAAAAGTCAGTTTTCCAAATGTTTCTACCATCAACGATACCAACTGATAAGGTTTGATCATCACCAACGACTGAAACAACTTCATCGAACTGTTCAGGAACTCTGACAAAGTCAAAGTGGAATCCAGAAACGGGTAATCCTTTGAGAGCTGAGAGATTTGGTCTTACATCACCAAAATAAGTAGTTAAGACAATCTTTGGTAATTTATCACCAACCAAAGCTTCATAAGTAGCTTTGTATTTGGATTGAATTGATTCTGGCAAATCCAAAACTAAGATAGGCTCATCGATTTGAACTTCTTTAGCACCGGCAGCATATAATTTAGACAATAATTCTTTGTAAACTGGAACAAGCTTTTCTAGCAAGCTGATTGGCTCCAAATCCAAAGAATCCTTGTCCGACTTACCTAAGTACAAGTAAGAAATTGGACCCAAAATTACTGGTCTAGTTTCAATACCTAAAGCCTTTGCTTCGTTATATTCGTCAACTGGTTTTAATCCGGCATCGGAGTTTAACTTGAACTCAGTGGAGTGAGAGACAGTAGGTCTAACGTAATGGTAGTTAGAATCAAACCATTTGACCATCTCCAAGGCAGTAACGTCAACAGCTGGGGTGGAGTCAGTGGCTTTTCTTTGCAAACCTCTGCCCATAGCAAACAATACATCAATTGGAGCCAAACCGAACTTTGTGTATCTGTCTGGAATAACATTGAACAATAATGACAAGTCTAAAACTTGATCATAGAAAGAGAAGTCATTAGATGGAATGATGTCGACACCAGATTCCTTTTGTAACTTCCAGTTGTGGGCTCTCAATTCTTTACCCTTGTTCAACAAGTCTTCAACAGATACCTTACCTTGCCAGTAAGATTCAGTGACCTTCTTCAATTCTCTTTGTCCACCGATACGGGGGAAACCTAAGACAGATGATTGAACCATTTCTTGCTATCTATCACTATTTTTGATTTCTAATTTGTTTGTTTCAAAACAGGGATTAAAAAAATATTTCTTACTTATTATTGCAGATACTGTGGATTTATATTCTTTTGCCCATATGATTTATACGACTGAAAAATTTTTAGATTGAACGACGGCACGTGAATTGATCTCGACAAACACGACATTCAATATTTAGTCATGAACGACAAATCACTACTAGGATTAGAAATTGGATTGGTAAGGGGGATGTAGAGCCACGTTCCAAGATGACGCTTGAAATAATTATATAGAAAAAAATAGAACAATCAAACTAGCATCTCTAGATTATTTTAATGAAAGAATAAAAGAATCGAGTTTTTATTCAAGAAATTACATAATAATAACTAAGGTCGATCAATGATAGAAGAAATCTTGCATTATCAGATTTACTAATGTTTAAGAACATTCCTATCCGTTAATATCTAAGCTCATATATGAGAAAATTACAACAAATCAAGTAAGCTAGTATCACCATACTTCTTTCTCTTTTCGACAATTTTAGTAATAACAGGGCCAGGGTTTAACATTCCAAAGGTTCTGTACCTCTTAACTTCTTTTTCTACGTCAACTCCATCTTGTTCAGTGTAATCAATAAGCAGCTGTCCTAAAGCTGCAAAATATTGATAATTAAGAGTGAATTTAGGTTTGGTCTCATCCAACAAGTCTTTTAAAGTGGATTTTTCATCCAATGGAGTGTTATATCCCTCACCCTTGCCTAAGAAAACTCCAATATGCTTCAAATTTTCAAGAATTCCATGTTGATGAGCGTAAAGAACTCCACCAGCCTCTTCAATCTTTGCCTTTTTATAAAACGCCCTGTACTCGTCAGGAGGTGCTCTCTTAGACCCAGTCCAACCAATTTCAAGAAGTTCCTCTTTTGTGATACCAGTCTTGACCTTTTCTCCAAGAAACTTGATCACTTTCATAGGATTGAAAGCACCGGTATTAACATAAGCTAAAATGGCCAAAACTTTAATAAAATGAAACCCAAAGAAAAGTACTTGCTGCATAATTGGTACAGGATCATAAAGATCTGCAACTAGAAGTTGTGAAATATGGTCGTAGTGGAAGTGTCCGGCAATCTTACTAGCAATTTTTGAGATTTGGTTCGTCAAACAAATTCCTGGAGTAGGAGAAATTGAATCTGGTAAATCCGTGTAAAGCCAAACAATTAAAAATGTTATAAAAGAATAGAACGAAAAGTAATCATATTGCCAAACTGGTACTATCAATTGACCTGGCCAGATTTTATCCGAAATTTTATCATCAAGATCAACTTTTTTCAAAAATTGCTCTTTTGTAACTTGATAATCAAATAGCACTGTACCACTGTCTGTTAAATATCCTGGACTAGTAGAAACATTGAATGCAACCGGTATTAAATTATAGAAAACATTGGGCCTCAAAGACATTGGCAAAGTTTTAAAAATCTTAAGGACATCACGAAAGGTATCACTGGTCTTGAACAGGAAGCAATAATCTCTATCGAAATCATCATTAAACCTCACATAAGCCTCTATGTAACCGGTCTCCTCTATCTCTGACACATCGTTCAATATCTTCTCACTGTCTGACATGATAAAGCTAACTAAAGAAAAGATTCAACAACTTAGCGGAGAAAGAGCGGCGAAAAATCATTTTGCTCGACTTCCCCCAGAAAATTGTTGTTGCACAATGACGACTACAAAAATCTAGGGCCAAAAAAGGCACGAGATTGGTAAAACATTGTTTCTCAATTGTGATACAATGAAGTTAGACTCAGTACTATCTATAGGCCAAACGAACTCATTTCATTTGGATTATTATGGTCGACCTGGGGAGAGTCAACTAACAAATATTTCATTTATTAGGGCCTTGAGTAGCGACTTCTCTTCTTTCGAAATGTCGGAAAACTTTCATCCGTGACCGCGTTCATGATAAAAATAGCAGAGTCATCTCATTTCCTATTTATCTCCTCATTTTCATCTATGAGAAATAATTCTAACGTAACGGTCGAATTTTTAATTTTGCATCCTCGTACGAGCTCTTTTCTCCCTGTGTATACTTTGGTTTAATCCGAACATCTGAGTAAATGTTTGAAGGAACTGCGCCGGCTATGAACAATCTCTCGTAAGAAATTTTCAGCCCTGTTGCGAATTACTGTTCCTGTATCGGGCCGTGAACTTCCAAGCATCCGCTATCCAGGCAATGTACTCAGACAACATCTTTCAGCTTTTCGTATTCTAAAATTAAGCTTGTACTTCTGTCACGAAACAATTTACTTGGAAACTCTGCGCCGTCAGGGCCCTTGAACGCGCTCAACTTGACATATTTCCAATATAGGTCTATACTACCTAACTAACGCCTCCTCTCGCAGGCTGAGCGTGTGTAATTAATTAAGAACCGTCTCTTACCACTGCCCCCATACGACTTCTCTGGAAATTCCGACTCTTTATCATGAGTTTTACTAATGACAAACACGTTTTCCTTTCCACCAATACAAATGTCTACAACTCTATTAAGCCTTCTTGCACTAAGTAATCAGCGGTCTCATCTTTTTACGATCGGCCACTTAAACTTTCGGTTTATATCTGCGGCCGCGCACTCCTTTCCGGTTCTTCTGTTTACCGGTGTTGACACTTTTCGCGGTATAGTAAATGTCCATGTCGCATTGTTACCTCATCGGATCGGTGTAAATAGTAACTGGTATTTTGGGGAACTAAAATTACCGCATATTACAATCATTAAGCTTAAGACGAGCTGCTATGCTCTTGTACAGCCCCTTAGCATATGCTATTGGTCTATCGCTTAGAGTATTGTTAAGCAAATGAAATGTCTCCATAGGAATCTAATAGATTTCACAGTGGCGGTGTCAATATTGAAGTGCGTCTAAGGCGCGCGAAAGCGCCATTTGTCTCGTTTATCGGGCTGTCCAATTTTTGCTTAATTTGGAATTTGTTTTGGCTTTCTTTGTCGACATTTTTTATTTCTCATGCGTAACTATGCAGAACCCTCGGGGGAAACAAATCATATATATTGTGATCTCGTCTTTAGTCCTTTCAAATTACCGCTTACTTTGTTAGGCTCGTAGATTTAGGAAGAGTTATATAACACCAATCCGCTCGTTGAGTTTGAATTTAAGTTCAGTTGCTATCTTAATCTATCGCTAGAAGGGACAAAATCAAACTACTAGTCTACAATGTTATTCAGATCCTTCTTGGCTAGCGGGTTACTTGTCTTATCGACGTTGATGTCGTCCGCCAAGGCCGACGATTTGCCGGAGATTGAAGTAGTGGGTAACAAGTTTTTCTACAAGAACAACGGTTCTCAGTTCTACGTCAAAGGTATTGCTTACCAACAGGATGTTACAAATGCTACTGATAGTTCATTCAGTGATCCTTTATCTGATGCCGACGCATGTAAGAGAGATATTCCTTATTTGCAGGCAGTTGACACTAATGTCATTAGAGTGTATGCTCTTAACGTTTCGTTAGACCACTCTGACTGTATGTCTATGTTGCAAGATGCTGGTATCTATGTGATTGCTGATTTATCCGAACCCGACTTATCTATTAATAGAAATGATCCTCAATGGACCGTTGAATTGTACAACAGATACGCTGGTGTCGTCGATTTGTTTCAAAACTACACCAATGTTTTAGGTTTCTTTGCAGGTAATGAAGTCAGTAACAACAAAACTAATACCGATGCTTCCGCTTTTGTCAAGGCTGCTATCAGAGATATGAAGGCCTATATGAAAGCACAGGACTACAGAGCAATTCCTGTTGGTTACTCTGCGAATGATGACCAGGACATCAGAGACTCATTGGCTGACTATTTCGCTTGCGGTGACGAAGATGAGAGAGCTGACTTTTTTGGTATCAACATGTATGAATGGTGTGGTTCTTCGAGTTTCAAGGCTTCAGGTTATGAAACTGCCACCGAACAATACAAAAACTTAGGTATTCCGATCTTCTTTTCAGAGTATGGTTGTAATACTAAGGGAACCAGAACGTTTCAAGAAGTTGGTACGTTGTTTTCCAGCGAAATGACTGATGTTTGGTCTGGTGGTATTGTGTACATGTATTTCCAAGAAGATAACGATTATGGTTTGGTTTCTGTTGATGGCAACTCTGTCTCAACAATGAAGGATTACAGCAACTATAAGTCTGAAATTCTTAAGATCTCTCCATCATCCGCAACTGCCTCAGACGCATCAACAACTGTCACTTCTTGTCCAACTAGTACCTCAAACTGGGAAGCCTCAACTGATTTGCCCCCAACTCCAAATAAGGAACTTTGTGATTGTATGAGCGAAGCAGCTACTTGTGTCGTCAGCAGCGATGTTGACTCAGATGATTACTCTGACTTGTTTTCCTACGTCTGCGAAAAAGTTGACTGTAGCGGAATCACAGGTAATGGTACCTCAGGTGTATATGGTGCTTACTCTCCATGTTCGGACAAAGCTAGATTGAACTTCGTTTTGAACTTGTACTATGAAAAGCACGGTTCTTCCCTGAGTGCATGTGACTTTGATGGTTCAGCTTCTTCAAAGAAGGCATCAACTGCTCTGTCCTGTTCTGCTCTTCTTAAGTCAGCCGGTACTTCAGGCATGGGAAGTGTTTCTGCATCAGTACAAACCACCAAGCACACAAACATCACTAACTCGAAGTCTACTGCTACCAGTGGCTCTTCGGGTTCTAGCTCATCTGGATCTTCATCATCTGGATCTGGTAAGTCATCAGGAGCCGCTCCTCAATATTCTTTTGACTTGGTCACTAGATGTTTATTGGTTGGTGCTTGTATGATAGTTGGTGCAGGCATGGTTATGGCCTGATTTCATAATATTAAATATGTTGTTTTCTCGATGTATTTCTCGTGATTTATATTTAACAGTAATTAGTTCATTGCGATATGTTTATATAAATAGACACTAGAATTTGCAGAAGTACTTCCTAATGGCGATCGTTGGATATAAGTAGTCAGAGCTTATGATCCCAGAAACTAAGCTTTAAGAACACGGCTCTCGAATTTAGTATTAGGAGCACATTATTGCCAAAGCTCATACTTTGCTCATCCTAAAAGAAGATTAGAATTGTAAGAATTTGGTGCGTCGCTATTGTTCGCGACGACTACGTTCACGAATTACCCCTGACCTCATTAGGAAATGCCTATTATTAAATTTCTATGTCGAGTCTTAACTTGGCATTATTAGAACATTGTAATTAATTCTTGTCCAGGGTACTCAATCTTACGAAAACATTAGTGGCTGACAGTGTTCATTTTTTTTGCTTTATCGCGTCACTAACCATAAATTTACATAAAAGATAGATTAACAAAGCTACTGTGGTAGTGTGACAAATTTAACACGACGGAGGAGGCACTGCTAGCACTTGTCCCCACTAGCAAGATATGCTCTAGATTTGATCTAGGCCCTCTCTTGACAGCATTTCTATCTAGTCGTGTATGTTAATTGCAAATAATAAATAATATAGAATCAACACTAAGCGATCTCATCTTGATCCATATTGAGGCTTAGTGTAATCGACATCTCTTAGCTTATTATAATTACGACTTGCACATCTCAAAAGTTGAAAGCATCAACTCTGACGAAATGATACTATGCAGTCGCTTTTTTGTGACTCAGCTCGGGTATCAGAACGATGAAAAACAAAAAAAAAAAAAACCTACTGAAACTGTCACTATATTGTAAGATCAGATAGGATATGTCTGTAAGTATATAATGAAAAATACTCTCAATGACAGATTAGAATACTAATATTGCTTTAAAGTCACTGATTCAGCCTTCATTTGAGCATCTATCTTCTATTTTAGAGAAGCAAAAGTCGAAGAAAGATGCTCCTAACTTGTATCCTATTTTTAAATATGTGACCAATACAGATTTGACAGTTAATCAAGCCTACTTGAAATTAGCAAAACTAAATAATAATGAGAGGTCGGCGTCATTTCTTTTTGAATCAGCATTGAATGGTGATACAGTAGACAGATATTCGTTTATTGGAATTAATCCACGCAAGATTATTAAAACTGGAGATGACGAAAGCGTTTTCACAAAAGACTTCTGTAACGTTGATCCGATTACGATCTTGGAAGATGAATTGAAAAACTATAGGCAAATGGAGCTCCCTGGGCTTCCAAAATTATCAGGTGGAGCTATAGGTTATATCTCGTATGATTGTATTAAGTATTTCGAACCAACTGCCGCAAGGCCCTTAAAAGATGTGTTAAAAGTGCCTGAAGCAGTATTAATGCTCTGCGATTTGATTGTTGTGTTTGACCATGTGTACCAGAGATTCCAACTTGTGAACAATGTCCAAGTTCCAAATAATGGCGATATCAAAGCTAACTTCGAGAAAGCTGCTGCTGAAATACTTGAAGTGGAGAAAATTTTAAGAGCGGATATTCCTCAGTCTGAAATAAAACCTCATCAACCCCCCATCAAGAAGAACCAGACGTTTACATCTAATATAGGTCAAGAAGGTTATGAGAATCATGTCAGTGTACTAAAAGATCACATATTAAAGGGAGACATCATTCAAGCAGTGCCATCACAACGAGTTGCACGTCCAACTTCATTGCATCCCTTTAACATCTATACACATTTACGTACTGTGAATCCGTCTCCTTACTTGTTTTATATTGATCTAGTCGACTTTCAGATAATTGGAGCATCGCCAGAATTATTGGTGAAATCAGACGAAAATGATAAAATTGTCACTCATCCTATCGCCGGAACAGTAAAAAGAGGGAAGACTAAGGAAGAAGATGAAGAAAATGCTCAGATTTTGAGATCTAGTTTAAAGGACCGAGCTGAACATATTATGCTTGTGGATTTGGCTCGTAATGATGTGAATAGAGTGTGCGAACCCACTTCAACAAAAGTAGACAGACTATTGACAATTGAAAGGTTTTCACATGTTATGCATTTGGTCTCTGAAGTTAGTGGGACCTTGCGTAAAGATAAGACTAGGTTTGACGCCTTCAGATCAATTTTTCCAGCAGGAACTGTTAGCGGGGCTCCTAAGGTAAAGGCGATGGGACTAATTGGTGAATTGGAGAAAGAAAAACGTGGTGTCTACGCCGGTGCCGTTGGTAATTGGGGCTATGATGGTAAATCTATGAACACCTGTATAGCTTTAAGAACGATGGTATACAAGAGTAATACTGCTTTTTTGCAAGCCGGTGGTGGAATTGTTTTTGACAGTGATCCGTACGAGGAGTACATCGAAACTATGAATAAAATGATGGCCAATAACAACACAATAGTTGAAGCAGAAAACTTTTGGATAGAAAAAGTTGGCTCCGTATAATAAATACAGTGATAACAGTAAACGTCTTATCTCTGATAAGCTGTAATATCTATCTATAGTCATAAATTAAATATTCGATAGATCACATGATCGCGCCTGCATACCCTATTGACGGTCCACCTCAGTCGGTGTCACTTCGATGATCATCTTAGATTACGGTTCAAGGCGATCACTGATGTGTAAAGTCAAGGACTGAAAAGCATGAGTGTAGAGCCTAGTATAAATTTAGAGGCAGGGATGGCAGGTGTATCAGAAGGAATTAATCAAAGATCAGGGGAAAGCACACCGAATAGCTCAGGGTCAAAGAACTTCTCGAGGACGCCGACCTCATGGGACACCCAAGATGACATCCTCTTGATGCATCTTAAAGACCAGCAAAAACTTGGATGGAAAGAGATTGCAAGCCATTTTACAAACAGAACACCAAATGCTTGTCAATTCAGATGGCGTAGGTTAAAATCTGGAAACTTGAAGAACCCTCCAAAGTCTACATCCACTTTTCCTGAGAAATCGCCAGGTGTCGGCAACAATGCTGGAAAATTAGCAGAAGCTAAGGGACCAAGAAAAGGAAATAGTGGTGAAAAGAAGTATGACTCTTTGAATAGCCATACGGGATTTGCATCTGCTTACTCTCCAATAAGCAATGCTACATTTACTGCTTATGACAATAATATAAGCAATGCTTTAGCAGATTTGAACGCATTGTCCAATACCCCTTCTAACATATCCAGTCCCAGACCTGGATTTAATGCCTCCTCAAATATAGGTGCACTGTCATCAGGAGGGAATGCGTCAAGTGGAAATGATCATTCGAAAGAAAAAGACTTTGAGAGATCCCCTAAATCAGAACCATCTGATATTAAATCTCATCGCAACTCGAATAGTGGAGCAGGATATTATAGCGATATGTCCATTGATCTGAGCTATAGTCAACATCATCCTCATACAACGCAGAACACATTAACTCCGAGAAATTCGGCATCGCATCAAGACATTAATAACCCTCCGAATAATCATCATCATGTCGGTCAAACTCATAACATGCATCAAAATTCAATCATACAAATAGTAAAAGATGATAGAAGCTCAATAAGTTTCACAAGAGCATCAATTTCATCGTTACCTTCAAAATCAATGAACATACCACATCATCAACTGAACAACAATGCCTTAGCCCATCTTCCAATCTTATTTGGTAGCAACAGCGTAAGTGGGCCATCTCGAAATTCGAGTATCAGTGGTCCCATTGGCCTTTTGCCACCGTCTTCCAATGTCTCAAGTTTGAGAAATGGAAGTGTTGTTGGAAGTGGTGGTTATTATTCAAGGTCAGGATCCGTCGTTATACCCCATAGTAGTGTCAAGAAAGATGAAGATTCTTCAAAAGCAGAGAGCAAAAGGAGTGATGCCCCGAAACCTTCCAAGCGTAAAAATGTGCAGCCTGTGCGATCCGTACGATCTAATTCGTCTTCTAATTCACAACCCATGTTCAAAATACCATGGTCTATGGAAGAGGACGAGCTATTGATTAACAGAAGGAACAGAGAATTATCTTTTGCTGAATTATCAATTTTGCTTCCCCAAAGAACTGAAGGAGAAATATGGTCCCGGATAGATTATCTTGAAAAGCTTAGGAATGGTCATAGGTCCTCCACATCAAGAGAGAATAGAAAAAGGAGACAATCTTCAATTGGTTTAGATGTTCCTGACTTTTACGATGAGGTAGATGACGTTATTGGGGGAATTGGAGTTAGCGAAGATGAAGATGACGAGGTTCTAGTTGATGTCGATGATTCAATACATGGATCAAAAAAGGGGAGGAAAAGAAGAGCTAGCTCCGCTGTAAATCCTCTAAGTGTAAGCGAATCTATTCAGAGAAGATTAAGATAAATAAATTTCCGGCGATAGCATATATGGTTGACGTATTCGTATATTAAACGAAGTATGCTGACAGTCGATATACTTCACTTCGTATGTAAATTATGATAGAATTTATCACGAATCAATAAAGCTTTAAATCTTTAGTAATCTGATCTATAGCCACATTAGGGGCAGGTCCTAGTCCTAAGACTGTTGCACTTCCAGCTGCAATTTGGGTTCTACCAGCGTCATGAACGATGTATGAATTAATTCCTAACGATATTGCTTGAGCAAATAATGTGTCCATCTCTTCTTGATTTGGAACTTGTAAAGTTATTTTAGCTTGTCCATTCCCCTCTTCCCATCTTCTTGCCATTACAGGATTGTAAGCTTCACTATTAGGATTTGTGATTTTCTTATATAAGGCTAAGGTGGCGTGCAGACATTGCGCAGCTACCTTTCCTTTACCCATTTTCAAGTCCTGACGGACAATAAGCGTCATCTTAACTGGTCCAGGTAACTCATTCAAAGGTGTAGAGTCAATATCAATCCCTTCATCATCGGACTCTTCTTCTGACTCCAGATTGCTATCACTGAGCCCTAGTTCGTCTGAATCACGGTTTCTTCTCTTAACTCTTTTAAAACATTTTCGAAAGAAAAAGCCACAAGCAAAATATATAGCTGGCTGCCATTTGGGAGTATATTTAGTTACACATATGCAGCAGCCTACAAGACATATAAGTGGGCTTATCCCTCTAAGCCCGAGCAGCCATTTGAAGGTATACATAAATGAATGTTCGTTAATATAAAAATTATTGAGTCTACTTATCTGTGAAAAATTATGAAAATCCGATCCGAGACCAAAATTCTCAGCCATCAAGATATCACCAAGATATCTTCTTCTGATGAATAAATTCTGTATGGACAGATTTCAGGTTTCATGGATCTGCTCCCTCTTTTTAATTAAACCAATAATTTGTCTTTTTTAGAGTTTTTTTTCTTTGGTCTCTTTTTCTCTACCTTGTTAGCGTACTTTCTCCAATTTGACACTCTTTTATCTCTATCATCTTCCCATTGAGTCTCAAGTTTCTTAAGGATCTTTTTCTCCTCTTCTAGCTTCTTAGATTCGGCTCTCTGTTGTGCCAATTGCCTCTGTTGAAAATTTCTCTCAATCTCAGCTCCTCTCTGTTCATTAGTTAATATTTGAGAAACTTTGTTTCTTAATAAGATGCCTTCAGTGTCACGATGTTCTAAAGAAGTGGAAGTGTCCTCAATCTGCTTCCTCGCTGCATGGTATATATCAAGTAATCTGCTCTTGTCAGAGGCCAATGTTTTAGCATTAGTGTCGAGCTGATCTTCTTCAGCCTTACTCAATGGGTATGGTGTTGAAAGTACTTGTTCGGACTTCTTGAGCCTATCGAATGCCAAAGGAGCTCTTGGATTGGATGTTTTATCTGGATGAATGAGTAATGATGTCCTTCTAAACTTCTTTTTGGTTTCATTTTGCAACGCATTTACATCTATTTCTAAAGGGTTTATTTCCAATATTGAAAAAAAATCTTCTGCGTGGCATTCCAATATCCTTGTGATCTCATTCTCTCTGGCTAGTTCCAATTCCTCTTTCGTTAGTACTTTATCCAACTCACTCAGCATTCTTTTAGTATTTGCTATAGCAAAAATGTTGCGTAAACGAATATCGAAGGGGAAAAGACATTTATCAATGTCAACTTTAACAATACGCTAGTAAAAAGCTCTATGTTAAAAAAGCCTTTTGGAAGATTCAAAGGGATGACAATAGCAAAAATGAGCTCTTGGAGACCAAGATATTATGATATAGGAGTTAATTTTTCTGATCCAATGTTTCAAGGTTATTATAACAATTCTTCAACAGCGAAGCATAATCCCGATCTAGATGAAGTCATCCAAAGAGCAAAATGCTTCAACGTTGATAAGATTCTAATAACTGCATCTACAATCAAGGAAAGTGAAGAGCATTTCGAGTTGTGTGAAAGATATGGCAATTCTTTTGGATCGACCGTTGGTGTACATCCATGTACGGTAGCACAAGAGTTTTTTGTCAAAGATGAAGAAAAAAATGAATATACCAACGCTTTAATACCTAATATCGATGAGAAATTATCCATTTTGAAGAAAGTGGCTTTATCTGGTCAGAAAAGTGGTTATGTAAAGGCATTTGGCGAAATAGGGTTAGATTATGATAGACTTCACTACTCCACGAAAGAACAACAAATTTCAATGTTTAAAAGGCAATTAGAAGTATACCGATCTCTTGAGAACCAAAATCTTCCATTATTTTTGCATATGAGGAACGCTTGTCTGGATTTTATTGATATTATTGGACCATTTATTGACAGAGGTGAAATCAAAAAAGGAAATGGCGTTGTGCATTCATTCACAGGCACCCAAGAGGATTTAGAAAGATTACTTGAATTGGGTTTTTTTATTGGAATAAATGGTTGCTCTTTGAAGACTGATGAAAATTTAAAAGTGGCGTCTCTTATTCCTAAGGAAAAGCTTATGATAGAAACTGATGCAGCTTGGTGTGAAATTAGGAAGAGTCATGCTGGATATAAGTATATCACTTCGTATCCCAATAAATTCTATCCTGAGATACCAGAAGAGTCTCCTGAGTATGGAAATCAAATCAGTGGGAATAAAGAACAGCTGTCGGCAAAGCAAGGTCGGAGTCCTCAAGTGAAAATGGATGAATTCTTGCCATTTCCATCCATCAAGAAAGAAAATTTCAACAAGCATCTCTCATTTATAAATAGCTTGATGCAGAAAGAGGGACCGAAAAAATTAAATACCTCTGTTGGGATATTTTCTCACCCTTTGATCAAATCAAGGAACGAGCCTGTGTTTGTCGGATATGTCGCTGAAATAATGTGCCATCTATATGGCATCCAAGATGAAAAGGATATAGAAGAATTCATCGACTTGGTCTTCGAAAACAGTCTTCGTTTATTCGGCTAGCAAAGGCGCTAGGAAGGCAAAAAGATACAGTTTGTTTAGACTAAGCTAATAGATGTATTATTATATGTGTAATTAATTTATATTAAATTTACGTGTAGACCTAGTTTTCAATGCAAATGTTTTTATTATTTCTTTAACCTCGGAGAGCTACGCAATGGTGATATTACCTTATCTCTGTTTCTTAAGCTTCTCGAAATTGGCGTTATAGAAGCCATTTGTTTTACTGGTGTTCTTAACTCCTGTATGCGAGAACTTGACCTAGTTGGCCTTTTCAGTTGCCCTTCTGATTCAACTTCAGATTTGGCTGATTTAGATCTCGTTGTAAATAATTTAATGTGACTATTATCAGTTCCTCGAGAAATACCTGTAACACCCTTTGAACCATTCGGTTGTCCATTTCCTTGGACCTTTCCGTTCCCATTATGATCATTGACAATACGCTGGCCTGTTCTTTTCGAGTCTACAATTAAGTTGTCCTCGATCTGATTCACGCTATCGAAATTCGTTTCTGTATCTTCATATTCATCAAATTCAGAGTCCTCTTCGTCCATATCGCCAAGAGCTTCTCCCTCTTCCTCATTGTCCTCTATTTCGTCCTCATCTATGTTAACATCCTCATCGTCATCTTCATCTTCGTCATCTTCGTCATCAATTTCTTCTTCTTCTTCGCCATCGTCATCGTCATCTTCGTCGTCATCTTCGTCGTCATCTTCCTCAAAACTTTCTTCGTGGCCATTGAGGGACAGTAATTCAGATACGTTTTCATCACGAGTAATATCTTTTCCACCCAGATCCCCGGCAATTTTAACCGACTCCGCTTGTACTCGTCTGCTGCGTTTTGGATCCATAGAAATACCAGGATAACAAATAAGATAGTTATCGATGTTTTCATCGGTGGTCCTTGTTGAATCATGGGACTCGTTTTCATTATGCATATCACTGTAGAGTTCAATCTCTTTGTATGCTTCCTCTTCAAAACTGTATGGATTGTTGATGTCATCCTTTAAGAAGCCCTTTATCAGAGCAATAGAATTGTGTATAACGGGAGCATTCGAGGACTCAGTTTGAGAATTAGCAGCCGGAAGAGGCGTCAAAAGCGTCGGCGCAGAGTTGATTCCCCCGGATGGTCCAAACAACATTGGCTTCCAAAGCAACTTACTATAGTCTAATTTAGTGTGGTTCTTTTCTTGCCATTTTTTTATTACTGAGCTCATTTTTTTTGTTTTGATAACAATACCATATGAGCTAGACTTAGGGTTTTTTATTAAACAATCGAGTTGTTCTAGTCCTACTACAACATCCGAAGGTACCATCCCTGTCAACTTGGATAAGTTTTCAATTGATACTGTGAAGTTTTTACCTGATCCTTCACAATACTTGGAATATAATTCTTTAAGTTTATATGCAATAGTTACCTTCCAGTAATTCTTGTAACTTAATAGACCTAAGTCACTTAAAGGTTTTTCTGGAGTTCCAAATTTAAATTCATTTCTGGATAGTAAATAGCTGAAATCTATTAACAAATGACCATATCCTTTTCGTTGATAAATAGGCAAAGTCAATATGCAAGATACATTGTAATCTGAGTTGTTTAATTTTTCCTTTGAGAAATAGCCAACAAAATGATACTTCGAGGGATCATGTTCGTCTATTTCTGTTAAGACATAAAATATAAACGGCTCCACGTCATAATACAAAGTCTTTGAGTTCAAAAAAAGCTTTGCTAATAAACATAAATTTTGACAGTAACTTATATTCTTGCGTCCATCAACTTCCCAAACCGCAATTCTCGCTGATATATCCCTATATATTTCAATTCCCGGAGGATGGTTGTTCGTTAAGTTGCAGTTTTTTAAACGATGACGCTCATATGTCATCGAACAATTCATATACTTTAGACAATATTCACAAATGTAAAGAACAGAGGACTGTGAGTACTCCTCAGGATATGGAGCCGTATACCAGGTCTCAATCTCGTAATTTCGAAACTGTATCTTCTTTATTCGTGACTTTAGATATCTCTGTATTGTTGGTACCGGGCTAGATTCCCTACTACTAAAGCTTAAATCATCGCTATTTAAGTGAAAAAGCTCTTTGTTAACTCTTACGCTTCCTTCATTCAAAAATCGGTTAAAAATCTCTCGATCTTGTTTTGTTGGTTCAGTTTCATTAATAATACATTCAGGAAATCCTAAGACACCCCTATATGGTAACTCCCTTAAATCGAGATCATCTTCTATAGTTTTTGATCCATTAGATTCGGATCGTTTGGATTTTAACGGAACCTTAGGTTTGACAACTTTTCCAGTTTGATTCAAAGATAGTCTTAATAAACGTTTTCCTCCAGCTTTTTCCTTATTATATTTTATCTTTACAATTAAATAGTGCCTTTTCGAATTATTTATGACAACATCAGTTCCCAGTTTTTTTATATAGCTTTCAATAGGAGCTCTTGTTTTATCTACCATATCTTTCAATGAATAGTTGTTACCTTGTTTCCGTCGCAGTGCCCTGTCAACGAGCTTCCCTTCGGAGACATCCTCGTACAATTTATTATTCGTTATCTTTAGATAGTTCAACAGATGTTGTCGACCTGTTGGTGCCATCTCTATCAATGTGGCACCAATTATTTTTCACGTTATGCCGCCTATTCAACTACGACCCAGGCAGCTAAAATCTAACTTTCTTCATACCTGAGATGTTTACGCGTTATGAGATTTTATATACAGGTATACGAGAAGGAATTTAAAATGGAATTGTAAT
Organism: Priceomyces carsonii; assembly: GCF_900007245.1. Classification (NCBI taxonomy): domain Eukaryota; kingdom Fungi; phylum Ascomycota; class Pichiomycetes; order Serinales; family Debaryomycetaceae; genus Priceomyces; species Priceomyces carsonii. The sequence continues at coordinate 1,278,296 of NW_026946676.1, read as the reverse complement.
GAGAAAAGTCGTTCGGTTCTTTATAGAAAGCAAGTCATTATATTCTATAAAACTCTGACTGAGATTATACGAAGGCAAAGATGAGTGTAATAAAAATATAAATCTAAGTAACGATGTAACGATGTAGATGTTGGCA
>NW_026946676.1:1273734-1277821 GCF_900007245.1 Priceomyces carsonii | reverse complement strand
ATATATATATATATCAATAGCAGCATATTTATTGTAAAACGGAAGTAAGTGAAATTCATAAATCATGTCCGACGTCAATCGAGAGCTTAAAATGAGCAGTTTTATCGTACAAAAACCAATAGATAAGGCATGAGGCGCCCTGATTGGAATGCCATGACAAAAGCATCGTAACCTAAAGTAACATTGAAAATCCACTAACAAGCCAAAGGAAAGCTTGCAATAGTTAAAACAAGGAGTAACAAAAAAATTTCATAAAAAAAATAATAATAATAATAATAATAATAGTAATAGTAATAGTAATAATCGTAAAATAGTAATACTGATTTGATAATAGTAGAATTGCAACAACAGAAGACAGTTACATTGAATGACTACTCTCGCATAATCTTATTAATTACTATCTTTGTCTTTTGACTTTTCGGAAGAGCTTTCCTCCTCATCATCTTTACTCGTATCCTCTATTTCCTCATTATTATCTTCGATTTCTTCTTCAATATGTCTATCATGAACGCCTTCGTCTTCTTCATTCAGGTCGTCACCATCTGCGCCAGACATCCCAAAATGAGCCAATAAGGATTGTGCAGATGACGTATCCAAGTATATGACTCCATTTTCGTTAGTTATCGCATTGCTTGCTAATAGCTTCTGCAAAGATATTGCTCGGCTTGAAGAGTCCTCGGGTTCACCCTCCTCAGGACCATCGCCTTCCTCGACGTCTCCTTCATCTTCATTTCCAAACTTACCGGAATCGGGTCCATTACGCATGCCAGATAATCCACGAAACATGGAAGGGCTATTTGTACTTCTTGATCCCTGAGATTGTTGGCCCATTTCATAATATTCACCATAAATATCTTTGTAAATTTCGTTATACGGATTCGAAATGGTCCCATATTCTTTATTGGAGGGGTCTTCTTGTGAAATTTCGATTTTCTTGATGATTTTGTCATACCATTGATTTAATGTTTCATTAATTGATGTGTCCAACAAAGCGACTATGACAATCGACATATTATCGCAGCCAATGCCGGAACCATCACTCGTTGGAGCACAACACAATTCCATGAGCTCTTCACAAATTTGCGTCAACTCCTTACGTTCGTAGATACCTCGACGGATACATTCAACGCAATTTTGAGACGTCAAGCAATCCCAAATACCATCGCAAGCCAACACAACAAATTCATCTTTTTCATAATTCAAATCATGCTGTATCACATCTGGGTAACAGGTCACGATCTGCTCCTCGGCTGGCAATTCCATATTTTTCTTAAATTCAAAATCACCAATTCCCCTAGATAAAGCCAAATTTCCATTAACTCTTCCCATATCAACATATCCACCTGCTGAGCAAATTCTAGCCTTTTCTCCTTCATTTGAAGGTTTGTGGTCGTAAGACAACGCCTTAGCAAATCCATTGGTGGATAAGATTGTCCTCGAATCACCAGCATTACCGCAAAATACTTGCGAAGGTATGATAAGAGCAGAAGTTGCCGCACATCCACTGTCATCTTCTCTCATATCATAATCCTGAAGTATAGCCTGATCGCAACTCAAAAACCCTTCTTTCAAAGCATTAGTATAATCTCCTTTCTGAAAAGCTTTTGTGGATGTTATCAAATCATGGAGATGTTCGCCAGCGAATATGGCAGCCTTTTCACCTCCGTGACCATCATAAACACCAAAAAATGCTACGTGCTCCTTTGGTTCCCCAGATTTCTTTTCTTCTTCATTGTCCGAATCTTTACCGTCTTCGTCCTTTTTATCAAACACATTCAAAATAAGTGCATGTGCATCTTCCATATTAATTCTCCATCCTTGCATACATGAGAACCCATAAGAAGAGTATTTATCCTCATCTTTCGATGAGTGTTTTTCAGTTACTGGCTGTGAGAGAATTTGACCCATTTGTACGCCCCTTAGTTAACTCTAGTATATATCCCCGAAGAATGTGTATGTGTGAGTGTCAAAGGAGATACCGTCTTCAAGTCCTCACTATTTTCCACGACCGATGTATTTACCCTTGGTTATCCTACGTCTAATTAACCTGATCTTATCGACGAACCAACCTTTTTTTAGAAATCTTCGATTTTCGATTGATCTCTTGCCCTCTTTGCCTCTTCGATTTCAAGGGTTATCCGATAATTCCTTTCCTCCCAAAGTTGTTCTTTTTAAATCTTTTCTCTTTAAATCAACAGCCTTGAGCGATTTGTCACTACCCCTAGTCGTAATTCTTGAAAATACCTTGTTTGAGTGGGTTATATTTATTTGTGAGTTTACGTACCAGTCATTTTTCTAATTCGAACCTAGGGCATCAACGTCGATTTTTTTCTTTTTTCTCAATTTTGTGTCACTGCGATGAAGGCTTTCAAAGAGTTAGATAGTAGACTAAGAGATGATGGTTCGAACCCCAAAAGTCTGTGGCTATAATCTCACAATTTGCTAGTTTCATAAGAATTATTCTAAGCTATTATATACTATGAACTGTTTACTTACTAGCTAAAGAGAGTACATTCATTTCCATATATTACCTTAATTGCAAAGGATATAGTGAATAGTATTTCTTATTTACGAGACGCAGATAAAATAGTAAAATATACTCAGCTTAAGACGCTCATTGAAAGGCTGGCCTAGGGGTTAGAAAGTAAAATATATTCTAGCATTATTGTCCCAAGGTTGGCCCCATATGTCACTTATTTCTTCAATTGGAACTTGACGTGTCTCGACACTAAGCGATCCCTTAGCGAGCTCTTCTGTAGATCTCTGTAAGACATCCTTCATGTCCTCTTGAGAATAGGGACCTATTCCACTCCCTAAAATTTCAATATTCGAACTTCTCAAAAGGGAAGCTGGGATCTCTGCACTTTCGCCCCCAATCAGACCAATTTGAATCCAGTACTGTTTGTTACTGGAGACAGATTTAGACTTCGTTATAAGACCCAAGAATTTGGTAGCTGCTTTACCCCAAATGTAGTCTAAGACAACATCGACATCTTCAAGAAGCTTATTCTTTAGGATTTCCTCATCACTCTCCTCAAATGAAATCACAGCATCCAACAATGGCTCGGATTCCTTTAGCTTGTCTAACTTGGCTTGCGATCTTGCAAGGCCAATGACCTTTTTAGCACCGAACACGTTCTTGGCTAATTGAATTGCTAGCTTACCGCCTACTCCAGTGACTCCCAAAATAGCAATAGTTGCATTCTTCTTCAAGTCTGGAACTCTTTTATGAAGCGAGAGATAACTAGACATTACTCCATTACTGAGCGCTGCCACCCGGGAAATTGCATCCTTGGAAGTATATCCCTTAGGAAATGGAAATATATCATCCTTCTTTGCATTTATGTATTCGGAGTAAGCTCCCCTGCCGGGCGCAAAAGTCGTAAAATACACTAAATCTTTAGTTCCATTAATATATCCAACACCATCTACCCCAATTGGTACATTTACATCAGACGAAGCTGAATAATGTGCTCCAGTGGCACGCCCAACCACTAAATGGTGATATCCAACCGCAATTGTTTTAATTGTGACTTCATCATCCTCGGGCGCATTAACTTCAATCTGCTTAATTATTGGAGACTCTCCTCTTTTATTTATAACTGCAGCTTTAGAAGAAACCATTGGCTACAATTAATATGATATTAATGATATCTTAAATCATGTATCAGTTTCTTACCATATGTTTATATGTTGCAACTCAAGGACATTAGTTATTTTTACTCAAGATGTAGTAATATAAAGCTAATGATTCACGTGACTACTTAGTTTTAGATATCTATCAGCTTGTGAGTACATGCTTTTAGATATATAATTTCTATAACTCATTAAATAAAATTTGTTTGGAGTGGCATTAATTTTTTTTTTGCATCATTGATGTCGTCGCATAACATTGATCGCTTAGACAAGTTGGTTTGACTTTGAGGTATTGGAATGTAATACAAGCCTTATAAGTCTGTCTTGGATCATTTTGTATAACCTTTTTTTTTTTTATTTGGTGTTATTTAAAAAAATTTTTTTTTCGTTTTTAATTTGTTCATCGTGTACGATTCTTCTGTCTTGATTAAATACAACTGTCATTGCTAAT
>NW_026946676.1:1148861-1273714 GCF_900007245.1 Priceomyces carsonii | reverse complement strand
TGATTAAATACAACTGTCATTGCTAATAATTCGTATATTTTTATTTCCAATTTGCTCCTCAGGCAAGTTTATGCAATTTGGAGAGAAAAATGGGCATATATGATATATGAATTGGTGCCCATTAACGTAAGACATTTAATTTTAATGGATGACACTCTTCACGCTTCTTTCTTCTTTTGGTAGTTATTACCTCAATTAGCGAAAAGATTCATTATCGTAATCGTAATTCATTAACATAAGTGCCGTGTCATTAAAAAACGTTTTAGCATTCAAGAAAGCAAATGAAACTATTTGGGTCCCCAAATTCCTAAAGAACTATCGTAATTGTTCGAATTTGTCACATTTAAAGAATGGAACTGATTGTTTAAAGAGTCATTCCCATTTGAGGAATTCAAATTGATATCATCCAATGGAGCATTTGAATTTGTTTGCTGCAATGACGTAAAGCTGCCCGACAAGTGACTATTCGCAAATGGCTGAAACCTCGAGCTGATATCATTACCAGCTAGAGGGGTTGATGGTTGGGAGCTATTTGGTAACCCCAGCCCTTGGAAAAAATTTTGCTGATTCTGATGAGGCTGCAGTGGGATGGGTGAATCCATGATAGGTTGCAGCTGTTGCTGCTGATTGAATGAATTAGACAATGGTGGGGTGGATCTAATGTCCACATAAGATCTATTATTAGAAGATCTTAGTAAAGCTGCCGCACTGGTAGAACCCATATTCGGATTGGCTAGTTGCGATGCTTGAGTTGAACCCTGTGACTGCTGTGCAGGTTGTTGGTACATATTAAAAGATTGAACCTGGGAAAATGGCCTCGCTTGTTGTGACTGTGGTCCAGTTGATCCCTGTTGAGCTGCTTGACTATACTGAGGAAAATGCAGTTGGATTGGTGTTGATGTTTGTTGTCTCAATCTAGGTAATGGCAAAGCTGATTGAGATTGAGATCTCAATAAATCCGGGTGTCCTTGCGCATTTAGCTGAGTATGTTGATTCAAATTCATCATGGAATTTGAATGTGAAGGTGGCTGTGGAGATTGAGTGCTTTGGTTAATAAGACCCTGGGCAACGTGGCCAGGCTTTCTCCTCACGATGATTAAACCATTATCAAACAATTCTAGTAGGTTCAAGTAATTGCACATTACAGACAAAATTTTTCTTTGACTCAAGTTCAAACTAGAAGTCGAAATGGCCAATTCGAAAATGGACTTGGAAATGTCATCTCTGTAAAGAACTAGTTGAGAGTATAAGTCAAGTGTTTCGGGATCGTTAAAATTCAAATCAATTGGCGGAGCAGAGAAGTTACCAGTAACTGGTATTGTGAAAAATAAACGCTCGGTCGTACTTGGATTTGTCGCACCATTGACACTCAAATTCTTGGTGGCAGCAGTCGTGGACGCTGCTGATAACAAAGATGCCAAAGAGGCATTCGAGTTTGAGCGATGCTGTTCTTCCAACTGACCACGTTTTTCTCTCTTTTCCCTTTCAATTCTTTCCCTTTCTTGGAGTGGTAGCATTTTTTTGTATTCAACTCTCAATTTTCTTCCCCCAATTTCTCTACCATTAAGCTGATTTACTACCAATGAAGCTTCATCGGTGGATGTAAAGTTTGCAAAAGCCAATCCTCTAAACACGCCATTATCAAAATGATAATTGAAGGCGTAAGGTAGAGGCAAAGTCAATTTGGTCATGACGTCAAGTAACTGTTCTTTTTTTATAGCAAATGGAATGTTTTTGATAACAATTGCTGTTGGAATTAAATCATCATCTTCCTCTTCTTCTTCCTCGTCGTTGCTGCTATTGAATCTAGGACCAGCATTATTTCCCTCAGAATTCTTCCCATTAGAAGTTTCTTCTGCATCCACGTTTTTAGCCTTCTGCAAGTTTGCTCCTAGTGTTTTACTATCCAAGCTGCTTAAGGTCGATTGCTGTTGCTGTTGCTGTTGCTCAACCCAAGGGCCAACGTTGGTAGCGGAAGCATTCTGATTTCCACTTCCGGATTGTTGGTTCAACCACGAGTTCTGTAGACCCATGTTATTTTTGGAGCTGGATACCAATCTCAGGTTAGAAAGTTGAGGCGTACTGTTTCCATTTCCACCGCCATAACTTGAGGATGCATATCCTGAAGTTGAAGACAATGAAGATAATGATGGTCGACGTTGTATTACTGAGTCCAACTGGTTCGGCGTCGAAGATAAGTTTCTTAAATCCATACTATACGAAATTCTGTTATATTTCCTATCAAATTCAGCAACTATCCGTGATGTTTTCTTGACTGTTGCTTGTTAGTTTGATCAGGGCTTATTCCCGGTATCAACTATGGAATAGGTGATTTAACTTGTTAATAGAATGTCGGACTAGTATAGCTCAACTTCCTTATTGTCACCGTTCTATAAAGCTTAAGTAAACTAAACTGCTTCTGTATATCCTTCAACCTCCCAAAACCTTCCAGGATATATCTCAGAATCACTTGATAACGGACGACTAATCGAAGAAAGTTTTTTTTTTCTCTGGGAGGCTTCCTTCAAGCGAAATGTTATATGCCGGACAATATATGAAAAATGGCACCTTAGGTTGCCTCTTTCCGTCACCATGAGGCAACTCACCAAGGTGCTGGTAATGACGGTGTTAAGAAGTAAATTTACGATGAATATATATACGGCTTAAGCCTAAGAATGAAATTAAAAAGCAAATATTCTTCATGTACTTTCTACTAATGTCTCAAACAAAGATTTACTGCTCTAAAGTAGTGATTGGCCTTCCTGCTTAGTGTAAGGGGGGCGGCGCTAAAATAGCGAGCCTACGCACTGTGGATGCCAAAATAACTTTTTTGGCGGTGAATGCCCCAACGCTATATATTGAAAATTTGCCTGCATCTTGTTTTGTGTAACAATTTGTTGATTTTTCATTTTCCTCCGGCCATATCAGAATCGACTACGTGTGAGCAGCGCTGGGCGATAAACTAGGTAAAGAATCGATTAGTATTGTAAAATGGTAAGTTTGGAGGAAAGTATAAGATATTCGCATTGATTTACTAACCATGTCAGTCATCAGCACCAGGAGGCTTGAGGAGCGCAGCCAAAAGAAAGTCAATCGCTGACAAGAAAGCACAATCAGAAAGCTCGATGCCATTGTCCACCAGGACAGCTGGAGCAGGAGGCTCATCATCTACCATGATGAAGCTTTTCACAGATGAAGCACAGGGTTTGAGAGTTGACCCCTTAGTAGTATTGTTTTTGGCTGTTGGATTTATATTTTCTGTGATAATTTTACACGTATTTGCAAAGGTAACAGGCAAATTTACGTAGGATACTAAGAAGAGGGATTTCAATTGAAGAGGATTGAAAATTGTATTTTGTTTCCTTGTTATCTCCCCATTGTGAGGTCATTTTCTATTTGTAAACAAGTCTATTCACATATCTTTTAATAAACATTTGAGTACTACAGCTAGCCCATTTATATGTACAAGGTGTTTTATGTCATCTCCATTCAGATTATAGGTGACTTCCCAATCAAAATCTCGACTTCTATCATCGTGTAGCTTCTTCCATTCTAGTTCTTTGTTGTATCGTTTTCCTCTTACTTCAATTTCTACCATAGGGAACTTCTTACCTACTATAATTGAAATCGGTATACCCATTAAATTCGACTGTTTGATTTTTTTTCCAATCCCAAGCTTAGCTCTTCTATCCACAACAAAGTCAATATTTTCTTTGCTTAAAAGGTCATAAAATGATTCCAAAGTGTCTTCAATACTGGGAGCTTCAATTACTGTAACATCCCAAGGAGAAAGTGCAGACGGCCATCTCAAACCTATAACGTCTTTGTTCATTTCTGCTATTGCTGCAATTATCCTACTTAATCCGATGCCATAGCATCCCATTTGTAAAAGTTTCCTTTCCACCCCTCCTTTATCGTTGGGGGTTTCGATAGAACAACCTAATGACTTGGTGTATTTATCACCGAGGAAAAAAGTATGTCCAACCTCGATCGCTTTACTTAGTTCCAAACTTCCCTCCTCACAATTTCCACATAGTTCACCCTCAATAGCAGATACTATAGGGACGTCAGTCAAAGTTGTAATTAATGACCTATTGATAAACTTTATGGGAAAGTCTGGGAAATTCGACCTTGATGTCAATCTTGCGTCCATTATCCTAACAATTTTTTTGGAGATCAAGGAATCTTCGTCTGAAAATTCTTTTAAAATTTCTTCTTCGTTTTCATTCGCTAAATCTATATCTGGAATTTCAATTTTAATATTCGTTGCCTGTAAAGCTCTATCACTAGGATAGTATGCACAAACTAAAGTTGACTTATCTTTTGTCATCAAATATTTTACCGATACTTCTTTTGCATCTCGGACCTCTTCAGGAAATGAAATTGTCTTTTCAATATTTGAAACATGTCCGCATGAATCACATGTGAACACAGTATCTTCTCCTGATTCATGCAAGTAATGCCATTCATGACTCAAAGAACCTCCCATGTCACCAGTATCGGCCTCAGCCTTTATGAAAGGAACTTTTAAATCATTGAAAATATTCACGTAAGCGTTCACAACCTTGGAATACGTTTTTAAAGCATCGGTTTCATTCAAATCAAAAGAATATCCGTCCTTCATGATAAACTCCTTTCCTCGCAATAAACCTCCTCTAGGTCTCTTCTCGTCTCTATATTTTTTAGATATCTGGTAGTATAGCAATGGTAATGATTTGTAGCTTGTCAAACTATTAATGACCAATTGAGTAACTTCCTCCTCTGCTGTAGCTGCAAGACAATACTCATGATTAGAAGAGTCTGCTAATTTAAAAAGTTCAGTATTATTCCAACGTTCAGATTTCTTCCATAAGGCAGAGCTTGATAAGGATGTTAAGCTTATTTCTTCAAACCCAGACTCCTCCATGCGTCTTCTGACGATGTTTTTGAGTTTGTCCAATGATTTAATCCCTAAAGGTAGCCAGTTCACGAAACCAGAACTGGGATGCTGTATGTAACCCAATTTTACTAGTAAGTCGCTAGTTGCTATCTTATTAACATTTGTTATAGATTCTGTATTATTGCAGTAAATTTTTGGTACGCTTTTCAAGTGTCCTAACCTTCGTACCAGCATCGTGCAATAGTACCTGATAAATGAAAAATTTAGATTCCCTCGAAAATGATGTAGCTTTACTAATCGAAATCGAGAAAACATATGCTACAATTCAAATTACCTCCAAGATATTATATCAGATCACCAACAGACTACCAGATAGATACTAATCGAGATCAATATTACATTTTACTTTTGAGCTCTTTTGTCTGGCTTTTTATCATCTTACGCATAAAATTGGACTATTTAATAATAATCGGATAACCGATGCTATACTTTGCTATACCGAATTACTTACTACCAAAAGCACTCTTGACCTTGCTATTGATCTCATCAACGACATCATCCCCATATGCTTTCAAATTCGATAAGGAGCTATTAAAGTCACCTTTAGCTCTGTTCAACTTTTCTTGCTTGTCTGGTTCTTGAGATTTAGAAAAGTTGGCGGATAATTCATCTAAGCGAGATTTGGCGTTTTCATAGCTCTCAATAGCTTTCTGCTTGCCTTCATTATAGCTGCTAGTGAATTGGTTCTTAGTTGACTCCAAACTTGATTCTAAGTTGGATCTTTGTTTTTGAGCTTCATTCTTAGCAGAATTATAAGAATCGGAAGCCCTATTCTGTAATTCATCTGATTTCTTAGAGCCCCAGTTAAACCATTCGTTCTTCTTTTCTTCTGCTCTATCGGCTGAAGCGTTGGACTTATCCTTCAATTCATCAGTTTTCTTAGATCCCCAACTGAACCATTCGTTCTTCTTGTTAGCGGCATCATCCTTGGTGTTGTCTAATTTCTTTTGAAACCTATCATCCTCCTTCTGGAACCAATTGAACCAAGAGTTCTTTTGAGCTTCGGCCTCATTAGAAAGAGACTGGACATTACTATGTTTCTTGCCTCCACCGATATCATTTACGGTATCGATGTACTTATCTACTCCTCTAACCAAAAAGTTCTTCTCAGAATCAGGGGTGGTGTTCTTATTAAACTTGTCCTTAGCGTCAGAAGCGTTATTTGCAAGGTTTTGATACACTGAAGTGTCCTTAATCTGTTCCTTTATGGGGGGTTGCTTCTGAACCTTTTGCTTGGTTTCGTCAATTTTCAGGGTGAACTTATTCGATAAATTGGTTTGCTTCTTATTTAATTTATCCAAGTCATGTTGCACTTGCTGTTTTCTAGGGATGATTGGCTGCACATTTTGATCGTAGAAGTAAACACCTCCGAGAATGGCTGCTGTTCCAAGAAAATACTTAGTGGCCGACATTATATCTCTTTTACTATTTCAATGTCAAATGAATTAGTATTAAGATTAGTTTTGCTAATACCGAGTGCCTCAGCACTTTTATAGTAGATCACGAAGGTTGCTATTCCGATTTCCGATTTAGGAACTAACATGTGAGCAAGAATCATATAGAATGTGAACAAAATAGAAGAGGTTTCGTTGCAGCAATCTCAATCGTATGTTGAATCTCAATTGCAGCAATTCATGCTACCTAATAAAAGTAAACTTCTACTTAATATTAAAGAGTGCAACCGTAGTAGAAGTGTCGAGCAGATAAATTATATTACAATCGAATGATTTTGACTCACAGTACAGTACGCTAACGCTCCTGATGTCTTTATGCCAAATAAGATACAATCCCAATGTACTCTCCTAAACTTCCGCAATTGAATGACTACTTGAATGATAGAATATACTGATGTTAATTGGTACACGGTGAAAAATTAGTATGGGCATTCCCCGACATCTCCATAGTCATTCGCTCATGTCGTCAGTTTCGCAGCCCATAAAAACGGAACAAAATAAAATTCCCACTAACGATGAATGCACGACTTTCCCTGTGACAGAAATGTCACGAATGCGACTGACACCTGTTCTGTGTCCGTCCCGCCGTATCGCCGACAGTAATTCGTTCTGCAGTCATTTCCATCTCGTCGTTCTCACAACTACGCTATCATTTCTGATCCTGTGTTTCACCACATTTTCTGAGGCGTCAACTTTCTCGGACAGTGATCGAGACGAAACAGTAATTACCGGCCCCCAGGGTAGGAGCAGTAATGATCTGATCACGTGTAACCTGATACGTAAATTGACTTGCAGTAAGGGAGACATTTTATTTGGTCATGAAAAATCAGATAAACTTTGGTTTATCAAAAAATGAAAGAAAATTTATGGGTGTCACCGCAAATTTACATGGTTATTTCAAGGGAATAAGGAGATTTTAAATCTTAATTAGATAAGAGCTGCAAAGAAGTGGAAAGATTTAAGGTAATAGAACCTAGTAGTTGTCTCAGAGAAGCATCAGGTTTAGGAACTGGAAGGTTTTACGCGCCATAAAGAAGGTGGGCGCGAGCATAACAAGATAACAAAGGCACAGACATAGTATTGGGTGGCACCTTAGTGTTGTGGTAGCTTGAAAGGGTGATAATAGACAGGCGTAAGCAAGGACGAAGTGAGGTGCTATATCTGTTAACTTTGGTTCTTTCATCAAGTGCTGTGTATCAGAGTGAAAACTGAAATTTTATCACTTGAATAGAGCCTGACGAGCATAAAGAAAGAAATATGGCTTCCGTTCCTCTCAGTTCTTTGGATCTATCATTGGAATACGGTTCCGATCTAGAGCTGTCTTTGCTAAAGCTTTGGCGGGTTACCAACAATGGATTCGTGTATTCGAAATACTCTTCGACAGAACGCTTAAACAACAGATCATGGCGATTGTTGAATAAAAAAGCTCTATTAGATGCTAAGCAAAAGAGAGAGACCGCTTTATATGCTCACACGTTGGAGTCGATGATTTCTGATCTTTCAAAAGAAAATTTAATAGACTCAGAGCCGAAAATGTCCCAGTTTCTATCCAATAGGGTAGAACCTGATTCACACAGTACTTTGTTCTCTCATAGTTCAAGGTTGAGCCTAAATTCCAAATCTAACCCGAGTATAGAAGATGACTCATCATCAGATGACATTTCAGATATATCTGAAGAAGATGATTACATTTCTTCGAGCGATGAGCATGACATGGATGATAACTCTAATCCTCCTAACGAGGATGAAGATAGCTATTTTCCTCGTAGGCTAGATGAGGCCAATATATCTAAGACGAGGACAACTTTCGTAAAGGGATTTTCTCCGTCTTCTCCTTCAAAGTCTAACAGAAACGAGTCATCGGAAGTGCATCCAATATCAAAAACTACAACTAATCAATCTGGTAAAAGTATATTTTATATTGAGAATTCACCTTCTCCGCCTCAAAACGTACCTCTGGATGGGAATAGCGATGAGGTTAACCATTGTGTTGAATATCCTAATTCTGAGATAACCGATAAGATTGTACCACCGTCTCACATAAAGAGACAAGATTCTTTATTTAGTAATTTTCAATTACATTCAAGCATAACTGAAAAAGAGCAATCTGACTGCTCTTCCACAGATATTTCAGAGGATGAACTGGAGGAAGATCTTTCGGAAGACGGGGAAGATAAACCAAAAGATTCTTTCCCAGATCGAATAAAATCGATAGAGAATGGAAAGGGTCGCAAGAAATCGACGGATGGCGGAAGTGATTGCAAGAGATCTGTAGAAAGTGGGAGAGCTCCTGATGATGATAGTGAGTGGCTTTCAGTCTCTTCAGAAGAAGAAGAAAGTCGTAGTACAGTATTTCACCCTTTAAAATTTGACAAAAGATCATATCTGATGACAACTGAACCTCGTGATATTGAACGTGCACCACTAGATAAATCAGCTCAGGACTCTTTAGTCAGACCAAGATCACTTTTGTCTAGTATGTTTTTAAATCAAATGCATGGAAATACTGAAAATCATCAAACACCTCACCCACATGTTTCAAAGCCTATTTTAAAGAGATCATCAACTACAGGTATTGTCACAATCGACCAAAGTCGAAAAAATGGTTCAAATCATCAAAAATGGCCCTCTATATTATTTTCAAAAAAATATGCATCCTTAACAGATTTGTCTAAAAATTATCCGCATTACCAAAATATGCTCGTAAAAACAAATATCTTGAACGATTGTGTTAGTGATCAAGACGAAGATGATAGCTTGTTAGGGAAACAAAAATCTATAGTTGGGATCTCTGATTTCAATGTTACTACTAAATCTTTGAACAGCGGAAGTAGTAGAACCGAAGTTCACAAGAGTGGGAGCATTGCCTCTCATGAAAACAGAGATACTTTATCTTCAAGTTTGAACAAATACTCGAGTTCTGTCTCGAATCATTCATTTAAGAATCTTCTTTCCAAAAGTTCTTTGAATTTGGCAAATTTATTCAGCAATAACAATAAAGTAAAAAGCGCACGTCTGTTAGATATCCATGGGAGATGTCCTCAAGGAAGTCAAGAAGAGGTCCCAAATGATATCCATCTGAAGTCGTCAGAAGATCTCGACTCCTCTACTAATTTGAGTACGCGCCGTTCTGAAAAATCTCCGAAGTTATCATCTTCATCTTCATCTTCTACTGGGACTGCTTCTGCTCCAATTGCAACTGAAACACATTCAAAACCCTTGAAGCTATCACCAAAGTCAACAAGAAGGAATATGTTGGCTACCGAGTTGAGTAAGTCTTTAAAAGAGTCCATTATAATTGACTACAAACTTGGTAAGATTCCGTTACCTACCAGAGTTGTTCATAGGAGAACCACAGGAGATTCTCAGCCAGAAGAAATTGATGAAGTGGATGACTACCATTCAAAAGGATGGTGAGCGGTTGCACTCATTGCTACTATAAATAAATATTTATTTAATGAACTGTAATATTTAGCCATTCAGAAGTGTAGAGGGAGGAGCTTGATTTTCTTAATTTTTATCAAAATTTTTTTTTTATTTCACATTTTCTAGATATCAAGGTTAAGTAAAATATGATATAGAGTCATGAAAACTTGTTATTATGAGCTATTGGGAGTTGAAGTAACTGCGACGGACAATGAGCTCAAAAGAGCTTATCGACGGAAGGCGTTGCAACTCCATCCTGATAAAAACCCAGATGACATAGAAGGTGCAACTGCTAGGTTTGCATTGGTAAGGTCAGCTTATGAAGTCCTTTCTGATCCCCAGGAGAGGTCATGGTATGATTCACATAAATCTCTGATTTTGAGAGATGATGATATCACGGAGAATTATGGTGAAGACATGATTGTGCCAAGTATTTCAGTTGATGAGGTTATGAAGTACTTCAACTCCTCGTTGTATAATAAAATCGATGACTCTCTATCAGGATTTTATAATGTTGTTGAGAGGTTCTTTGAGCGATTAGCAGCTGAGGAGGTGACTCATGCCAAATTCCAAGGTTTAGGAGAATATGATAAGTTCAGAGATGATGCCAATAACGTGAATGTACTTGATGAATCGGTTCTCTTATATCCTAGATTTGGGCGAAGTAATGATGATTACGTTAATAAAGTCAAGCCCTTCTATAATTCTTGGTCATCATTCCAGACTATTAAAACCTTCAACTGGAAAGATGAATATAGATATTCTACGGCACCTGATCGTAGGACTCGTCGTTTGATGGAGAAAGAGAACAAGCGAGCGAGGGATATTGCCAGAAAGGAGTTCAACGAGGCCGTGAGGAGTCTTGTTTCTTTTATAAAGAAAAGGGATCCAAGGGTCAAGCAAGGTATAAAAGATCTCGAAGCCACGAGGAAAAGAAAACAAAAAGAGGCTAAAGCAATTCAAATGCAACAAAATCATGAAGAGAACTTGAAAAACATTGCTAGAGCACGTAATTTCGAAGTTCAAGATTGGCAGAAGCTATCTCAAGAAGAGGTTAGAGAGTTAGAGCTCATGATGGAAGAAGAGTTCCTTTCGAGCTCTGAAAGTGAGTTCGATGAGTTTGATAATCCTGAAGACGAACCTCAATTATTCGAATGTCTCATATGTCAAAAAATATTCAAAAATGAAAATCAGTTTCATGTTCATGAGCGCTCTAATAAACATAAGAAGCAAGTAAAGAAGTTCAAATGGGAAATGAGAAAAGAGGGTATAGAGTTGGGCATTGATCAGGAGAATCCTGAATCGGAAACTTTTGAAACCGCATCCAGTGGTGAAAGTGATTTCAGTTCGTTAGGCTCCGAAAACAAAGATACAGAAGCCCGAATGGATGAGCGATCACCTGATTATTATGACAATAATTCGGTAAATGATAATTTGAAATCAGAAGTAGAAGATAGAAACGATTTAAGATACGAAGTTGATGATTTGATAGAGAGTGATAATGATAACTTAGGTTCAGATGAAACGAGGCGTGAGTTGTCGAAGAAGAAACAAAAAAGGTATCAAAATAATAGCCTGGAAGCACCAGTACAAAATACTTTAGAAGATGAATTGGCACAGTTGACAGGCGAGATATCATTAAGTGGTAATGAAGAGGAGAGCTGGGAGAAGAACTCAAGTAAGAAGAAAAAATCAAAGAAGAAGAAAAATCATATTCCTCTCAATTCATCTTCAAACTTAAGTGATAAGTCAAATGACAAGGTAGATAAATCCTTCAACGAATCGTGCTCTGTGTGTGGCTTGGGGTTTTCATCGAGGAATAAGCTATTTCAACATGTCAAATCTACTGGGCATGCTGCTCCAGTTAAACAGGTTTACGGGAAGAAAGGGAAAAGAGTGAATTAATCTATAATTATTGTATATACATATTCATTCTAATCTAACCAAGCCCAGATTTTGATTTCTTTACTTTAGCTGTAAGAGGCACGCTTATTCCTTTATTTCCAAGTGCACCGAGGCCCTCGCCTTTAACCCATCCCAATTTCTCTAATAGTTGACGACCAATGTTAGTTGGATCGATTTCAGGAGCATTTGCACCTACAATATCGCCATCTTTTAGAACAGTGGTGCTTTTCTTATTTCTATCTTTCTTATTTCCAGGCATAATTGGTTGTTCTTGATCTCTTCTCTTAAAAATTGGTCTCTGTCTCAAGATTCTTCCAATTTGATCATAATTGGGCAAATATCGAAATGTTCTCTTTGTTTTCGTCACTCTAATAAACTGCTTGGTCCCTCTTCCACATTTCAGTGATTTTAAGTTGAAGTAATCAGCCATTTTTGACACCGTTTTATTTCCATGAGGATCAAGAGGGGGGAAACTGACAAAATCACGAGCCGAATCATGAAGAAAACTATCAAGTTCATATTTAATGTCTCTAATATGCAACTGATACTGATACTTTACACAGAGATCATTGGAAAGTAAGCCCTCTTGAATGATAAGGTTTTCATGATCTTTTTTCTTTGTCTTTTTACTTTGACGTCGAATTTGAAATTGCTCTTGTAACGATTCTCTAATTTCATCATCTAAATCCAACCTATCCAAATCTAGTCGCTTGTTTCTTCCACTACCTATCATGGTCATTGTTTGCGTTGGTGGTTCGTATTCTGAGCTACCAAATTTCAGGTTTTTCGTAAAGTTTATTAAGTCTTCAATGCCATCATCCTCGTCTCCAATATCATCGTCAATGCACTTTTGATTATCGTTCAACGAGAGATCATCATCCGAGCTATCTGATATGTATACATCTGAGTCATTAGACTCCTCAGCACCGCTGTTAATAAAGTCCCTAGTCATGAACTTTAAAAAGCTATCAAACCGGTGTTCTCTGACGCCTTTCGCTGTAACGAATTCAAATAAATCATCCTCATCCATCCATGTAAAGTCATCTCCAAAAAGCTCGGCATTTTTCACATAATATTGATTTTGAATGCCGTATCTTATATTTGAAACAGTTAAAGAGGAGACATCGAATTCGTAGTCTTCAGATAAAAACCCGTATTCTGGGTCATCATTCGACTTGTTAACATTATCACTATCTTCTTGTTCATCTTTGTCTAGTACCTCATCGAGCACAGGGACGTCTTCCTCTTCTAGCTGAATGCTGTCACCATCAGACTCATATTCTACATGACCAGATGCATCTTCCGAAAATGATGACTCACTTGCATCTGACGAGATATCTGCATCTGTATCAAATTTAGACCCAATAGATAACTTTTCGATTGAAACCAAATCGTCAGCGATACGCTTCTTTTCATCTTCAAGTGTATTCAATGCCGAAGAGCTTCCTGTAGAATCTCCTGAAGAGCACTCTTCTGATCCGGCTTCAGATCCTTGTTTAGACTCCCCTGGTTCTATAGTCTCGGCTTTTTCATTTGCTGACTTCAAATTTTTGAGAAGTTCATCATTCGGATTATATATCTCCTTTGCTTTAACAAATTCAACCGGTCTATCTCGCAACTTTCTACTGAAGATATTGTCTTGATGCGAACTCGTATAAGCAACTTCATCTACTAACCTTCCTGGCCTCTTTGAGAGCTCAAGCATGGTATTTTTACCTCCCGAAGCCCTTGGAATATAAACGTTGTCATCTAAATCCATAAGTTCTGGTACATTAATTCCTGTAGTTCTCAGACCTCTATGGTTATTTGACGTTCCTTTGCTCTTTCTTTTCCTTCGATTATTGGAAGTATATCTCCCATTTCGAGCACCTCTAGATGATGGACCATTTTTCAGTGATCTTCTCGGCATACTCTATCCTTATATTGCAATCTGTTTTCATCGTACTCATCCTCAACTTTCAGTAAAGGTCGCAATTAAGATAGTACCAATTGGGGTTACACAAAAGCTATATTGTCTGAAGGCAACGTTGTTAGTTTCCTAAATTGCCCTAGAAGCAATTAGACAGAAGAGTAACATAAGAGTAGTATGGCTGCAGAGAGAAATAGTATAGAAGAAGTTACTAATTCAGAAATATGTGAATCCAAGACCGGAATAAGTTCGTTTAATCTTTCACAATTATGGCAACTGATAACAAATATTGGTGATAAACCATCAGATGATGAATCCAAATGTATCACTATATTAGGAAAAACATATGAGAAATTAGATGAGTTTGAGTCTGATCTCAAGTCGAAGATATGGATATCTTACAGATTTGGGTTCGAACCAATAATGAAAGCTGTTGAAGGACCGAGCCCTATTTCGTTTGCACAATCGTTATTGTTTAATAAGAATATTTTGATAAAAGATTTCCAGAATATCATGAACTTGGTCGATAATGAATCTTTTACGAATGACGTAGGATGGGGCTGCATGATAAGAACTTCCCAAAGTTTATTAGCTAACGCCCTCTTACTGTTAATGGGACTGGATCCCAAAGCCATCGTTGAGTTATTTGTTGACAATTCTCAATCTCCCTTCTCCTTGCATAATTTCATAAAAATAGCATCCGACCTGCCCTTGGAGATAAGACCTGGTCAGTGGTTTGGCCCTAGTGCTGCCTCCCTTTCTATTAAGAGACTATGCGACAGATTTTATGAGTCTGGTAATACGAACATTCCCAGATTAAAGGTCTTGATAAGTGAAAGTTGTGATTTGTACGACAGCAAGATTAACGAGATTTTAAACAGCGAGGAATCAGATGCTCTATTAATTCTCTTGCCAATAAGATTAGGAATCGACAAGATTAATTCAATATATCACCCGAGCTTGTTCCATTTGCTTTCCATTAAACAATCAGTCGGTATTGCAGGTGGAAGGCCATCGTCTAGTTTTTATTTCATAGGATTTGAAAATCTGAATTTGATATATTTGGATCCACATTCGCCTCAGCAGTTCCAAATCGAGCTCGATTATGAAAGCTACCATACCTTGAATTACCAAAAGTTGAGCATCAATGATTTAGACCCTTCTATGATGATAGGAATATTGGTTAATGATTTGAATGACTACATTGACTTCAAGGAATCTTGCTTGAGCAATGCTAATAAGATTATACATTTTCATGCCCAGGAACAAGATAGCCCTACAAACTCCTCTAGGAAGGATATTGCCGATTTAGATGTATCAGACTTTTCTGCTTCAGCTGACGATGACGTTATAAGTATCGAAAGTTTTCAAGAGGGAGAAGATTTTGTAGATGTTTCAAAGAGTAAAGATGTTAAAGAGAATAATAGCTTCGAAGATGGTGAAAACTCACAGTACGATCATAAGCAACAAGATCGTGAGGTGGAAATTACCATGAGTGACGACAATGATGTATCAGACCTCCGAGACGACGTTGTAAACATTAGCCATTCCATTTCTGACAATTATGAGCATATAGATCCTTCCTAGTTTACCAAGCTAGGCTTGTGAAATTTTTGAGTGTCCAATGCTTCTTTAAGCGATCTGTCTTGTACGGCTTCCAGTGTTTAGCAAATAACTCTTTGTACTCATGGGACCTCTTGAGTCGTGTAATATGGCACAGTAGCATTTTTAGAGCTATCGAGATATTTCGCATGTAAACCTATAGCTAGAAGCTCATACTTACTAAATATTCTATGCTATTGCATATCATTTACTCCTTTGATTGATTCTCTTATAATATTCGATATTTTCAGAGTAAATAACTTAATCAACTGCATCTATTGTGGTATCATCTACGGGGGCAAAGTGTAGCCATGAAGGATTCCATGAAAATATGTACTGTGTGTGCATCCAATAATAATAGGTCTATGGAATGCCATAAGCAACTAAGAGATGCTGGCTATGATGTTCAATCATTTGGAACTGGTTCAGCTGTTAGACTTCCTGGGCCATCTATAGACAAACCGAATGTGTATGAATTTGGTACGCCTTACGAAGAAATATATAAAGATTTAAGCTCACAGAGTTGTCACAAAATGTATGAGTCTAACGGCTTAATACACATGGAAGAAAGAAACATGAGAGTTAAGAGGGCTCCTGAGAAATGGCAAACAAATGCGTATGCCGGGAAATTTGATATAGTAATAACTTGTGAAGAGAGGTGTTTCGATAGCGTCCTTGATGACCTAATGTATCGAATGTATTCTAAGGACGATGCGGACGACGTAAAAGAAATAGTTCATGTTGTGAATGTAGATATCAAAGATGACAATGAGAATGCAATGATTGGTGGTAAGGGTATCTTGAAACTTATTAATATGATACATGATTTCAAGCAGAAAAAAAAGGAAGACTATGATGACGAATCTGATGTACTTTTAGAGGATCAAATGGTAAGTATTCTTGCAGAATGGCAAAAGGAACATACTCATCTTCCAACTTTATATAGTGTAAGCTATTATTAGACTTAATGTAAGATATTCCATCTTTTGCTGTTTAAATACTATAATATTGCAAAATGTAATAATTTTTACGAACTGAGAAAATACCTAAAATACGTTAAACAAGATATTCTTTTAATATTATATTATTCTAACTAAATTGGAATGCATAAAAAACCTGATAATTCTAAAAAATCAAGACTATACAATAGTCGGGCCATTCGAACTCAACTAGTCGATTCAAGTTTTGTGGATAATGAGAAATTAAGTATTCCAGAATTTTTGAAATCAAGATCTTATGAGATTAAATCATTTGAGCTATCACAATTGAATACCAAACGAGCTTCTTCCAACAGAGTCTTCCAAAGCTTGCCTAGGACTTTGAGACGTAGGGCAGCCTCGCATAATGTAAAGAGAATCCCAAAACGGTTAAGAAGCAGAGCGATAAGAGAAATGAAAAATGCAGTACATGGTGTAAACCCTAAGTCTCATCATTTACGAGGAAGAAACCTTTATAAGCTTAGAATGTCCAAAAAGCTTTTAAGGTTGGGCTCTAAGCTAAAACTCTCCAAGCATTTGCCACCAGAGGAAGCCTTAGGCAAAAATTTACGCTTAAGATACAGAATAGCATTAATCAACAAGTATATGAAAGATCTCAATGACGAGGCACCAACCAAGTTGAATAACTGTGTTGGCTCATACGATAATACGGGAATTAATAATCTTGCTAGTAGACCAAAAGGGAACTTGAAATATTTTAAAAGGCAATTTGAGTTCGTATGGCTACCTTCTCATATCTGGCATGCAAAGAGATTTCATATGATTAAGCAGCACAATTTTCAGATACCGCTTACGCCCACTCAGAAGTGTTTTAGACTGATGAACAGGGCCAAGAAAAGTGGTTCGGTACTAAGCGACATGTCATATTATAATACATTAATTCTTCAAATTGAAGATACCGATAGGTATCAAAATATTCTATTGAGCCTAACAAAATATAAAGTGACCTTGCCTCGCAAGTTTCTTCAAGGCTCGAAAAGCTATGATGATTTGATTTTCGTTGACGGGTTGGTAATCGGAAAGGGATTGATAATTTCTAATTTTAGTTTGAAGAAGATATTGATAAGAGTATTTCCTTCAATTTATGAAATGCTATTCGAATATCTCAAACTGCAAATCCATCCTCAAATTGATTTAATTTATGATTGCAGATATTCATTAGCGAGTATAGAGATATGCGGCCCTACAGCCTTGAACTCACTTTCCAAGGTTTTGCATTTAGATCCATATAAGTATGATAGTATCCCGTATCAAGTATGGTACATATTGTCACATTTGAGTGATAGTGACTCGGTTCCTGTTGGTACTACATTTAGCTTCTACGTGGATGATCCTAGGTTTTGGAAAAACCCGGTCGAGCCTAAGGCTAATACGTCCTTTACTAGCGTGAATGATTTGATCATTAAAATAACGGAGTCGGATTTGGTGAATTCTCAGTCCTTGATGGAACTTCTTGATAATAAAAAGAGAAATGAAACTTATGCCAATCAGTTATCCCTTAAGAAATTAAATTATGGCTTTGCTAAATCAAATCCAAACGAAAATTTACTTGAGCATGATCCAGTTAGAATCCCAGTTTTGATCACGAAAGGGAGCTCGGGAAGCTGGTTGTTAATCCTACCTTGGTTTTGGTTAATGCCTTTATGGTTTAAACTTGTTAAAATCGCACATTTAAAGGTTGGGGGACTCAGACAACGAAGGCAATTTAACTTCGAGAAGTTGCTGCCGACATTTCCTAATGATTTGCCCTATTTAAAAGATGGATGGGTTTATAATCAAACATTAGGGAGACTCAATGAGGAATCCTACAAACGGTTACCAAAGAGCAAGCAACAAAAATACGAAATCTTCGAAAATGGCATCAATCCTTTCAAGTGCGATTGGTCATTCTTACAATTGTTAATATTCGGCTTGAAACTGGTAAACAAGGAACTCAAAACTACTGATGAATACAGCGATTATAATGAAAATGGTACAAGAAATATAAATACAGTAAACGATCTCGTGCAGTTGATTAAAGCCAAAAGAGAGGAAGATGCTATTCCAATCGAACTTTTGGATCTAACCAGGCCATTTCATAGGGCGTTTGTTGATGGAAGCTATACTCTAACAGATACATCAAGTTTACCAAAACTTCCTGTTGTTCATATTTCTCTCAAGGTGCTAAATCGTGGAATAATAAGAGATAATGCTAGACTCTATGCCGTCTCGAATGCGTCTGTGAAGAGTTATATGACGCAGAAACAGGAAATCGTAAAACCATTGTTAGTTGATTTAATCGGCTTTGTAACAAGCGGAGCTTTCAACTTGGATTATGGTGCAGATACTGGATTGTGTTTAGTAAGAGCAGATTACAAGGGCGATTTTTTTTTAGTTAGAAATCCTGGTTGTTCTAATATGTACTTAGCTCAGCAACAATAATTTAATTAATTACTACACAATACGCAACATATTGGAATATTTAGCATAACTTTTATTTAAATAAAATATCATGTAAGAAATGATGAGACATCAAGTTCGCAAACAGTTCTTAAGTAATAAAAGAATAAAACAATGAATGAAGTCTCCTTAGCAAATCTTCCTCTATACTACTTTACTAGTTACCATACTTTGCAGCTAAATCAGCAGAAAAATTGACTCGCACACTACCAAAGGACTATAAAAGAAACATGCTTCGCACATAAATCGAAGATTTATTGTACTTTCCTTTCTTCATACTTACCTCGAGATGTTACAGGAGATCAAGTAGTCTTGTAGCCGTAGCTCTTTATTTGCATTGCACTACGCTGTGAGGAGCTTCGCCAACTTCCTCTCTCATGGGGAAGTGTGGATCTTTTAATTTTTGATTTCATTTCTATCAATAATGAGTATGAATTTCTTCAATTCATTAATGATTTTAGGTGTATCAGGCCAGATGGTTTGGCACATGATAAAATCAGCAATGTAATTCTAATAAAAGTTAAGCTAAACCTATAAACTATTATGATTAGAGTAACCCGGAGTGTCTCGACGAGTTCAATGGATTGAAGAGATGGACCTCAAATGTGTAGCAATATTCTATAAAAAGATTATGTTTAAGTCTCTGCGTTGCTATTGCCGTCTCACTTGATTTTTCTACCCTGTAACAGAACCTCCCATTCTAGGACTGAGTCGAAAAGATTATTAACTGACATGAAACATGCTCATGGGTTCTCATTATTTTGCTAGCGGCCAAGAAAATAATAAATCAGTCCCTACATCAATACGAGCCCTTGATTGCTGACTGAAAACAGGATTGTTTACCTCGTGCACTCGCAGCTATACAAATATCGCTGGCTACTATGCTTCTGCGACTTGTTTGCCCTTTATTATTACTACTTTGGTGATGCTGGAAACCCAGTTAGCTCTCCCTGCAGATCTCTTCAGACCACCAAATCCGCTTTAACTACTGTTAATCACCCCTAAATAAGCATTAGCAAGCCAAAAGTCGCATTCCCAAATCTCCCAGAAGAATTCCCGAATCTGAGACCGAATTAACTATGTTGGGACCGCGGAGAGAAACGAGAGGGGCATTATCGAGATTCAGTTGAAATAATACATTAGTTCTTTTTATTTTGAATAATCAATCTGATCAAGTGAACTAAGTTCAGTATTACATCGTGATAATTGTTCAATTATTGTTACCATAGGTTAATAAGCCAATGCGCTTTGCTCAGGTAATTGTTCGCGGTATGTCGCTCTCCTCCGACCTTGTCGTGAATTATCTCCTCGTTTTCGCCCCCCTCCACTTCTAATAAACAAATCCACTACTAATTCTGCTATTATCTTTTCATATCTTGCCCCCACTCGCTACTCGTGAGGATGTCCAGTAACAACAGTCGAAAAGCTAACTTGGACGACCAATGTTTTCATTCTAACCAAAATTTACCACCGACTACCGACTAGCAAGGCAACCCCGGTTTCATTGCATAACAGATGCATCAGACGTCTTATATTCCTCCCGAAACCGCCTTCTGCGCCACCATCGCTCCTTTACGCGCTTTGTTTTTATTCGAATTTCTCCCAATATGTATATCCGGGCTCACCCCTTGTGCCGACATAGACACATCCGAACCTGAATAAAGTTCCTTCTGGAAGAAATGTCTGCAAATATAAGGTCACACACGTGCCGTCTCTGAAGGCATCGACAACATGAGATCTATTTATAGATTTAGGACGACGTATCGGGAAGGTGGACTGCCTTTTACAGCGAGAATATTCTGCGATGAAGAGAAGGTTATGCTCGGAATTCCCAATACGGTATTGGGAAAATTTTTCCCTTCTCTGGCGCCTTTCCATATCTCAAGAACAGTTCCGCCAGGAATATGTATATAAGGGGCCCCTTCACCCTGAATTTATCTGGGAGTTTATATTTTCTATCCCTTTCACGTTATAATTTAAGGAATACAACAGTCATTCGCTAAAACACAATGCAATTCTCAAAGATCTTAGCTACTTCCGCTTTGGCTGCTGCCGTCTCTGCTGCTAACGTCACTGTTACCACTGACGTTGTTGTCACTGACTTCACCACCTACTGCCCAGGTCCAACTTCAGTTGTTGTTAACAACAAGACTATCACTGTCACTGAAGCTACCACCTTGACCATCACTGGTCCATGCACCATCCCAACCACCTATACCACCACTGAGAGCCTCACTGCCACTGAGACTGCTACTTGTACTGAAGAAAAATGTACTGGTACCGCTGCTCCAACTTCCGAAGCTGAAGGTTCTGTTGCTTCTTCCACTGTTGCTGCTGTCTCCACCGCTGAAGGTGCTGCTGCTAAATTCGGTGTTGGTGCTGTTGCAGGTGTTGCCGCTGTTGCTGCTGCTCTCTTCTAAGCTAATTAATAGCTCTGGATTTTTAATTTCGTTAAGCATGTTTTCATGGGCCGCACCGCTCTAAGGTAAGCGGTGTCCTGATTTTTTTGATACAGCGCTAAGGGACTGGCGAATGGATATCTTTTGAAGTTCTCATATGTCGTAATATTTTTTCGACTGTATTTTAGATACAGAACTAATAATTTAATATACACTGAGTGTTAATCAATTATAATGTAGGAGATATTTTAGTAATATCTATATGGTGTAAGTTAATGTAGGTATGTGAGGTTCTGTTTCAGGAACAATCTTAAAAGTGGAAGTATCGGGAAGGATTTTCATGGTTACGAATCGGACTGGGCCGACCGGTATATTTTACCTTCTATCGAAAATCCCTATGGTCGTATGCCCTTAGTTCTAATAATGTGATCCTACTCCATCAATATGAAATTAAATAAATTCCAGTTGTAATCTACATCTACAGTTAGCTAACAGGACAAATGAAATGTGCCTTATTATACGTGCAAGAAAATGATTCTATTTATTGCATCTGCCATCGCTTGAAGACAATCCATAACCAAGAATTTGCACTCAGGTATCTCTTATGGTTATTGTCATTCATGCTAATAATCTCAACCTCGTTGAAATTAAGCTTCCCTCTTTAAGCCTTATGCCTCCTTTGTCTTCTGATAAAATAATATGTATGCATTTTTTGTGTTTTCTTCGCTTCCTCCATCCAAGGCATCGTCTTCTCCTATGGTGCTAATGCTTGTATCATCGATTCTAATCCATTCTTCTTGCTTGCCACTTTCACTTCCGTCGTCTTCCCTGAAATTAGAGCTTCGTAATACATCACATGTATAATGTCCACCTTCAGCACTAGAGCCGTGGTGATACACTACACCGAACAATCTATAATTAGACAGATTAGGAGTCGATAGAATCTCAGGAGGAAGAGTCAAATGATGCCCATAAGTGACTTTCTTCTTGATTTTCTCTATTTTGGTATCTTTGTCCTTTAGATAGCTGAATCTTTTCAAATGAATTATCAAAACATTTGGTGTCTTGTCAATAAATGTTTGCTTGCTAATTAATATTTCTTTGTTGGACTTATTGAACGTTATTTGTTCCGAATGATTCATTTTCGTGAATGCCTCTTCAATCGAACTTGATCCTGAAATATCAAGTTGTATATTTTGAAACGGGTCCATAGTTATTGACTTTTCTTGTTGATTTGCTGACTTTGGAATGGTCAAAACAGATTTGAATTGACCTCCAAATATGTTGGCGATTGGCGTGGGCTCAACCTCTACTGTTCTCTTTATGCTTATCTTTTTATTATTCGAGCCCACTTCAGACCAGTCGTTTTCATTTGATTCATTTGTCTTAGGAACATCATCAGCCTTCTTGACTAGTTTCATTGTGTTTTTGATTTCCGACCTTAACTGCTTTAATTTGACAGGGTCATTGATGCTATTCGAATAGCTTTGAATAAGCTCGTCAACAGTGGGAGTAGTTAACAGTTTAAGAGCATGTAAAAGCTCTTCGTTTAAGCCATCTAAATAATACCCTAAGAATTCCTCAGCATCTTCTTGTTGTCCCCACTTCAAATGTTGAAATTTCTTATGTGCAATTAAATTTAAATAAAAGTGTTCTGGTGATAATGGCTTACTTGCTCCTGATTTGCTTAAAAATTCATTGAAAAATTTAATGGTAGCATCCAATAATGGAGTTGTTGACACTTGATTGAGAGATCCGATAGATCTACATTCGATCATCTTCAAAAGCTTGTTGAATGGTTCACAAAACAATAAAATCTGCAATATCGAATTCATGTAACAAATGTTTCCAGTGTTAGTCAAGCCTCGCGGCTGGACTTTGAATTCGGGGCACGTAACCTCAGAATTCAACACCGAATAACTTGGATCAAGCATAATTTTCAAGAGAAGCACACCCAAGGGGTATGCCTGTTCCATACCTCCATTCATATCAAAATTGGTATTATTAGAAGACCCCTTTAGTAAGGGCGAAACTGTTTTAGGAACTTGGTTATTCAAAGAAGTTGAAGCCACCACACTTGAACCCAGAGTTGTTGAACTAGTTTTCTGCTTTGCGATAGGTTTCTTAACAGGCGCTGATTGTAAAACAGATGCCCAATTATTTGATTTTGGTGTAAATGATGTTGCTTCAATACCACTAATAGAAACATAGTCATTACGTTTTTCATCGTCATTTGGATTAAATTTTTGATTGGTGATAGTTACAGTGTTAGAGTTATAGTTGACAATTTGTACGTTACTTGTGGCAATTAAAAGGCCCTTATCATAATCGACTTGCCTTTTGACCAAATTTCTCAACCTTTCATATTTTGCTTCATTCAATGCTTTTCTATTTTGAATCTCCGATTCGTGATGCTCTGAAAACTCTTTACTATTGGAATTAAAAAATAATGGACATGAAAATGGGATCTTATCATTTGCATTCTTGGTTGAAGTTAATTGCACATCGTCGTTTAAGTCTTTTTCTTCGTTATTATTTATTATAGTGGGTTCATCATTTTCGTTAGCTCTCTTAATTGTTTCATTTTGTTGCTGGTGCTGATTATCCAAATTCTTTTCCTTCTTTTCTGCAGCATTTGAAAGAGGTGTTGATCGACCAGAATTATCTGTCGTTATGTTTTGAGGGCTGGTCGAACCTAAAGCCCGATTAGCAGGACTTGTTGACTTACTTGTGTTTCTCTTAAGATTGCCACTCCTTGGCCTTTGATTAAAGTTCATATTACCGTTCATATTAGGCACAAAATGCTGCTTGTAGGCTAGCTGAGGAGGTGGCATCAGATATCCATTGTATGGGTAATAAGCGGCTGCTGCCATCTCAGGATGGAAAGCTGCTCCTGTTGGACTATTCGGCATCACATATTGCGGCATGTACTGATAAAACTGATTCGGTATCATAGAACCTCCGTTTGCATACATGTATTGAGAATAGAGCTGTTGCTGCTGTATCTGCTGCTGAAGAATTTGTTGGTTGATGACACTTGGCGAGTGTGCACTAGGTGAAAAGCTAGCTGCATCCCCACGGAAGCGATTGGGTCCTGTATTGGCTGAAGCGTTAGATGACGATGACGTAGACATAAATGATCAATTGAACATGGAATTTCTTTAATCCTAGAGTTTCTTTCTCTAACTTGGATCTATTCTGATCTCTTATAATCTCTGAGAAAGTTTTATAATTCAAACCTTGTTACTAATTTTAAGTGCAAGAAATCTCTCTAATTTCGATGTAGCTTAAAAGTGAATCTATAAAAGCTCCAAGTATGTATTTGTTATCAAATATCTGTTTAACTGGTTATAAATCAGAGTAGATAATTCTTTTTGTCATTGACGTTCGCCCTAGTGGCCAAACGACAGGAAAAAATTTGAATAATTTGGGGATTACATAAGCGGCATTTTTTTATTTGTTAAATGTCACACACCCCCAAGACCTTTAACATTTGGCAATAGAGTAGCTCCTGCATTCTTTAGGATTATATGCAATGATGAGTACAGCAAGGATATGAGAACAGATAGGAATGGGGTCTAAGTGTTTAACTGTAGAACGTTCTAACAATTTATCTATGATGTCCTCCCCCGATGCTAAAGTAGTATATTTTGCAGTCAATTCTTGATAACTTAGCATGTTTAGTTCCAGCTCATCCGGAATGCTAGATGTATAATATCTTTGATAGTCATCACATGAGCAATACCAAGCGCTCAAGTCAACTGCGTGGTCTTGCGTATATTCACCTTGATTATTGCGTTTATATCTCTTGAATGACTGTGGGGATGTTGTCTCATCGCTTTTATCTACTTGTCTGCTTTTCAAAGAAACAGGAGGAATGGCAAGTGATCCTGTTTTATCAAATATGAGTCCAGCGTTTTCAACTAGTCTTCTAAGCTCAAAATATTCCAGACTATTAATCAAAGAATTTCCAGGTCTCGTGTTTCTAATAGGCTCCTCTCTTTCAACATCGTAGTTCTTGACCTTGATGCAAATAAGATTTTCTTCAGTGGCTTCTAGCAACACTAAGTTTTGCAAGTATGATTTAACGACTTCTTGTTCATCCCTGCTATTGTTTTCATCACAAACATGGAAGTGAATGCGGCGCCCATCTAAGATTTTCAAGCATTCAGTAAAGGTACTTCCATACATAAGCGTCAAAATAATTGATTTGTTTTCATCGATCACCGGTACATCTGTGGACTCTAGAAGCTGACTTGAAAGTCCTATAAGTTGATTTTGCAAGTTCTCCAACCGCGTCCTTTCGGTCTTATTTGTTTGACATGAAATCTGGTCTTCAATATAAGATTTGAGCGACTGCAAGCTAGATTCATGACGATAAAGATCTTTTAATAAAGAAGGTAATACGTTCAAAGTCAATGAATTCTTGTGCATTAAAGATTGAAATAATGTGTCAGATTCGACGGGACCCTTCTCCAACAGATTATGGTTGGGACCAATCACATCCCTAACTTCAGTAACAGTAAGGTTGTCTGTTTGCCGTTTCCCTCCCTTACTTAGATTATTCATTTGCTACGCATAGATATGAGCAGAATTATATGAAAGATTTATGTACCATATTTTGCATATATCAAAACATGTGGTTTTTTTTTTTTGCGAAACTGATGTTTTGTTTTATCAAGGCTAACATTCGACATGTCAGAGTGGATACTGTCTCTACCTGATGACCTCAGACAAGAGATCAAGACTTTGATCTCACAAAACAGCTCGAACTTAGATATTTTGAACAAGTTGTACGCTTATTTGAGAAAAGACGAGCCTGAAGGAAAGAAAAGAAAGCTTGAATCAGACTCAAAGGACGCGATAACAACTGGGGACCGAGAAATCGGGCCAGATGAAGTTATATTTGAGATTCCTCAAGTGTCTTTTCAATCTCCTGTCCGTAAGAAGTTGAATCTAGTTTTTCATTTGATAGAACAAAATAATCAGCCGACACCTGTATTATCAATTGCCAATCCCGCTACGAACGTTCCTTTGATGTCTTTAACTGACCTAAGAAGCTCCATAAAGTTATGCCTCATAATACCTATCTTGGGCAATTCCACTAATCCTCAAAAGAAAAGCACGGTGTCATTATTTTTCTGGATAAATGATACCTTCGCTGAAGATCCTGTCAAAAATGATCCCATAATATGTCAAATCAATTTGGACATAATTAAGAAGCAAATGATGAAGTCAGGGAAGCTTCCTGCAAACATCGATGATCAATTGAACCAGAGTTCTGAGACGAATAATTTGAATCTTAATCCAGTGCAAGAGAGAATAATCGATTATTTTCAGCGCCAATTCAGATTATGTGGAATAAACATCATTAATTACCTTCCTTGCAATAGCTTATTTTTCAACAAGTATACTTTAAATACTGACAGTGGACTTGCTTTGTCAGTCGACTCATCTGAAGAGGACAATTTTATTTTGATTGATGCCCATAAAGGCTCTAAAGAGGGAGCATTAATGTTTTTAAAATCAAACCAATTCAACGAGTCTTATTTGATATATGGTTTTAAAAAACCAGTTTTACTTTACAAAGCCTCAAATATAAAAAGTGCTTCCTATAGCAACATAACTAGAAATACCTTCAGTCTTATTATTAGCGTCATGGACGAAAAGGATGAGGAAAAAAGTGTTGAATTCAGTATGATAGATCAAAGCTTTTTCCAAGTTATTGATAATTTCATAAAAGCACAAAATATTAACGATAATTCTTTTGACGATAAACTAAGAGAGAAAATTAAGGAACCTTCAACAACAGCTGGTGCTGAAAATGGGGTTCTTCGAGCAGAAGGAGCGGAAGATGACGAAGACGAAGAAGACGATGGTGATTACCAAGGTGCAGCCGGAGAAGAAAGTGATGTTGAAGAAGAATACAACAGCAATGCTGCTTCGGATGTTGATGGAGAAGATAAAGAGGATGGCGAGGAAGATGAAGATGGAGTCTTTAACAAGGCTAAGGAAGAGGAAGATATTGAAGTTTGAATAAGCTTTTACATGAAAAGTAAATGACAGGACATTATATAGTATATTTCATTTCAGAATGATTATGTTACGTACATCTATGCAAAAGTTACGACACATTGATATTTTTCCACTTTTAACCTCAACCGCACATAGATAATTTCAATCACTTGTAACTAGCCCCATATCTATCAAATAATGAGAAGAACTTACCTCTCTTAGAGGCAGTAAGTCTGTGATCCGGTTCTTGCTCAAATTCAAAGAATGCATCCTTCTTTGCTCTCTGTTCTTGCAAAAGTGCCAATCTTCTATCTAAAAGCCTCCTATTATTATCAATAAAGTGATCAGCGATTAAGTAAACACCTGTAAATAATCCAGCAGATAAGGCATATCCCGTCACTCTAGTCCAAGACCTTGGATAGTTCTTACCTACAATTGAAACTTGCAACCTTCTGGCGACAACCCCAAGAAAGGTACTTAATATGAAACCAGCTGCGGTGGGCATCTTGTAATACTCTGGTGCTATCAAGACGATCAAACCTTCTTGTTATTAAAATTTAGTTGACAGTTCATTGGCCCATAAAATTTGATTTTCAAGTCACAAGATTATGTAATCAATTACTTTCATTATCTAAATTGAAACCAAGTTTTAATATTGCACCAGGTTGTTGGGAAGCCAGCAAGCTAGAATATGAACTCATTTTCCTAGTTTGAACCACAAATGAAGATCCAAATGCTCTACCTAACGTTGTTCTTGCTTAGCTTACCGTAATTTCTATTCAATTTTGTTGAAGAATATAATTTAGCGCACTATCGATTAACGAAGACCTGAAGACCACTGCAAATGAAGGCTTTAGCTGCAAAGAATATAAAAACTTGCGCCGTACAGTAATAGCTACCTTATAGATTATTGTTGTGGCAGTCTTACTCTTTAAACTAAGGCATCATGAACAAATTGTCACGTGCTTTTGTGAAGTCTTTCGTATGTATAAAAATGGCATTGCAAGGAAATAGGTTCTACATAGTGTATTGCAAGCCTTGAAGTGAAATGAAAAAGATCAACTTCTTTAAAGGGCATCCGTCTGTAGAGTTGCTTCCTTCAGGGGAAATATCTGAGGCATATAGGAGTGTTTTAATGGATACCGACTATCTAAGTGCCGAGGAAAACCCATTAAATAGATCACCATTAAACTATGGAACAGATCCAGGAAACATTGATGTTCGAACAACAATTAGTCAATGGAATAATAAATTATTTCATCGTACCGGTTCGGGACCAGATAAAATAAACTTGACATCAGGTGCATCATATGGAATTGCAAACATTCTAGCTTCAGTTACTGATGTCCCTACTATTACCAAGAGAGGCTTCATTGTATCGCCGACATACTTTTTAATAAATAATACATTCATTGATTTTGGATTTGAAGGTAAGTTGACAGCTATAGAAGAAACTCCAAATAAAGAGTATGACATAGATTTAGAAAAGCTTGAGGAATGTTTGAAGTTGTACAGTGAAACCCTTGAGGAAAGTGATGGAAAAGAAATAAATGTACTTTCTGACCCTCTAAGATCCAAGAGAAAACTTTATCGATTCGTAATTTATGTGGTGCCGACGTATTCAAATCCTGGAGGCTTGACTTACTCCGTAAAAACTCGACTTAGGCTCCTTGAATTAGCTAGGCAATATGACATGCTAATTATCAGTGATGACGTATATGACCTACTCAATTACACAGGGGCTGAAGATATAGTACCTAGAATTAATTATTTGGACGAAGATACATTACCAAGCTACAAGACTTACGGCAACTCGATCTCCAATGCTACATTCTCAAAAATTAGTGCTCCAGGACTAAGAGTCGGATGGCAAGAGACACCGACTCCGAAGCTTGCTCAACAGTTAGCAAATACGGGTGCAAACAAATCTGGAGGAACTCCCGCCCAGTTGGCTTCCTATGTCGTACAGAACCTTATTCAAACAGGAACCTTGGAAGCAATTGTGAAAAACTTAAAAGATGTGTACGCAAAAAGAGTCAATGTTTTAAAGGCATCAATAGGAGAGTATTTACCGGATTCAACAATAATCGTTGGAGGAGATGGGGGTTACTTTTTATGGGTCTCCATTCCTGGAGAAATTGATCATGACAAAGTTGTGGATAAATTGGAAAAAGAAAATGTCATTTTAGCTTCTGGGAAACATTTTGAAGTTCACGGAGACACCAAGGGATGGGGAAGAAATTGTGTTCGTTTAGCGGTCAGCTATTTAAGTGAATCTGAAATAGATGAAGGCATTAAGAAGTGGGGACAAGTCTTGAGGCGTGAATATCCTGAATTATATCTGAAAAGTTAGTATCCCTGAATCTTTAAAGTTTAGCTTTTGAATATTTCTTCTAAATGTTTGAAGTTTAGTCAGCGTAGATCTTGGTGTATATTTCTTGCATTCTCATTTGTAATCGAAAATAGGCGAAATCTTTCTCATCATCCAAAAAACATTCAGTCGAAGACAATCATGTTACTTACATTCAAATCTTTCTGCAATGTATTTTGCTTTCTATCTTCTCTAAACTAAAAAGTTCGTTTTGAGAAAGAATTTTACTCGAACTCAAAATTTCGCAAGAGTTACCCGCAAATAACTGGTGCTATTTGCGGCAATAGGTTTTATACCCTTCAGCGTCACACGATAACTCTCGATAGATATTGAAGAGACTAGTGTTCTAATATGCGGTTCTACATCAGCGATCTGGTTCTCCATTATAGGGGGCATGAAGTATCTGCCTTATCATTATACTCATATTTGTTGGACTGGTTAATTTACATTAGTATACTTCTAATATTTATGTTGTATGGAACAGTAATACCACCGAGATATCATGAGTTTCTGACACATGATATATCATTGATGAACTCATACAAAGCAGAGGATGAAACAGTGATACCAATTAATTTGCTTATATGGATCGCAGCCGGTTTTCCAGTATTTCAATTTCTTGCCTGTTCAATATTTAGTGGTAGGACACTATCAAAGCCTAGACAATTATGGGATATATTCATAGGGTTGACTTGCCTATGTGGTGCGATGGGAACTCAATTAATGATAACATGTATTTTGAAGAATATCTGTGGCCTCCCGAGGCCCGATATGTTATCGAGGTGCGAGCCCGTTGAAGGAACCGATGAAGATGACATCCACTTATCTACCGTGGACATTTGTGCAAATATCAATACTCATATACTCAGAGAAGGCTTTAGATCCTTTCCAAGTGGACACCTGTCAACAGTATTCTGTGGGATGGTGGTATCTAGTTTGAATATTGCGGCAAAGCTTCAAGTGCTTGATCAGAGGGGTATCTCTTTCAAAATCCTCATAGCTATTATTCCGATCATGGTAGCATGGATAGTATCATGCTCTCGCATAAGTGACCATAGACATTTTCTCAGAGATGTCTTAGGTGGGTTTCTTATCGGAACTAGCGTAGCTATTTGGTTCTATACTCAATATTTTCCTAGCATTTTTGATTTAGAAAATTGTGGAAGAGCCTACCCACCAAGAAGAATCGGTATTGCAAATTTTTTCAACAATGTTGGAGGATTTTGGAAGATCAATGATACCTTATCAGGTTCATATAACGAAAGAAACTTGAATTCATCAGACGCAATTAGAAAGCTTCAACTGCTAGAAGGTGACCTTAATACTGTAATCAACTTGAATAATATGGACCAATTAGCCGAGATACCTGAGAACATCACTTTTTTCAATAATGTGTCAAAAAAGTTAGGAAGAAAATATTACAATCTAAAGTCACATACTTCCCCTATATTGCCTGTATATGACCCACCATTAAACGACTAACAAAAGTTATTCAAGATAAGAGGGATGACAAATAATGTATTGGTACTGAATTCTCTCCAGTCTTCTATAAGATTTTTTTTGCCTTCCTTCTTGCTTCGCTCAATTTATCAGCCGATGCATCTACGTGATCATGAAGGGCCTCTAGCATATCATTTTGCTGCTCTACTTCGTCATGAATAATTTCCCCGATTTCTCTTTGCCTGGCAATTATTTTTCTCAATTCAAGCAATTCATTGTCTTGATTTTTTTGTATCTGAATCTGATTTTGAAGCAATTCCTTATTATTTAAAGGAAGTGTGTCATTAGTTTCACGAGGAGCTGCACCA
Organism: Priceomyces carsonii; assembly: GCF_900007245.1. Lineage (NCBI taxonomy): Eukaryota > Fungi > Ascomycota > Pichiomycetes > Serinales > Debaryomycetaceae > Priceomyces > Priceomyces carsonii. The sequence continues at coordinate 1,242,449 of NW_026946676.1, read as the reverse complement.
AGGATCCTTCTTCCAAATTTTTCCTTGCTTTCACTTTCTGAATTCTTCTTACCAGAAGAAATAATGGAATCCAAAGAGTTCAAGTCATTTTCAACCTCTCTGAGAAGAACTTCCCTCCTTGATAATTCACCCCGTGATATACCAGATTTTAATGAATTTAATGAATTCAGTAGCTTTTGATACACAGGTCTTAATAATTTGCGAATTGTTTCATGCACCATTATTTTATTGTTAACTGTTGGCTTATTAGCACACTCAGTTGTCAAACTTTCAACTTTGGATCTTAACATTCTCAAAAGTTCTAACCAGTTATCTTTGTTTATCAGACTTTCATCCACATTTAGATCCAAATCACCTTGCCCAGCATATCTGAAGATGCCAGCACTGAATTTGAAATGGGCTGGCAGTTGTAAAAACTCGAGCGTTTCTGAACAATTTTGCATGGTCGAATCAGTGACTATTAAGTTTAAAAATTCTTCTAATTGAACTCTTCTAGTCTCTATAGTAGAAGTATTATTCTTAAAAAACAAAGTTTTCCGTGGGAGTTGGTAGGGAAAGTCCGCTTGACTAATTCCTAGCTCGTCACACAAATGATACAACAAATCTTGGAACTCTGAGTATCTTCTCCGTACAGTGTAAGTTCTAAGCGGAAGTTTTACAGATATGTAATAATATGTTGTGCCATCAGACGTAGATGCAGTGGGTATAGATATGATACCCGATTTCATCTCTCACTTTGAGTCAATGAAGTAAATGAAGGATGTATAATCAATCCACTGTGACTTAAAGACGATAACATTCATTCAGTTCCGGTCAATGGCCACGTGATTTTGGTTTATCTTCCTTTTGCAGTTCAGTCGTTTTCGCAAGTCATGAATTCTAGGTACAACTTTAAGTTTGCTGCTCCAGAAAGGAATTGTATTATAGTCTCACAATTCCAAGTCAAAAGGTTTGATTATTATTTTGTGGACTATTTATACTGTTAGGAATAGCTGAGTGTAATAGGTATAGGGAGCTCTTACGCAACATCTATTAAATTAAAGGTTCCTGAAGGAAATTTAATATACTATGTCAACTTATCAATCGACAAGTCAAAACGAGGTTGAAGGTGATGCTGATGCTGAGCATGAAGCTGATCATTCAGTATCTCCTTCTCACGCAAGAGTATCGAGTAATACAGAAGCAAGTAGCTCTGACCTTGAAAGAGAACCATTGATAGAAAGGCAGCCGCAATTTTTGGACCCTGACGATCCTAAGGTGTCACCTCTTAATTTAAAATATGTAAAGGTTCTCAGGTTTGTACTAGTTAGTTTGGTAATTTTCAACACTTTTATATTCTTCGGAATTCTCTTGTCGGATTTCATTGCCATACCAGGTTTCAATAATAGAGGAAGGTCATTTTTGGAAATGGATTTGATGTTATTAAATATTTTTAGTTGCTTGATAACCCTATGGTGCTTCGTTGTCCCTGCTTACTATGAGAGGTTGCTAGGTTATGTGAGCTCGACATTGATAGCAATTGACATTATTGTTGTTTTGAGTGTTCCCTACATTAGGGGTCAATTCGGTTTTTTTGGTTTCTTCATTCTTTTATGGACATTGTTAAATAATTTGTTCAACTGTTACATTGACTTCAAAATTGAGTCAGGAAGGAGGTATCAAGAGATAAGGTTCACGGGAAGAGTGGAGAAAAGGAGATCCGTATCGGAGCTTTTGGTTATGTTTTTAAAAATAATTGCTAAAGTGTTTTTATTGTGGGTTATTTGGGATATTAGTTTGAGTATTTGGTTACAGTCTTTTGATTCACATGAGAAGCCATGGGGCAAAATGGTTTCAGTTCAAGATAATGAGCTTAAAGTTCATCTCTCTTGCTACGGAGACCTTTCGTATAACGCTTCGAGTCAACCCATTGTCCTCTTAGAAGGAGGACAGCTTACATCTTCGGAAGAATTTCAAGAATGGGTCGAGGAATTATATCAATTGAATAAACTCGACAGATATTGCATATGGGATAGACCAGGATATGGCTTTTCTGATAGCGCTCCATCGCCTGTATCCATTAGCTTGATCACTGAGCACTTAGCTGAAGCATTGAGAAAGGAAAAAATCGAGGGACCCTATTCTTTAGTTGGCTTTGATATAGGTGGTCTATATTCTAGAATGTTTGCGTCAAGAAATCCGGGAAGAATTCACTCGATTCTATTAGTTGATAGTTGGCATGAAGATTTATTGAGAAAGCGGCCATTTGCAGGGCATAAGAATGAGGGGAAAAATGTATTCAAAAACATATTGGAACTAATGGATACTGCAACTGGGTTCAAGCTATGGCTTAAAGGGCTTGTATCACCGCTAGGAATAACAACAAGCATTCATTGGTTTTTCCATCCCAAGAGATATTCCTCTAATTCTCGAATATTTGGTCGCGATATGTATCACCTGTCGAAGTATATCAGAGCTCGGCTTCAAGAACAGATAACATCATCTATTTTATCCTATAACGAACTTAAAGGTGCAGATATCAGTAATGTTCCATTAGGTGTCATATCTTCAGATTATGTCATAAAAAGATCTTCAAATTGGGGGAAATGGCAAAGATCATTAACGAAGCTTAGTAGTAAGGCATTCGAGTGGGTAATCGCCAAAGAAAGTCAACACCTTATATGGAAAAGTCCTCGCGGTAGAGAGCAACTACAAGATCTTCTTCTCCGTCTAATTTCCGGCGACAGCTAGCTGGTGCCTTTGACAGATCATCAATGATTAATCATTACAACTTGTATAATCTATTCTTTATCTATCGCTTGAAGATGTTGTATTTCTTTTATTACTACATTTCTCATTTTGTGTCTTTTGGGTGTTTTCTCCTGAGTGGTTTCACATTAGGAGGTGTAGTGGCGACTTTTAGGAAAAAGGTAAATACTCAGTAATCTCGTGTCAAATTTTGTAAGAAAATGCTGGTAACAGTACCGACTAGGAATTTGTAAGTAGTACCAATCTAAAGAGGTTCATTCAAGAAATTATCGACATAGACTCAAGAGGTATCTTAGCCTCTATCGTTCCATTCTTTCTGAGTTTTTTAAAACACTTCAATAAACGTTTGGGGAAGTTTGTGTATTCCCACCTCTGATCACGTTTATTAGTAGTCGAGCACACATTAAACGACCATCCCCTTATTTATGTCTAGTGGTGAGTATACATTTAGAAGACCACAAGCAAGAGAAAAATAATCCTGAAACTAGAACTCCCATCAGTTGACGGAGTGGTACAGTTCTCTTCTTGAAGGATTTCGTTGGAGTAACATAAGGAATTAATCAGCAACAACTGAGAAATGGCCGATCCTTTGCTTGAACAAATGCCAGGGGGAATTCGGATAAATACTAGATCCAATAAAGGGTCTCCAATAGCATCACCATTATCAAGTGCACCTGGTTCTCCAGCTTTAGAGCATATGCTGGCTTTAGAAAACAGCGACGGCAACGGTTTCAGTGGAGCAAGTAGCACAAGTGGCCCCCAAATAAACAATCAGGACTCTGGTGTAGAGAATAGGAGCGAGGTCAATAATGACATGCCAGAAAATATAAGGACTAATAGTAATGGCCCTATGCGAGCTGTATCAACGACTGTTCCAGCGTCGTCTACAGCTGTGCCAGCGCCTCCTCCCCAAGTCACGCATCCTCCCAGGAGATCATCTTTCGGATTAAACTTTTTAAGTTCTTTTACAAATTCTATTAGAGGTAATCCACTGAATGGCACACATCAGCCTCCATCACCTTCTGCCAACCCTCATGCTTTTATGTCCAATAGTCCTACCATTGCAAATTTGAGTAACTATACTATGACAAATAATGGAGAGTCGGCACCTACGGTGGAGGAACACGAAGAAGCAAATAATAACATGTCAACCTCAAGTGGTAGTGAACTGGAGCCATCAAGTAATGAGAACATTCCGCCCCTGACAAATCAAGCTGAAGATGCCATGGGATTACCTACAACACAAGTCTCAGAAGACAATTTGGATGAGTCTACAAGACCATTCAATGGAATGGATAAGGATGGATACTTTTCAGTCAGATTGACTCCTCTAATAGATCATTCATCCTCAGCTTCAGGTCTATATTTTGCGCCCGTGATTAGGAAAGTTAAGCAGAATTCTAAGATATCGATTGGGCGTTACACAGAAAAAAATAAGGCAGCAGCACACGCGCCTCAGGGGTCATCAGCTCCTATCGTTTTTAAAAGTAAAGTTGTCTCAAGAACCCATGCATTATTTCAATGTAATGAAGATGGCCAATGGTTCTTAAAAGATTGTAGGTCTTCTTCAGGTACATTTTTGAATCACATAAGGTTGTCGCAGGCTTCCCAGGAGCTGACATTGATGCCATTAATAGATGGCGACATTATCCAACTAGGTATGGATTATCGGGGAGGAACTGAGGAGTTTTATAGATGTGTTAAAATGAGATGTGAGTTTAATAAAAGCTGGCAGAGAAAGGTTAATCAATTTAACTTGGAGATCCATAAAAAACTAAAGAATCTACAAATTTCTAATGACGGACTTATGAACCCATTAACAGGAAATGCAGCTGCTAAGGACGAGTTATCTGAGTGTGCTATCTGTTTATTAAAACTTGAACCATGTCAAGCATTATTCATCAGTCCGTGCTCTCATTCTTGGCATTATAAATGTATCCGTCCCATCATTATAAAAAGCTACCCTCAGTTTTATTGTCCTAATTGTAGATCAATGTGTGACTTAGAGACAGATATTGAAGATGAAGATGAAGACGAAGGTTGATGGCATGATATGCGGGAGCCTACGGTAATAAATTACTGCTCATACGCTTTTGGATATAATTAGCCTATCTTGAATATCGAGTGTTTTTTTTTTTGATAGGTCGTGAAGTACATGGGAAGAGCGTGATTGACTCTTCTTACCTCAAATGAAGGGAAATTTAATATCAATCAGGAGAAATCATAAAATCCTTGTTGGACTTGAAAATAGTTAAATAGTATCTTTTTTGCTTATATTTTAGCATTATAAAACTTAATATTTCCGTGGTCTTTATAGGGTTTGTATGTAAGGAAATATATTTGTGAAATGATCATCGATTTATCTCGGTTTACTTTTATCGAGAATTAGATAAGTATGTAATTACACTTCAATCTGAAAACAGCTACGGAATTATATGTACTCTGTCTTTGATCTTGGAGACACGAATACATCTAGAGAAAAGAAAAATCTGATTCGTCACTGTGAACCTGTAAAGCTGCGCTCTACTTCGATAAGAAAGAGTCCAGCGATAGAAAGATCCAGAGCAGGTTGTGTTAACTGTAAGAAGAGAAGAAGAAAATGCGATGAAAGGCATCCCATATGTGGTTTTTGCAAAGACAAGGGTGCTGAATGTACATGGCAAATCAAAGAGTATATACCCCTGGGACTTGAACAGGATCCGAAATTTTCAAAAAATACAACTAGAAATTCTTCAGGCATCGTCGCAAAGACTACGATAGACAAATCAAAGCTGCCTTATATTTCTCATTTGCAAACTTCTCCATATATTCAAGATACTGGGTCCCAAATTTTAGAAGACCTTGGAGATCTGGCCCTTAGTCTTAATCCATTCGAATTGGTAAAGAATGCAGATGAAATAACTACCCCAGCTTCGTTTGACTTTGACACATTAATACCCTCACTTATCAAACCTCCTTCTTCGACTTTTTCTATTTACCTAGATGACCGAGGGTTAGGCTTTTTGGAATACTTCGAGAAAAGAGTTGCAAAAATGTTATGTGTTTCACCCGCCTCATCTAACTATTTTCTAAAGACTTTCTTTGCAATGTCCGCTAGCGACGAATCAATACTGAATGCATTGGCAGCCTGGGGTTGTGTGTTTTCGGAGGGTCCTGAAAGTGCCTTAGTTTCGCAGTATTTGAGCAGAGCGACTTCCATGATTAATATGACTTTCATTGGTCTTGACAAAAATGATAAATATAGCTACTTTGTCATATTTTGCTATTATTTGATCGCTATTGGTATTCATGTAAGCTCTGGTGATACTCTGGAGTGGTATTCGCTTTTTAACCAATGCGCTAATCTATTAAGGCAATATGGGGGGATATCAAAACTTCTACAAGACTTTCAATACTCTAATGACGTTAAATGGCTCGTTTCAAATTTTCAGTTCCATGATATTATGTCTTCAATGACACTTTCGAACGGAACTTCGTGTTCTATGAAGATGTATAATGACATTTTCAGTACAAATAAATTGTTGGATAAGCCAGACTATGGGGTCGATCCTAATCAAGGCTGTATACAGCCTATATTCTTGTTATTGGGAGAAATAATGAATACAAGTGCTAATTTGAAAAAACTGAGGCAACATATAGATTCAATGCTCGATTCATTCGAAATTAGGGACCCAGATCTAATCCGTCAACGACTACTACATTTCAAGAATGTCGAATCGAAGTACAATGAGTTAAATAGAAGCATTGAAAATTGCACGCCTAATGAAGTTCAATTATCATTATTAGAGCCTGAAGAATCAAAGCACCATTTGGAACTTTTTGGGCTTTATCAATCCGTATGTAAAATTTATGCGCTTCTTTACATCAAACAGACGCAGCCGAAATCAAGTGAGGTACAAAGTTTGGTGGTAACCTCACTAACCCTAATAGAATCCTTATTAAAAACGTCTGTCGCAAGCTCATTGAAAATGGCGTTACTCATCTGTGGTATGTCATGTTGTAAGAGTTATGATAGAAGAACAATGTCTGAAATTTTACAAAGATTTTGCGACGTCTACCACGTAGGAAACATAAAGAGATTGTGGGACGTCATAGCCATATCATGGCGCAAGAACCCCACAGGGGACTTATGCATGGATTGGGTAGATATATGCGACGAATTGGGCTGGAAGCTATCAGTTTGTTAAATACGCTTTCTAATTAAGTACCGAACGGCATTCGTAAATACGTTGACATATCATCTTTGATCCAGCCCTGCGCTTCTAGTACTATTTATATATATAAAACATATGTAGGCTTAGCTTATGTCATCGCTTGCGAACGTAAAAGTAATATAGCCGTACGAGAATACTGAATAGTCTGACATCTGCCCAATATCTTATTTCTAATCGAGGAGATGTGAAGTGCCCCGAAGCGTCCTTTTGTATCTAGCTAGAGAAGTGAGTCTCTTGCTTAGCTATTGTTGCTTCGCATTTCTAGAAAGAATAGAATAGCCACTTTTCGGAGTAAACGTTTTAGGAAACTGACCGTTCATTATCTCGGAGTTACTTAATTCGGTTAACGTAGTTAGTGATAAAAACTCATTTACTAAGCGGCTATAGCTCAGAAGATTTGAAATGGCAAACAGGTACGATTATTTTCCAAAAATATATAAATATGATGGGATGCCGTGGCTCTAAGCTGAATTTTGGAAGCAGCAAGAAGCGATATCTTTTGATTCGAATTATCTAAAAAGATTATTGAAAAACTATCCTCTTAGGTGTACATATCTTCTTTTATTTATAATGCATTACAGATTCTTTAGAGATAGTTTTTATGGGAGAATTGCCTACCATTTGTCTGGTAAGAAGCTTTTTCAACACCCTGAGGAGAAACCTGGATACGTTATTCCGGCGAAATATTTGCCCGAAGATAGAACTGCAACACAATCACAGTCATCGTTAAGTGAGAAGGCTAAGAAAGACACGGAAGTTGACAGGGAAGAAAGTGATTCAGAAGCTTCCGAAAAGCCTGATATTATATTAGCAGAGTGGGATGGTGAGGATGATCCTGAGAATCCATACAATTGGCCCTTCTACCAAAAAGCATTTTTCATTGGTGAAATTATGTTTTTGACTGTGTCAGTTTATATGGCATCTGCTGTGTACACCCCAGGTATTGAAGAAATAATGGAAAGATTTCAGATAGGAAGGGTTGTTGCGACATTACCTTTATCTTTATTCGTTATTGGCTATGGTATAGGGCCGATGGTTTTGCTGCCTTTGTCGGAAAATGCAGCTTTTGGTCGTACGTCTATCTATATGATAACTTTATTTTTATTTTTCATCTTACAAATACCAACTGCATTGGTAGATAATATAGCAGGATTGTGCATTTTGAGATTCATCAGTGGGTTTTTTGCCTCACCGGCCTTGGCTACCGGTGGTGCTTCTGTGGGCGATATTATTACTGTCCCATATATGCCTGTTGGTATTGCTTGCTGGTCCATTGGTGCAGTCTTCGGTCCCTCATTAGGTCCTTTATTCGGTTCGATTTTAACAGTGAAAGGAGGTTGGAGATGGACTTTCTGGTTCATGTGTATCGTTTCTGGTACTTGCTTTGGAATTTTGGGTTTATGTTTGCCCGAAACTTTTGGAAAAACTCTTTTGTACCGTAAGGCAAAGAGATTAAGAAAAATAACTGGGAATGAAAATATCACGAGCGATGGAGAGATTGAGATTAAAGGAATGACAACTCATGAAATTATCGTTGACACTTTATGGAGGCCAATTGAAATTTCTTTTGCAGAGCCCGTCGTATTATTGATTAATATTTACATTGCATTGGTCTATTCTATCCTTTATTTATGGTTTGAGGCTTATCCGATCGTTTTCTATCAAGTTCATCATTTTACCTTGGTCGAAATGGGAGTGTCATATGTTAGTATAATCATCGGTGTTTTACTTGGTGCTGCTATTTATATTCCTATTATATATCAAAGGTTTACAAAACAAATATTTAATGGAGTGGAAGTTGCTCCAGAAGTTTTCCTTCCAAGTGCAATCTTCGGAAGTATTATGATGCCGATCGGCCTTTTCATTTTTGCGTGGACAGCCTCTCCAGATTTACACTGGATTGGTCCTTTGATCGGGGCAATGGTATTTGCAGTCGGTGCTTTCATTATCTTCCAAACTTTATTTAATTACTTGGGTGCGTCTTTTTATAGATATTTGGCATCAGTCTTCGCAGGTAATGACTTGTTCCGTTCGGTAATCGCAGGGTGTTTTCCTCTTTTTGGTGATGCATTGTTTAACAATCTTGCAACTAAGAAATTTCCAATAGCGTGGGGCACATGTATCTTGGCTTTTATTTCGGTCCTCATGATTTTGATTCCAACTCTTTTTTACTACAACGGCCCTAAGTTGAGAGCAAGATCAAGATATGCTGGATTTTAATTCTAACTCCCTTATACTGCAGCGGATCTAAGCTGAGAGTAAGATCAAGATATGCTTGATTCTGCTGAATTCTGCTGAATTCTGATCCTATTTTTAATCACAAGTTTATGCTTTTTCCTTTTTTTTGAGCGAGTAAATAGAGTCGAATAAACAAACGTATTTAAATAATTAGTTAAAAGATCAATGGATAGTCTTGAATTATTTTATGGTGTTAATATTCCATTAGGATTGTGTGGTCGCAAATTTCCTAATACGGTAAAAATGCTCGGCTCGAAGATGTAGTAGCGAAGGGTCCTTATTCGGAGTTACGCTACGTTTTGCTTTTCCCTGTTAAATCAAATAAAAATTGTATTTCACAACCCAAGATGTCACCAACAACATGAGTAATGCCTTAGAAGCAACATATTCATTCTTTCATATATGACCTCTTTTCGAGCTTATTGAATTAGACACTATCAACTTACTAAGTTACTCTTTTAATTAAGTTCTGAAGAGCAATTCGTTAATAGGTCCATCTATCATCTTTTATATGGTAAGACTCCACTTCCAGTAATATGTATATTAGGGTCTTAATCATCTATGCAAGCCAAAATTTTTTTTTTGCAATAAATGAGCATATCGAAGGGTTTGACACCTGAGGAATATGTTACCTCTAGGAGAGGAATGGTGTCTGGGAGCTGACGTTTTATATGCACTCATATATTTAAACGTTTAAGAAAATGTCCGGCATAGAATCTCGGAGTTACTTAATTCAGTTGGATGGCTATGATAAACTCATTTACTAAGCAGCCAAAGCTCAGAAGTTTTGAAATGTTGGGATACTGTCCACCTTAGAAAGTGCATAAATTTGATGAGAGTACAGCTTCAAGCTGAGCTTTGAAAGTATTAACTTTTGATTGAAAGATCCAAGAAGACTATTGTTTAAAAATCTTGCAACTAAGAAATTTCCAATAGCGTGGGGGCACATCTTGGCTTTTATTACGGTCCTCTCGATTATGATTCCAACTCTCTTTTGCTACAATGGTCCTAAGTTGAGAGCATGGTCAAGATTGCTGGGTGCTGATCCTTATGTTAAACACGAGTTTAGAATCTCTTTTGAGCGGGTGAATAGAGTTGGTTAAACGTGTTTGATTAGTGAGTTAATGAGATCAATGCATCGTCTTTGACTGCTAGGTTTTTAGTGGTAATGTTTCATCAGTTTTGCGTGGTCGCAAGTTTCCTAATACGGTCAAAATATTGAGGAAGTAAACTGCGAAGGGGTCCTTATTTGGAATCACGGTACGTTTTGTACCTCTATTTAATCAAAAAAAAATTTATTTCAAAACACAAGATATTAATAATTGTTTCCAATACACGGTTTTTTGAAACTTAGTTGTACTTGTTGTTTTGACGATATGAAGCAAGAGAGGGGCCTAAGCTTTTTTTAACCGTTGGCATTACTTGTCACTTTTTGGTTCATTACTCGTAGTGAAGGCTATATGATGCCATAGAAAAGGCGTACTTCAACAGAATCTTCTGCACCACCAGCTGGCGGGCTCTACCTATCGTTCTCTTTCTCTTTCTGCTCTTAATTTCGCCTGACTTTAAGGTTAAATACTGTTAAATGACGGACATTGAGATTTCGAGTCAAAAGGAGAATCGGTGCCTGAAACACGACGCGAGTCTGTTGCAGGCCAATACGCAGTTGAGCGGAATTAAAAAACCTCACAGTAATTGACACCATTCAAACACTTTTGGGATACTACTTATATGCGACCCTCCATCTTGTTTCTGTATTGTAGAGTTAATCAAGCAAAACCAACTGTGTTCATTCCTTACTAAACACGCATTTTGAAAAATGTATTTCAGCCCACTTTTGTCGCTCCTTTTAACAATCACTTCCTTCGTTAATTTTCTGTCAGCCCTCGATATTTCAGCCAAAAATAATGTAGCTGTTTATTGGGGACAAAATGCTGGTTTAAATCAAGAAAGGCTAAGTGAATACTGTGATACATCATCGGCAAATATAGTAATTCTTTCGTTCATCAGCTCCTTTCCCAGCTTGACTTTAAACTTTGCCAACCAGTGCTCCGATACGTTTTCTGATGGATTATTGCATTGTTCAGATATCGGATCAGATATTAAAAGCTGTCAAGCTAAAGGGATTAAAGTATTATTATCCATGGGGGGAGCCAGTGGAACTTATGGTTTCGATTCAGATTCAGAGGCTGAAACTTTCGCAACCACCTTATGGAACAAATTCGCAGGTGGTTCCGATGATGAAAGACCCTTTGACGATGCAGTAGTTGATGGCTTTGACTTCGATATTGAAAATAACCAACAAACAGGTTATACTGCTTTGGCTGACAAATTGAGAGATTACTTCGATGGTGACTCCTCTAAAACGTACTATCTTTCTGCCGCACCTCAATGCCCATATCCTGATCAATCAGTCGGTGATTTGATGGCAAATTCGAAACTCGATTTTGCATTCATTCAATTTTACAATAACTATTGTGCGTTAGGGTCCAGTTTTAACTATGATACTTGGGCCGATTATGCAAAGTCTGCCCCAAATAGCAACATTAAATTGTTTGTTGGTCTACCTGCATCAAGTCTGTCCGCTGGTTCTGGCTACAATGATGCTTCCACTGTGGCCGACTATGTCGACAAGTTCCAGAACGACGCACATTTTGGGGGATTCTCTTTGTGGGATGCATCTTCAGCTTGGGCTAATACAAACGGAAACCAAAACTATGCTCAACAATTGAAAGAGTTAATAACATCTAATGTGTCAGAGGCAGCCACAACAGCAGCGATATCAGAAGTTGATACGAGCATCTCTACAAATAGTGTTTACAGTGTCACGGGATCCGTCACTTCGAGTGCATCAGATAATTCATTCAGTCCTACATTTACAACATCACAAAACGTGGAAACTTATTATGTTGATTCTACAGTGACTGTCATAGTAACTGCAACTCCTAGTTCCCAGGTTAATCAAGTAGTGGAAAAGAGGAACTATGAGGGAGCAGCAGCTTCTGTTCCGATATCCATAACAGCTGTTATTATCAGTGTATTAATGTTAGCTATGTAGTAGTGAACTATTAATAAACAGTAATCAAATAAGCATAAGAGAAAAGGGCCACGAAAATTTTCATTCTTGGACTTGATATTTATTTTTTTCTTGTTTCCGTATTATCTCTTTGCAGCTTCTCTCCAGCGAGGTCCATAAAAACTTAAAAGTATGACGAAACCAACTCCTATAAGATTTAGGATGCTTAGCCCGGTAAAGCACCATCCAAACCCCATCCTTTGTATCAATTTTTCAATAATAAGGGAAGATATTGCAGCAGCTAAATTTCTCATTAAGTTTCCTAGAGCAACGTTGGTAGCAGGTTGACCAGTTGAGCATTCTGTCAAATATGTGGTATTCATTACAAAGACCCATGTCATTCCGAAACCTCCTAAAAAAAAAAATACGAAGACAGCAGAGACATGGACTCTATGATCGACACACCATCCATAACCTAAGATTCCTGTGATGGATACAAGTAATCCTAATAACTGAAGAGGAAATCTGTGCTCTGGGACATACTTCTCTTGGTATCTATCCAACATTCGAAGTCTGACAAAGTCCGATAACCTACCCCCAATTAACGAGCCAGATATGAGAGATATTCCAGGACAAATATACGATAAACTAGTCTGGAGCCCTGAGAAGTTGTACTGGCCCTGTAATACTACTGTGAACGTAATACTCATCGCGTAAAAGGCTGCGAAAAGTAATCCTCCATTAATGGAGCACAAAGCAACAGGTTTAAATTTGAATGCCTTCCAGAAGCTCCTAATTGTGGGTCTCATTGGTGAGGGGTACTTTGAATTATCTCTTATGAGCTTTTTTTGAGTCAAAGCAGGTTTCAAGAACCATGACTTATTTTGATAGCATTGACCATTCCCTACCAAGCATCTCAATGTCTCCGGGAGGAAAAATAGGATGATTAAGTATACCACAAGACCAAAAATAGCCAAAAACCCAAAAATCCATCTCCAATGTCCATTTGTTGCAATGGTACTAAGTAAAGGACCAATTATTGGTCCTAATTGTGGTCCCAACATAAAATACGATATAACAGTAGCTCTTCGCCTCGGTTCGGTAATATCTGCGACAGTTCCTGCACCTACCGACACCACGCTTGAAGCCCCAAAAGCTTGAACAACTCGTAAAGCATATAAAGCTCCAATTTCTGGAGGCACGACAGCGATTAGAATGTTAGCGAGAATAAAGAATGCAAGCGATATCAAATACAAAGTCTTCCTTCCTCCAAAATCTGCCCAAGCTGCCCATATTAGAGGAGCAATTCCGAATATTAGCATGAATACTGACACTGTCCCGTTGATACATGTAGCAGAAACTTTGTATACATCACGTAGAAGTGGTAAAATTGGAATATAAATGTTACCTGATACTGGACCTAAAAATCCTGCTAAGGTTACAACTGTGATTATTAATGTTCTTCGTGCCTTAGGAAAAGCACTATAGGGTTCCAGACCGAGTTCATCTCTTTCTTCGTGTACATGTATATCGTTCTTTGGCGAAGCTTGAGGCAGAAGTTCAATATCTAATTTCCTTTCTTTTTCGTCTATGGAATCAAGAGGCATTTCTGTAAAGTTTCTTTTCCACTCAAAAAAGAAGACGAAGTGTATGTTATATGTTAATATTAAGCATATCAAAATTTATGAACATAAATATATGGCATAAAATCTAACGTCCAATAGTATCTCCCATTTATTTATAAATACTAAGTGTTTCGAGATATTATTGGTTTTCATATTTAGGAGATTTATTCACTGAAGTAAACCCAAGTCTCAACTGCTGTGGGCATATTGGTCCTGCTGAAGTAATTCGGTCCTTCCATGTAGGGTCTAACTCTATTTCAAAATTTTTAACTATTTCGGTTATGAATACTTTAGCTTCATATAATGCAAATTTCTCTCCAAGACATGCCCGTTTTCTTCCATGAAAAGCTGCTAATTTACTGCTGCTTTTACATGCTAAGTAATTTCTAGTAATTTCCTCAGTCGTTGTTCCCCATCTTTCTGGTCTGAACTCATCTGCATCCTCGCCCCATACTGATTTATCTCTGCCTGTTCCGTAGTTATTATATCCAACGTAAACTCCTTTTGGTATGCATATATCTGTCCCCAATACTACGGGCTCCACTGTACACCTATTTATTATTTGCCCTAAAGGAGGGAACATTCGTAGTGTTTCATAAATAATTGCAAGCAAAGATGGAGCATTTGGGTCAAGCTCATAGCCGTTAATGGCTAATTCTTCTCTTAATTGTTTTTGTACATTAGAGTATTTCGCAACCACGTACAATAAGGACATTAAAAATAATTGGGGATTTTCGTGGCCAGCCACCATAATGATGACAGCATTGTCTGCAAATTGCTTTTCCGTTATTAGCTTGTCCTTTAAAGCGTCTACCAAAGCGTAACCTGCCGTTAATTTACTTACGTGTGATCTTCTTTGAGAAGATATGACTTTCTCACAATAGTAGTTCCTGAAATTTTTGACCTCATTTCTTGCTTTAAGTCTACTCGGAATAGGAAACATATCGAAGAAAGGAAAATTCATGTAAAAAGGTTTGAAGATTTGAGATTTTATTTGTTTTAGTCTTTCATGAAGATCGCATTCCTTGTCTTCTAATGCTTGAAAATCTGTTCCTAACATTGCTTCACCAACGTTTGCGAGGCAAAACCTTTGCACAAGGTCAGTAATCATGACGCATTTTTCATTTTCAATCTCCTGGGATATTATATTGATCAATTTCTCCGAATTTCGTATAACAGGGAGAGTTTCGGGAAATTGAATTCCTGAAGTTACAAGAGACCGGTACAACTTCCAATTTTTCCCATGAGCACTTATTACATTGTCCCCAGTATATTCCGATAAAATTGAATACGGAATCTTCTTCTGATTTCCACTTTTTGCAAAGATGTCTTCCTGTTTGAATATTTGTGCTAAAAGCTTTGGCTTTGTTACTAGTATGTTCCAACGAGATGCGAAGTAGATCTTCACTGCTCCATACTCTTCTAATTTATCCCTTAAGTATAGTGTATAGATTTGCCCCTGGTCAAGTTCTGTATAGGATCCTAGAAATGAGACATAAAATGGAATGGTAGGAATGTTCTTGGGAAAGTTTCGGGGAGGTAGCACAATTGAATAGATTAAGTAGACCACCGAAAGTACGCTGCAACCAATTATTACTTTAATAATATCAATAACATCAGAGCTGTTGATCATTAAATATAACATGTTGACTCTACTAGCTAAATTAGTATCTGAAAAACTAAACAGAATACTGGGTTTATAGGAATCAGCTATTCTTATATTTAAAATATACTCTTATGCTAAGTACAACGAAAGGAAACAGGAACTCGAGAAAACAATTACGAAAGTTTTTTCAATGCTACGAAATTCCCTAGCAGAAAAAATCCTATGATTAGCATCATATTGAATGCGGTTAAGGATTTTCATCTTCATTTTTATGTTCTGCTTGTTGCAGTTCTTAACAATTATTGGGTTATGTTTCTATTTTTTTTCGCAGCAATTTATAGAAAGGAGGAAATATGAAGAGAAACAATTAGTATTCTACCTTACAAGTCACCGCCATCCCAAGTGAGTGTTGGCTCTTTATTGATCAGCGTGTATCCTTTGTTGTACATCGTTAGGCAGTTTACATTCAAGATTACGAGCGAGTTTGTGTATTCATATTTACACAATTTAAAATGTTAAACCGCACTTGTATTAAATACTATAATGCACAAGGCTTTCATTTTCTCAGAATAAGGGTATATTAAATTAACGTATAAATTTAAAATCTAAAACAATATTCTGATATGTTCGGATATTTATAAAGAAATCTATTTACTGATCTTCTTGAGCTCAGTCATGGCTTCAGGCTTCAAAACTGTTTGGTCTAAACCGGGTTCTTTCATCTTTTTAAGAGCAAAACCCACATGTTCCGCAAACCCCAAGTGCGCAAAAGCAAATGCAACGTATGCCCATACGTTGGCTGAATCTTCATTATAGAATGTTGATAACTTAAGATAATAAAGAACCCTTATAGCCGTGGAGTAGTCTCCCTTTGAAAGTGCTTCTTCTACCTCCTTGAATCCTTTCTCAGCATCCCCAGTACGGCCAGCAACAGTCACACCTGTTGTGGCCTCCGAGAACGATGTATCAAAGCTGCATGGGCTCTTCTTGTTTGGTGCGATCTTCTTGCCCGCAGGCAATGGATCTGGCCGTGCTTTCACTGACCCCGGAACACCTTGATTGATTTGTGCCTTAAAACTATCAGGTACTGCTGACATAACCACTAACTATTACCGACGTCAAATAGATGAAATCTCCTTAGATAGGAAAATTTTTCAAAGCAATGAATTTAGATTGATGTACTTATTATTATATAAGGGCAGGTAAATCGACATTTCGAAATTAGACCTGCACACAAATAATAATTATGAAAGACATGTACAGATGTAGTTATATACTAAGTAGAAGGTAATAGGAAGGGATCCATTATGATAATTACATGAAGATTAGTATAAGCTAAAGAAATAAGTTGTGAGTAAGCATTGAAATTGGGTACCTTTTTGTTATGATTTAAACTCTTTTTGTAACAGACGTGAGCCACATATATGCGTTTTCGAATCATGATAAGCCACCTGGTCATTCTACGTTGTACTCGAGAAATGACGTGTAGTCATGAGTAAATTTTGCGGTCAGCATTGGTATTTGTGTCTGCTCCACAAAGTGTGAAACGAAGTATTAATATTTTGGTAGTTTCCCAAACTCACATAAAACTTGTGATTCAAAAATACTAACACATAAACTTGCAGCGAATTCATATTTTTTATCAATGACATTACCTAAAGACTTTGACGTGGATGAAGTGTTGAATGAGCTTTCTTTAGCCGAAAAAATTGGCTTATTGAGTGGTATTGATTTTTGGCATACTTTTCCCGTTCATCGACTTGGTTTACCAAGCATAAGGCTAAGTGATGGGCCTAATGGGGTTAGAGGTACCAAGTTTTTCAACGGTGTTCCATCTGCATGTTTCCCTTGTGGAACGGCGTTAGCATCTACCTTCAACAAGTCATTGTTGAATGATGTTGGCCATGTAATGGCTGATGAAGCTAGACATAAGGGTGCGCATGTTATACTAGGTCCAACCACCAATATGCAAAGGGGAGTTCTAGGGGGACGTGGTTTTGAATCATTTAGTGAAGATCCATATCTTGCTGGTTTGGCATCTGCGTCTATTATTAGTGGCATTCAAGATAAGGGCATAGCTGCAACTATCAAGCATTTTGTTGGCAATGATTTGGAGCATGAAAGAAGTTCAAGTGACTCCGTTATTAGTGAAAGGGCACTACGTGAGATTTACTTAGAACCATTCCGTTTGGCGATTAAACATGCATCTCCGGTGGCATTAATGACTGCCTATAACAAAGTAAATGGAGTTCACGCTTCTCAGAACAAAAAGCTTTTGCAAGATGTCCTCAGGGATGAATGGAAATATGATGGGACGATCATGTCAGATTGGTTTGGTACTTATACATCAAAAGACGCGATTGAGAATGGATTAGATCTAGAAATGCCTGGTCCTACGCTCTTTAGAAGGACAGATGAAATAGCCCATATGATTCTGAGTAAAGAATTACACTCCAAACATCTCAATAGTCGTGTTAAGAATGTTTTGAAATTGTTGAAATATACTTCTGGATCAAACATATTGGAAAACGCCAAAGAGGATACGCTTAATGATACTTCCAAAACAAGAAAGTTTTTAAGAACTGTCGCAGCTGAGTCAATCGTACTTCTAAAAAACGAAGACAACATATTGCCCTTACGTCAAAACGAAAAGATAGCGGTGATTGGTCCCAATGCGAAACAAGCAATTTATTGTGGGGGTGGATCGGCTGCTTTAGTTCCTTATTCTACGGTGACACCTTTTGAGGGCATCGTTAATAAACTTGGGACATTGCCACGGTATACTGTAGGTGCTTACGGCCATAAAGCCCTTCCAGGTGCTTCAGATTCGGTCAAAAATCCAATCACTGGTGAAAAGGGTTTCAATTTAATCTTTTATCTTAACCCAAGCTCCGAAAGCGATAGATATAAAGTCGATGAAATAAATCTAAACCTGTCGAGGATGTTTTTAGCAGACTACTATAATGATAAAATAAAATCCAACTTATACTATGTCGACTTATTTGGAGACTTCACCCCTGAGGAAACTGCCGAGTATGAGTTTAGTTTAACTGTTTTAGGTACTGCTCAACTTTTCATTGATGATAGATTAGTTGTGGATAATAAAACCAAGCAGAAGAGCGGAGAGTCATTTTTTGGGGGTGGAACTATAGAAGTAAAGAACGTTGTCAAATTACAAAAAGACCATACTTATTCCATAAGGATCGAATTTGGATCACTTCCCACATTTACACTCAAGAACGAGAATGTAATCAACTTCGGTGGAGGCGGGGGATTATATGTTGGGATGGCGAAAGTAATCGATCCAGCTGAAGAAAGAGCTAAAGCAGTGGAAATTGCCAGATCTGTTGATAAAGTTGTGTTATGTATTGGTTTGAATAGTGATTGGGAATCTGAAGGATTTGATAGGTCCAATATGCGTTTACCAGGGCACACTGATGAATTGGTTTCAGCTATACTTGACGTCAATTCTAATACTGTGATTGTCAATCAATCAGGGACACCTGTTGAATTTCCATGGTTGTCTAAAGCAAAGAGTGTTGTTCAGGCTTGGTATGGGGGAAACGAAACAGGAAATGCCATTGCGGATGTATTATTCGGTGATGTCAATCCTTGTGGTAAATTGTCTCTAACATTTCCTTACAAAAATGTCGACAACCCTACTTATTTGAACTTTAAAACAGAAAGAGGAAAAGTTTTGTATGGTGAAGGTATATATATTGGATATAGGTTCTATGAGAAATTAGACAGAGAAGTGGCTTTTCCTTTTGGACATGGATTATCTTACACCACTTTTGCATATTCAGATTTGAAATTGGACAAAGATGAGACATCTGATAGGCTATTCATCAAAATGGCTGTTGCAAACACTGGTAATAGAGATGGAAGCGAATGCGCACAAGTATACATAGCTTCAAACTCACTGTCGATTTCTCGTCCCATTAAGGAGTTGAAAGGGTTTGAAAAGATCTTTTTACGAAGTAAAGAAAGCAAAACAATTGAATTTGAGTTATCGTTGAAAGACTCGGTATCATTTTGGGATGAATATCAAGAAGAGTGGTGCATGGAAATGGGCGATTATGAAATCCAGATCGGCTCTAGTAGTGATAAGATTGAACTCAAACATCCTTTGCAGATCCAAAGCACCAAATTCTGGGTTGGAATTTGATAAATTTTGTTCGAGTTTAATTATATATATAAATATATATATACGGAATACATGTATTACAATTTAATAAACTTGTAGCAAAGTTTATCCAAATAATTTGATTCCATTATCGCCAGCAGTAACTGTAACGTCATCATTGTTACTATCAGAATCCCTTTCACTATCTTCATCCTCCTGCTCATCCATATTCACTTTTTGACCAAGTAAGGAAGCAAAAAATTCATCAATCTGATTATCATCCCACTTCCACGATGCCTTAGGTGCTTCAAAGTTTGATATAAGTTCTTGAACGTGGTAACGTAGCTTACGTCCCTTTGACGCCTTAGTATCAATATTCTTTTTAAATTTTTGGGAATTATTCGCCTTTGTAAGATTAATGGCAAAACCTGATGTGGGGTCACTCGATTGCACTTTTTTATCGACCAAATCGTTAAGCAACACGCGGTAAAAATCATCATCATCATAAATCTTGTCGATCGTTGTGAGATCTGATACATTTGTTGACTCATTTTCAATCGGGATATCAGCATTTACATCCATCTCACTTGTACCTGTTTCTTGCTTATTGTTTTGAAAATACAAATCAACTCCCAAAGGCTTTATTCGTCTTCTATTCATATGCGTTCTTTTAACTAATCGGTCCATGTCAGACAAATTATTTTGAACTTGTTGTTCGGCAGATTGATTAATCACTTTAAATTTACTAGCGTTCAACGCATTTGAGCCTGATGCATTCTGTATTTTAGCAGACCATTTTGTAAGAGCTGACTCACGAAATGAATTCAAAATAGAATCGAATTTTTTGGAAGTCCCCAAATAGTCATCATAGGTTCTTTTCCTCGGCTTGATTTTTCTTGGTTCGCTAGTAATAGAATCTTTAGTCAATAATTGATGTCTTAAGGCGAAGATACTGTCAAGCAAGTCATAGCACTTATCTTCAGCTTCTGAAATATATTTATCAGTCTTATTTGTTGCCAAGGCACCAGATTTTACAACATCTGAATTGAATGGAAGCAAATTAGAATTCAAAAGTGACTTCTGGACTTTCAATCTAACGTCTATTATTGAATCAAAAAATTTCAGCTGCTGCAATATAGCAAAGCCCTTAAGGGCATCACTAGAGGTCGAATTAGACATTCGATTGACAACATGCTTACGCTCATTGGATAGTATTTGCTTCAATTTAGATTTCTTGCTATAGCGATCACCATTTCCCTCTTCCTCTTCGTCAGATTTCCCAGCAGGTGTCTCTTCATAAGCACTCTCTATCTCATCATTATATACTTCGTCCTCACTTGCATCATCATCATCTCCTTCGTCTGATCTTTCTGAGAAGTTCGATCCATTATTACTATCTCCTCCAGAAGAAGCATCTTCCTCTGGTTCAGAACCGTAGTCGTCAGAGCCTCCATTACTTACTTCTTCTTCGGAGTCTATTTCATTCAGGTAGTTATTCAATTCGTCTCTACTTATTCGATTTCCGCCGTACTTTTTTGGCATAGTTGGCTGGGATTGAACGCCTCTCAAATTTGATTTAGGGACCTCAACATAATGCAGCTTTTTCAACTCATCGTCAGAGTCATCAAAATTTGAGCTTAGTTCCTCCTCGTCGCTTTCAAAGCCGTCTCTTCCAAGTTCAGCATCCTCAATATCAAATCCTGTTTGAGGAGTAGAAAACTGGGAAATCTGCTCAGCCAAAGTTTTTTTAGCCATCTCTAGAGAAAGATCCTTTAGTGATGATACTAGTAGTGAATTTGGTGTGAAAAATACGCTTATAGCTCATCTCGAAAAAGATTTGCGACAAAGAAGTGTCACATGCTGAGTCAGCAAACACAACATATTTGAAATTAAGGGCCTATATACCCAACGGTGTACTGTATTCTGACCATGATATACTTAGTAACATCTTGCTTACCACAGTGCTATTTACATTCTCTGTATTACTAGGTCAAGGAATGAAAAGCTCAAAAAGGTGGCTATACATTTCACAATCAAATCACGTGATAGAATAGCGTTTTTTTTCGTCAATAAATAACGAGATTCAAACGAATTCAATTTCTTCCTTCTTAGCAATTTAAACAGGACTGAGCCAAGGGAGGCTTTTAAGAAATAAAAAAATCGCATATTGGATCGCTAAAGATAAGCAAAAAGCTGCAACAATATTCTTCTACATTCGCTTGAGCCTTCTTGAAATATTTGAAAGTTATATAAACACGGGGTAAGCAACAAATTAAGCTTAAATGAAACTCTTATATTTGTTCGCTGGATTTTTGTCGATAATAGGTATGGCCGCTGCCTTGGGACAAGGAGGATTAGGTGGCAATCAAGGTGGTGGTGGTAAAACAGAGACATCAGTGAGTGCAACTTCGGTTTGGATTACAATTACGACTGATGGAAACCCAGTTACTGTCAAATCAATCTACAAACAGACATTCATGAAGACGTATTCTGCGGCTGAAACATCTGATGTGAAATCTGGAAATGTTGGTCTAGGTACGATCGATGGTTCTGTCGGAAAAGTACGTTCATACGATCAGGTTACCATACTGTCATCTGCAGAAGCCTGTGGCCATAATAATGCTTACGCTGGACTTATAGGAAGCTTATTTCTCATTTTGGGTGCTTTATTATAGGTGATTTATTCTGTGAATGCAAGGGCTGGTACCGGTAACATGTTACATATCTACGTTTCCTCGGATCTTTGTACATTATTCTTTTTTTTTTTAATCTCAAAGTTAAATAGTCAGTCAGGTTTTAGGTTATATCAACATCTTTTCGTTTATCTATCCATCTGTAAGATTTTAGAAGATCTAATGGGTATATCTTGAAGTTTTGTAAAGTCTATTATAAGTCTGGTTTCTATTTTACACTAGCAGCGCCTTATATATGTGAGATATGGTATCAAATTTACGCGCATGAGTGTGCTAAATTTTTCGCTTTCATGCTTCGTCAAGTTTGTGGATGTGGACAGTAGTGAAATTTGAAAGTCTTTAGACGCCTACAGTGAAAAGTTCTTTTAATTGAGAAAGTTAAAGAGTAAGTAATCATTTACTGGGATATATTTTGTCTCAAATTTGATGTTAATCGGGCGAAAGTATTTGGGTACTTTGTATTAGCAAAAAACTCGATACCTTCTTCAATATAATACCAGATGCATATTATTGAACCTAAGAATATTTATTAACTAGCAGAATTAGTAATATGTCAGAAGATTTAGCTAAGCAAACTGAGGAAATTTCATTGGAGAACAAGGATACTGTTTTATCTGATAAGGAAGAATTTACTGTCAAACATCCTTTAAACAGTAGATGGACATTATGGTATACGAAACCGCAAGTCAATAAGAATGAAAACTGGCATGATCTTTTAAAACCTGTAATTACATTTTCTTCGGTCGAAGAATTTTGGGGAATTTATAATTCTATCCCACCTGCCAATCAATTACCTTTAAAATCCGATTATCATTTGTTTAAAGAAGGTATCAAGCCTGAATGGGAAGATGAGAAAAACTCCAAAGGTGGGAGATGGCAATATTCTTTTTCAAATAAGCGCGAAGTGGGCGCTGCTATAAATGACTTATGGTTACGTGGATTATTATCAGTCATTGGCGAAACAATTGAAGATGACGAGGAAGAAGTTAATGGTATTGTTTTGAACATTAGAAAGCAAGCAATCAGAATTGGAATTTGGACCAAGGATTGTGATGAGGCGAAGTTAAGGACCGTGGGTGAAAGATTAAAGAAAGTGTTGAGATTAGCTGATGATCAAAAGGTGGACTTTATGTCCCATGATGATTCCAATAAGAAGGGTTCTGAACCACAAATTTTATTGTAAGAAACCCATTAATTAGGGATCTAGACTTGAAGTATTAGATTCTCTGTTTGATAAAAGAAAAGTTCATTCTATCAAGCTGAGGATTTAGAGATTGACAAAAGACGTAAGCTTACAATGCTATGATCTTGAATATGATTTCACGAGATAAAACTCCAATTGTTTGAATATATGTCATTATAGTCTATTTTCTTTTTTCGATTTGTCAGTCTTATTGATCATTGTATACATACAAATTAATGTCAATTTATGTATGAAGATTTCTATTGTAGCTTATATTCTAATACCCTATCGGATTGACTTTGCCCTTTATAAAGTTGTGAACTATATCCCAGTATTCAGGCTGTATAACGGTATCGTTGTGCAAAGAGTTCTCGAATTTACATATCTCTTTGTTTTCACTCTTCGAAAGTTCATAAATCTTATCCATATGATCCGGAGGAACTATTTCATCACTACGAGCACTTAGAAGTAGCAAAGGGACGCTCCTAGGGATTAAAGGTACTAACGTTTCCAGCTCCCATTTTTGATGCACAAAACTCGTAAAGAACCTTAACCATGGAAATACATGTGGAACCGTTTTCCTTATCGACAAGAACGTATTTTCCAATATAATACCACTTATCGAGGATGACATGGTGGCAGCTATATATATAGCAACGGCACCACCTAATGACCTTCCGTATAAGATTATAGACGATCGCTGGAATTGAGTGTCCTCAATAGTTAAGTACTTCATAACTCTTTGAGCGTCTTTTTTCAACCCTTCTTCAGATGGCTTTCCAGTAGATTTCCCATACCCACGATAAGAGTATATAAACACATTATATCCAAAGTTCTTATAAAACATTGACACAATTGGTAAAGCATGACCAATATTCCCTGCATTAGGTGATAAGATTAAAATTGTTTTGTTTGCATAGGTAGGTGAATGAGAGTCATGTTTCAACAGGTAGCATTGCAATAACTCACCGTCATCTGTCTTCAAGCTAACCAGCTCGTAGTCGGGCATGTCATATTCGTCTGGAGTAGCGCAATAACCGTGACCATCGTTCAATGAAGATGGATATATCAATGAAGACTGATAAGTATATAAGCCTGCTAAGAGAAGCACTCCTACTGAAATACCTACCAGAGCCATTGTCTTGAGAAACTTTAAGGCTTTCAGCAAAAAGGTCAACAGAAGTGACATAATTATAAATGTTGTAAACCAGATATTTGTATCTCTGATGTAACGATTCAATGGGTATCCAAAAAAGTAACAGAATATATAATTTATTTCTCACGCACTATATAAGGGACCTTTATACTTATTATTAGAGATAGTAATATAGAGTAATTGACTATGTCTAGCAATAGCTATTCGACTCCAAACCAACTGAGTTTGGCTAGATTTGCATTCAATATCTATGGAGCTTTAAATCAGTCGTCATCTATTGAGAGTGGGTCACCATCATCATCGAATAGTTCAGTTCGATCAAGATTAAACGACAATGCAGCCAATAAGAACAGATTGACATATAACTGTGAGAGGGAAGTAGCATGCGTGTCACAATATAGCCCATCAGGGATATCGCCGTATAGTGAAGCTGAGACCTTGAATCATGTTGTGATAGGTGGAAAAAACTACTTAAAGATCTTGACATTGAATGGTGAACAAACTCGAATCACACAAGAAACAAACGTTCTTGAGCAGGCAGGTCCACTATACTCCAAATCAAGAATACCGCTTTCTAGTAAGCTTAATAATATCAATACGATAAAGACATCGACCGATTCTATTGCTTGTGGTCTTTCAAATGGAATTATATCTATTTATAAGGTGAATAATAATGGAAAATCCAGTTTGACACACAAATTTACTGATCACAAACGTTGCATAAACTCATTGGACTTCAATCCGAAACCTGAGAATCCTAACTTGTTAATATCAGGCTCTCAAGATGGATCTATCAAGCTATGGGACTTGAGATCTTCATCTGTTAAACCAGAGACTACAGTAATCTCGGGCGGTCATTCAGATCCTGTCAGGGCATGTCAAATTTCACCACATACACAGGTAAGGAACAAACTCACTGTATTGTCGGCTCATGATTCAGGTACATTATGCATGCATGATTTACGGTGTCCTGGACATCAACAACTGCATTTACCTTTATATACACCAGAACGTAAATGCAATTTTCACACGGGTCCAGCATTGTCTTTACATATTCATCCTGAAAAAGAATACGTAATTACTGGTGGTCGTGATCAGAAATTATGCATTTGGAATTATGGCAGATCATTTGCTTTCAATAATACTAGTCCAGACTTTATTGTAAATACTTATGGGCCAGTGATGAAAGTGAGATGGTCGAATTATGCTTGCAGCTCTAACGATATTGACCATAGCCATGCAGAATATTCCAAATTTGACGAAAAATCAACCTATGAAGAAAGAGAGACAGCTTACGCTTCTACTACTAATAATCCATTATACAATTATGACTTTGCATGCCTGTACCTAAACGATGACCCGACATTAGCTGTTTTCAACCTTAAAAGAAAGTATATTCCCAAGGAAGTTATTACCTCAACTAAACCGTTTCAGAACTTTATTTGGGCCAAAAATTATTCTCAAACTAGGAGTATGTGGACAATAACAAAGTCAAATGTCTTTGCTGCTTACAATTTAGATAATAATTGCAATCAACAGGACATATCCAAGCCTTTGGACAATTTGAGTAACGTTTCGGTCACCTGGAATGATGGCATTGGGGACTTTTGTTTTGTTACTCAAGAAAAAGATGAATTTGAATTTAATTCTGAAACAGATACTTCTACAGAGGCTTCTATGTATAGCGATTCGGGTCACGAGCTTCCTCTGTATGGAGAGTCAGCTCTTCACTTACGAAGGTTGAGTGAAGACCAAGATGCTAGCAATTTTGAACCAAATTATAATGGTGACTACTCACCCTATGGTTCAAAGATTCAAGTGGGATCTGTTCCAATTGCATATTCTAGTACAGCTACGCTGAAAAATGATCGGAATACGAATCAGAAAACACCCATGATGCATAGTTTGAAATCTTCTCCAAAACCAACAGGCAGATTATCATCGGCTTTTAATGATGCACAAAATAGACCTTCCTTAGACAGAAACCAATCTCAGTCTACATTTGAATCTTCAGTGTCAATTAATCACGCAGCTCAAACAAAGGTGAATACTAAAAGAAAACTGCTTTGCGTCAATTATGCTTCGCCTTATCTTGTTCCACTTTCGCTTCCTTTACCACTCAACGATGAATATGTTTTTGAAGCACTATCTCAAAACTATTTGATATCTATACCTGATGGATTTCGACTACATGATGTTTGCCTTCTCAACGCTAGCGTCGCTGCTAGTGTAAACAGATATAGGGATTGCCAGGTTTGGCGTATGCTAGCAGTCAGCCTTGAGCAAAATCATCAAGTTGAGAAGACCAATATGGATTTCACAGAGGAGTCAAAGGATGACCAGGGAGGCGATTCTAGGTCGATTCTGTCAGACTTGGGAAACTTTGTAGGTTCATACAACTCAAATTCTACCCTGACAACCAACTATGGTGGCACCGCTGGCAACGAAAATAGCGCAGAGTCACTGGAAAAAGCAATATCAAGGCAGCAGTCATTTAATCAGATATATTCTGAAACTAAAAATCTGTCATCTCACAATTTAATGAACATTATTAACGTTGGCCGAGGAAACAGCTTCACACATGGCCCTAACACCTCAAGTAATGCTTTTTTTAAAAATAACGAGAACCCTCCTAACGATGACAACGAAGATGCAATAGAGGATGATGACGAAGAAAATAATGTAAATAGCAAAGCTAAATCTCAAAGTGAGGGCTTTTCGAATGTTGATATCAAGAGAAGTAAGTCAGACTCATCTCTGAAACAACCGAATAAAATCTCCAGAGAAATAGGGAAGAAACACTCCGTCGCTTCATTTTCAGAAGACTCGAGTAGTCTGCCCATAAAATATAGCCCTATAAAGGCGGAGCCTGAAAATTACCTGAAAATGGAGATTTTGCCAAATTCAAAGACTTTGGTAGGCAAGCATCTGTTCCAAAGGCGACCGTCTTATCTGAGAGTAGCCACAAAATATCACTTTGAGAATAGCGAAGATTTAGATGATGAAAACCAAAATATACTAAATAAAGCAGCTGTTGGGTCATTTTCTTCTGCCTCAACACATCAAGAAATTGGAGACGGGTTCGGGAGTTTTGGCCACACTTATCACTCATATAACTCTCATGGATCCTTTGGATATTCGGCTCCGCATTCTCAAGGATCTTCTTTGTCAAGAAGAGACTCGGTCATACCAACGCAGGGCTTTTTTAAGACCCACGATAAAACGACCAGAAACAAAGACAACCGTTTAGATGAGGTGAACGAAGACGTCGAGGAAAGACAATCTGCGGATAAAAATTTGATGCATTCAGAATTGACAAGAGCAATTAATGAAAGTGAAAATGATGCAACTTCCTCGAAAGCATGGGAAACATTCAGCTTATTGCTGAAAGCATTGGACTATGCAGCCCTACAAGGAGATATTGTCTTTTGTGCTACTCTCACCATGCTTTTCTATGATGTAACTAATATTGACAGGGCCAGAAGTTTGGAATGGCTTTCTTTGTACGTGGAAATACTTCAAAGAAAGAGACTTTTTGTGAACGCCGTGCAAATCATAAAGACGGCTCCTAAGGACCTAGCTTCAGATCTAGCCACCAATAAGGATCTTGATCTTAGATTTTACTGCCCAAAGTGCCAAACATTAATAGTAAATGAACAGTCAAAGGATCTTTCCCAAGGTCTCTGGTATTGCAGTCGATGTTCAAGCCCCCAGCCAAGCTGCATTTATTGTGGAGAACCGTGCAAAGGATTAAACGTCGTCGTTAGCCTTCGTTGTGGACATAGGGGTCACTTCGGCTGCTTGAGAGAATGGTTTGTTGAAGAAGAGAATGTCGAATGCCCCGGTGGCTGCGACTATTCCATCATATAGACTATATAGACTACATAATAATAAGCAAGAAAGTGGAATCCTGAATTCTATATTAGAACTATGTCACCTAGTTCTATATATTTTTTCACCAAGCTGTACTTGACCACGTAGATTCCATTCAACACAATCTCAAGGTCATCGTCATTATCATCATTACTATGTATTATTATGGGTTCTTTTGAAACAGATTTTATAAATACAGGTACATTGAGATCTGGTATTGAAATCATAGATTTTCCTCCACTTGTATCATCCAAGTAGGTTAAATACTCCGGCATTTTCTTGAGGAAACAATTATTGTAAAGCTCTGTAAGAATTTTGAAGTGTTTATGCATATAGTCCTTTTCTTCTTCAGATAAAAGTGGACTAGACTCTTTCGAGGTTTCGTTTATATAATGAAGCGTAAATTTATCTAATTTCGATAGTCTCGTTCTAAGGTACAATCTTACAAGATAATTAACCCGTTCAATGTCTGTTTCCATTATCATTAATTGAAGCTTAAAGTCTCCCGAAACAATCCCCGACTCTAGATTCAAATCTCCATATTCATGGGAGTCTAATAGATACTGCTGTTGATTAGATAAGTGCTCCAATACTTTCCTCATCAAGTCTTTTTGATACGGTAAAATTTCTGGAGACATCCTTTCATTCAACATTGCCGCGATTAAGCTATTATATATATTGTCATCTTGAAACTTGGATGATCTAATATTCTGCTCCTTAGACTTTTCCTCAAATTCTTGTAAAATATCATCTATCTCCATGCCCTTATCCATCTTTAATGTAATATTTCTATAGAATACACTTAAATTAAAGTCCCGAACATCATTAAAATTGTTTTTTTGCAATACGCGTTAATCAGATCATTTAAGTACTCAAGTGTTATATATAACAAAGAGAAAATTTAATGAAGCATGGAGCCACGAGATAGACAATTGCTTCTTGAGCAAAAGCGTCAAAGACTCAAAGAACTTAAACAGAAGAGATTATTGAAGTCCAGTGAACATGAAGTGAATGTAGACGAATTGAGAGATCAGCTTCAAATACCAGTGAGTGAAACAAAAACGGTTAGTGTAGCGATACAAGTTGACAATGTCTCCGAAAATAACAAGATAAATATTCCTGATAACTTAGAGAAAGAGAAGGAAACTTTTGATAAAGGTATTCAGGTCAGGTGCGAAGACGACGAAGAGACATCGAGTACTACCGACAGTGATGTGAATGAAAAAGGTTATGAAGTACCAGACAGGGAATCTAAAGAATCTGAAGAAACGGCGTTAAAAGAAATTGATGTGCCTTTGTTAGATGCACTGATTAAAGATTGTATCAAGCTACTTAATAAGGTCGTCATAGAGGATGCAATTGACACCAATGGGGTAATAGATTATAATAAAGCGTTGGACGGATCTAATGCAAACAAAAGCGAAAAATCCAGTATTTCATTTGATCAAATATATAGCATAGCAGGAGAGAAAGGAAGATCCGTTACTGCAATAGACGTATCCCCTCATTTTGAAGAGCTTGTTATAATTGCATATTCTGAATCGATACATGAATGTGACTCAGAGGGATATGCTATAGTTTATAGCCTCAAAGGCTCCAACAGCTTTCCAGAATATTTTCTTCAATGTACTTCTCAAATCAACCAAATCAAATTTGATAAAGTAAACTCGAATAAGATTATTGGAGGATTAGACGACGGTACAATAGTCATATGGGACTTACTATCTTCAGATTCTTCTACTGTGGCAAGATTGCCGACGTTGAGCACGCCTATATTAGGCACTTTTCATACACTGGCGATTTCTTCCATTAACCAGTTTTTAAACGATGGAAGTATTGTTATAGTTTCAACTTCTTATGATGGATCTGTGAATGCGTGGTCAACGAATTTCTTGGAGGCTCCCAAGTTCAAAACAATAAGATTATATTCATCAGATGAATTTCTGCAATTTCCAGGCTTAGAAGACAATCTAATCGTTCTGGATTCACTTTTACTTGACAGCGAGACGACGACTACATTAGCATCTTTAGAAGAGAAGGTCTTGAATACTCTTATTATTGGAGTAGAAGAAGGCAAGCTATACCGATTCAATAATGATTTAAAAGCAACTACATATATTATTCAGGACTCTCCGAATGAACTTCAATCGTCAATTTTAACTTCCATGGATCGTATAGGCAAAAAGTTCATTATCTCTTCTCATTTGGATTGGAATTTACGAATTTGGGATATGAAGAGGAGCAAGCCATTAATAAACATTCCAACAACCAGTGTGATATCAAGTATTGCTGTACGTCCCAATCACCCTTTTCAGTTCATCACAGTTGGAATGTCAGATATTCCGGTGATCAACTTCTGGGATATCGAATGCAAAGTGTGGAATCCTATTTTCAATATTCCAACTACTAAAGAAGTGCCAACGTCTGCCATTTTCACGCATAGCGGCAATCAATTGGTAATAGGATTTAAAGATGGATCCGTTTCTGCCTGGACAATAGACTCGAAGTCACTAGAAAACTCAATTAGAATGTCAGAAAATAAAGATCTCGATTCTGGATTCCAATACATTTTGCAGTCTTACGATGAATCGCTGGACGAATAAGCCTAAACACGGAACTGCCGTATTGCAACATTCATTTTTAGATATAAATATTAATCTAATGTACATATATTTAAAGGAAGAAACTGTGAATTCTATCTCTTGGCTGGATGCAAATTTCTCCGCCAATCTCGGTATTACCCTTGGACGTTTGCGATAGAGAAACGCAGTCATGAGAGGCGAGAACCAAAAGCTCAAAAAAGCATTTCGTGGCCTCTTTCCTGTTATTAATGATCTCTCCTCCATTTGCCTTGTTAACTATTCCCAAGGGAAGTTTCTCCACGTCACTCTCGTTAATTGACAAATCTTTCGTAATCACTTCAGAAAGACTTGCTACCTCTTTCTCAAGGAAAATGCTTCGAAGCCCCTGTGCTACTTGTGTAGTAAGTTCTGTCCCATTTCCATGTTGTGAACTTTCATGTTGAATCGGTGGTGCTTCAAGATCAGTTTGCAGCACGTCTGTCTCCTCTAGGCCCGGAAGAGACAAGTCAAAGCTTACATCCTCATTATATTCATCCAACTCATTAAATTGCAATTGATGTTGTTCTTCTAATTGCTCTTCCTCTTCTCTCGATAAATCGAAGCATGCTTGCTTTAACTGATTGTCAATATTCCATGTTTTTCTTTTCTTGGGGATTGGCATTGCGAGCTCATAGATTAATAGCATCTTATCCTTTTCGGATAATGGAACTGTTATATATTGACTCCCATTTACGAGAATTTGTTGATTTTGTTTTAATGTTTGGACAGATATACCTTCCATTTCTTCTGGTAGGTCAATCTTGAGCTTTCTTTTGTTTGTGATCAATTGTCCATCTTCTGTTACACCAGTTCTTCTTGTTCTTGACTGCGGGACAGGCTGCGAGACAATCTCCGGTGTTACTGGTTCTGCTGGTTCATCGGAATGATTATCTTGATCCTCAGAACCTTCCAAAGGTATATCGAAATCAAAATCAAGGTCATGGTCAGCCATCTTTAGGTCATCTAGAATGGAGATCTCAGGATTATCTGGTATGTTGCTCACATTTCGTCCAAGTTCCACAGAATCATCATGACTTTCATTTGCATTTACATCGTCCTCAAGATCGAAATCAAGCTCCAACTCTAAATCGTTACCCGTAACGTTTTGATTGTCATTATCTTCAGTATATCTAGGAAATTCTATTGATTGGTCAAATGTAAAGCTGGAATCTCCATTATTATCATTTTCATTTTGGTCAAATAAATTTTTACTAGGAATCTGATCCAAGTCTAAATCATCTTGATACAATAAGTCCATACCTGTGACTTGGTCTGACAACATAATAGTATTTATATTCGATATTGTTGTCTGTTGCGGTGCCACATTTACCAGAGCCTTTTCACCAATGAATGAATCACCGATGACATATTTAAACGAGTTCTTGAGTCGAAGTAGAATATCGTTCATATCTTCTAACAAATACTTTGTTTTCCTGGAATATATTCTGACTATTCCCAACAATAATTGACCTGATAATCTGAGTGTTATGGTGCCTTTATCATCTTGGGTATATGAGGTAGTCCAATTACTAATAGGAGTCTTTGATATCAAAGTCGAACTCGCCTCAATGCTTGTACCTAATAATTGTTGTTTAGTAAGCTTCTTATCATAATTAGCAGCTAACCAGACGTGCCCCAATGGCCCTTCTCTAGCAAGAAGCTGATCTGACATTTATTTCACTAAAATCCAAGCTCTTACAATAAGGAATCGAGAAGACTTATCGTTTATAAGAAACCTTGCAATGAGTTGTGATTTTTCTGTTTTTTTAGATACGACTTGAACGTCTGTTGAGTTGAAAATTAACGCGATGTTTATAATGCAAATCTGCCTAGAGCATTCGCGTTTTTGTGATTCGGGACAAATCACGTGCGCGATGACAGCTTGCTCCACTTGCACACTGAAACTCGAGCCATTGAAGCTCAGAGCTTACGGATAATCTAATCTAAGAACATCGACAGCAGGCTGGACCAGGATGTCGAACTTGGAGAGCAAACTCAATCTCTCCCTAAACGAGGTTCTCAGGTCGTCTGGGTATATATTTGAATTCATCAACAACAATAAAAAACAGAGTAATCTTATTACAGGTACTAATAATCAATTAATTACAACAAGCATAGCAGCACAACTATCAACGAGCATAACTAAATTTGATGACACTCTTGACGATGCAGTATCAAAGCTCAGCGATGCACGATGGTGTATAGAACAGATGCTCGAAAATAAGCAGAAGGAGGAAGAGTTGAGGCTCAGAGAAGAAGAAGAGCGTCAGCGCAAATTGAAAGAGGAAGAAGAAAGGGAAGCCAAAAAACGAGCGGAGAATGAACAGAGAGCTAGGGCTGAGGAAGCTAACAGGAGGCAGGAAATGGAGGAGAAACGGAGGAAAGAGCAAGCAGAAGAGGAAAAGAAGAAGAAATTGCTCGAGAAAAAGAATTCACCTGGCTTTGATAATTTCATGTCACCTGGGTTCAACTTCAATGATTTACCTAACCTGTTTACTGATAATCTGAATACCGATGGTATTCCTGATCCATCTGATATCTTGTCGTCTATAAACTACAAGGATTTTAATTTAGACACTAATCCAGGTGAAGAGAAAGAGAAAGACAAAGATATGCCTAGCAACGATCTTGACCTTGATATGAATAACTTGCTAGGAAATGATGATATGCTTTTAGATGGTTTAAACCTGAGCTTGTTGGATCAGGCTGGTGACAATCCAAATAATCCTGTGACAGTAGATGAAAATTTTGACGTTGACAGCTTCTTGAACCAGTTAGGCGATGGCGATTAGTAGTTATTGGTCCTTGAGCTTTGAGTTATTCCTGCCTACCAGTATCAAGATAATTGTTTTTTTTTTCAGGACCATGACGACTCTTGAAATATGCAAAACCTTCTGGCGTTCATAGAATTGTAGTAGTAGAATTAATATTCAAAGTAACTAAATTTCTCATATAATTCCAAAATAGGAAGTCTAGCATTGTCCAATTAAATTCGCAATTAGGTCGACTATGAATTTTTCAAGCGGAAATCGGTAAATTCAAGTAAACTGTAGCGTTAACTTCTAACTATTTAGTGATTGTTATCATATAGAAAGATGTTCAGACAAACATTACGTCAGGTTGCTAAGCAATCATCTATTGTGAGAAGAACCTATGCCACGGAAGCCGGTGCATCTGATGGTTTAAAATTATCTTTAGCTTTACCTCATCAAACTTTATACTCTGAGTCTGAAGTTCAACAAGTTAACTTGCCATCAGTAAATGGTGACTTAGGTATCTTGGCTAACCACATTCCAATTGTTGAGCAATTAAGACCAGGTTTAATTGAGATTATCTCCAAAGGAGGAGAGACAGAACAATACTTTGTTAGCGGTGGTATCGCAACAGTCCAACCCGGTAGCAAGTTGACAATTAGTGCTATTGAAGCATTCAAACCAGATCAATTCGATACTCAGGCTGTTAAGTCATTAATTGCAGATGCCCAAAAAAGAGCCTCGTCCACTGACGAAGTTGTTGCAGCTGAAGCTAACATCGAATTGGAAGTTTTAGAAGCTTTACAAACTTTCGCTAAATAAGCTTAAGGAGATACGACTCTCTTTTGCATTGCATTGCATTCGAACTGAAGAAAGATGCTCGGTAATGACTGCTGAAAAGAACAACTTTTAAGACTAAATTTATATAACACTTGTTACTATTTGATACGAAATAGAAGTTACTGTAACTGGCTTGCTTTGCGAATGTAGTAGATTTGTATATCTTCAGTGTTTTGGGGCTATTTTGTTGTCCTTATTTTAAGTAATATTTATCGGAATAATTCATGGGAGCAACTTTTTTCCCAGAAGTATAAGAGGAGCAAAGCTCCACATGCTTAGAGGCTTTCTTCTTTTTTCGAAAATAAGAAAGATTTAAATAGCACTGCTCGATATGGTTTCAAATCGTTCTTTGGTTCTCAACAAGGTTGACGATCTTTCTTTCGAAGATTTAAAAGCTCCTGAAATTAGTGATCCTCATGAAGTTTTGGTTGAAGTCAAGAAAACAGGAATTTGTGGATCCGATATTCATTACTATGCTCATGGAAGGATCGGACAATTCGTCTTGAAGAAGCCTCTTGTTATGGGTCATGAGTCTTCAGGTATCGTTAGCAAAGTAGGTGATAAGGTTGAAAGTGTGAAAGTAGGCGATAAGGTTGCAATCGAGCCAGGTCTTCCATCTAGACTCAGTGATGAATATAAATCGGGTCATTATAACTTATGTCCTCATATGGTGTTTGCTGCAACCCCTAGTAGTGATGGCAATAATCCTCCAGGTACTTTATGTAAATACTACAAGAGTCCAGAAGACTTCTTAGTTAAGTTACCAGATCATGTCAGTCTTGAATTGGGTGCTCTTGTTGAGCCATTAAGTGTCGGAGTGCACGCAGTTAAGTTGGCATCTATCACTTTCGGAGAAAATGTTGCTGTATTTGGATCGGGGCCCGTTGGTCTTCTTGCAGCAGCATCAGCACTCAAGTTTGGAGCTAGCTCAGTCGTTTTGATTGATATTGTTGATTCAAAGTTAGAGATCGGGAAAGAAATCGGAGTTGCCTCTCATACCTTTAACTCAAAGACTGGTGGAAGCTTTGAAGAATATATTAAGAGGGAGAAATTGGGTGCCATTGACGTCGTTTTGGAGTGTTCCGGTGCCGAACCATGTATTCAAATGGGAGTGAACTCGTTAAGACCTGGTGGCCGTTATGTTCAAGTAGGAAATGCCGGCGGTTTAGTCAAATTCCCAATCACGGAATTTTCTACAAGAGAGCTTACTTTGTTTGGTGCCTTTAGATATGGTTTCAACGACTTTAAGACCTCTGTAAAGATCTTAGATGATAACTATAAGAACGGTAAAGAGCATGCCGCTATCGATTTCGAGAGAATCATTACACACAGATTTAAGTTTGCCGACGCTATTAAGGCATATGATGTTGTTAGAGGGGGTAATGGATGTATCAAGTGCATCATTGACGGTCCTGAATAGATGTAAAATTTAATTTATTAGTATGGTTTATTATGACTTATATAATTTATGATTACACAAAGCCCAAAAATTTTTCAGCATTTACTAGTTAGAATTAATTAGTTATTAGAGCTTATAACTAAATTTACGTTAAATAGAGAAAATATGACACTTTCATCCAAGGAAGCCTTCAAAAGACTTCCTCAGAAGCTTCATAATTTTTTCATCAAGTATCCACCGAGACCATTTGCTGACTATTCAGCAACACCATCTACGATTACCGATCCCAAGATGAATCCATTTTTAGCGAACAAGAATCCAGAAACAGGAAGATGGCAGGAGCCTAGGTTCTCCCTCAGAAGGTCAGCGGACTTATTCAAAATGGCATACAAATTTGGAATTCACGACTTACTTCCTCCTCTTCCTCAAAAGAAGTTTTATGAAGAGAAATACATTAACAAGAACTGGATGAGAGGTGTTTTAAACACTAAGAAACATAAATGGGAAAGAACATTGCCCGAGAGACTCAGTCAAAGAGCGACAGCTATTGAGTCAATGGATGAAATCATTGCAAAGTCCAGACCCAGATATAAGAAGCAACTTGCGAAGAGAGAACAAAAGAAGAGAACCTGGTGGTGAAGTTCCAAATGGCTTTATTTTCCATTAAATCATATAAGAAGTGTACATAGATAATCAATATAATAGCTTAAAAGCCTCTTCCTCTATCTCCTCTTCCTCCTCTAGGCTTCATTGGCCTTCCTCGAGTTGGTGTTGTAGTACTTTTTGCTCCAGGTCCGGATCCATTACCCTTGATTTTTACGACACTTTTTGATAAGATACTTTCTATGTTAAGGTCATCGGGTAATATGATTTGTCGAATCTGATTTCCTCTTATATTTATGTATTGTAGCAACTGTGGATCCTGATGCGGTTGAACTAGTTTGATATTCTTTAATGATAAATTCATCAGAGGTGAGCACGATAAGATTTGCCCATTGATTGAGTTCCCATTTTTAAGCTCTACTGTAACGGGCTGGTTTGTTGAGTTAGGCATACTCATTAAAAATCGTACCAACTTCATAATCTTTCTATTAATAAGGCTCTGCTCTAACTGTCGATATTTGATTATTATTTTACTTTTTATGTGGAAATCTCAAAACTCATTATTTTTAAGATGGAGGAAGAATCTATACGATGATATTAACAGTTTGAGACACGTTTAATATGACTTCAGTATTTTTAGAGCCCTTTAAAGCACTTTAAAGCCTTATATCAACAAGAAATCTCAAAGTTGATCCTCAGTGACTTTGAAAGGTTGAATGATCCAAAAGTATCAAGTTCCCATTATATATTTGTTTAGAAAACTGGAATTGACAGAGTGCTTTAACAGATGGTTTAAA
Organism: Priceomyces carsonii; assembly: GCF_900007245.1. Classification (NCBI taxonomy): domain Eukaryota; kingdom Fungi; phylum Ascomycota; class Pichiomycetes; order Serinales; family Debaryomycetaceae; genus Priceomyces; species Priceomyces carsonii. Next base: position 1,204,958 of record NW_026946676.1, on the reverse strand, counting down.
GCTTATTATTACAGTAGACATAAAAATAATTGAATAACTAAAATACAAAAGAAATGAAAAGAAATAACCATATGTGCCTTTCTTTCTCTTTCACTTTCTTTTTCCCTTAAATCGAAAATCGAAAATCAATAATCTTCAGGACACCATCAAAATACAGAAGATTATCTTCTAAATCGTAACCTCTATGTAGAGTATTCTCTAAATCATCACTTGAATTTTCTATGATACAATATAGGGCCGCAAGTTTAAGACTTTCGTTTAACCTCACGGCTGAATTATCATCCCTCAAAGTGTCGGCATACGTTCCTAAACGAGTAAGAATTTAACTTTTCAAGTCTTTGCCTAAACATCCTAAGATCTAATGCATATGAAATACTTAACTCTCCAATTGTTCAATCATGTCTGCACAATAAGCTGCTCATTTTAACAGCGTATTTGTCATTCGCCAAATCAAGAATAGAATACAGCGTAACCATATAGCCTACCTTCGAGTCGAAAATTTTAGCAAGAAGAGCCAACTAAGGCTCTTTCTACACAACTTTCGTATCTTTACTGTGCGTGGAGACATGTTACTTTATGATATCTTTCGGTGTAACATCTTTGGGTCTTTTTTAAAGTGGTGGCATCGAATGCTATCCTTTCTTTATCTGAGGCATAATCAATATTAATCTACGGTGATACTTTAAGACAACAATCCTCAATTGTTTGCGTTGAAGTATTCAGTCCTTCAAGGGACAGGGTAATATCTCCTTGAGTATTCCCTTTCAAATCCTCTCCTTCGAAGTTTTCTAAGCTTCTTTAGAATCTTCGGACTCATCTTAACTAGCAGATGAAAATGACTATGAAATGTTTTAGACGGCATTAATCTATTATTCTTGTTAGGTGCTTTAGTTCTTTAAAAGTTTAAGTCTTGTTTATTCTTCGGCATCACTTCTCAACCATTTACATCTGGCATCTTCATCTAATTCAAATGTCTATCATAATTCCCGAAGTTGTGGTATGTCTCTATCAAAATTAAAACATCCCTTTGAAAAATTACGATAAGTGGATTGTGCTCTCCATTCAGCTTCTCATCTGCTTTCTTCACAGCTTCAGAATTCTATTTTACTTTCTCAGAATTTAAATAATCATCTCCCATTCCAGCCATAGTGGATAGAGCTGTCGTGAGATGTATCTTAGGCAAAGAATATTACCGACTCAGTCCCATTAACTAATTCATATCCCCCTGGGGCCTCTATTGAGCGATTCATAATTAATAACATTGTCTACAAAAACGAGAAGTCTCAAACTTTAAATTGGCTAGATTAAATAATTCTCAAAATCTGCTGTTGTATAGCACTGTGAATTAGAAGAAAGAGAAATCTATTTTAAAAAGCCAAATTCTACATTATTGCGCTATGCCTGTTCAATTTGTCAGATCAATGAAAGATTTTGACGGCTATTTGGCCAGAAATAACTTTTTTGTTGCCAATTTTACTGCAGTGTGGTGTCCTCCTTGTCAAGCTGTCAAGCCAGTAATTGATCAACTTTTTGCGGATGAAAATGGCAGCTATTCCAAAATAGGGTTTGCAAGAGTCGACTTGGATTCTTCTCCCGATATTGCATCAAGATATCGTGTAGCTAGTATACCTACATTTATCTTTTTCGAAAAGGGAAAGGAGACGAGTAGAATAAATGGAGCGAATATAGCAGAAGTTGTCAAGCGCTTAGACCAAATGAGCTCGAAAGCATCTAATGATCCACCTGCTAGGAGGCATGGTGCTCAGATTCCCGTAACCAACCGTTCGCCTAGTCTTGCGGATAACATTAGAAATATACCACCAGTAACAAGGTTTTTCACTATTTCGACAGTTATTGTGTGCTTTGCAAACTCATTAAACTTACTCCAAAAAGAAGATTTAATATGTTATTTACCAGTCCTTTTAGACAAGGCATCATATGCAAAAGCGGTAATAAATAAAGGAGGACAACTCAAAGTTATTACAGCAGTCTTGTCACTAATCTTGCAGTGTTACAGATTTTTCACCGCATTCTTGTTACCACTGGGAGTCTTCACCGATCAACCATTTCAAGCGATATTAGACATCTACTTTTTTTACACGTTTGCAAATCACTTAGAGAGTCCAATGGGAAAGTTCAAAGGTAACTTTCCAGACTGCTTATGGTTCACGCTAGTTACGGGTACAATAATAGTGTTGATGACTTTGGCATATAGTGTGTTTGATCCTTCTCATTTTCCAATTCACCATCAGATGATGGTTTCTTGTGTCACTTACTTATGGTCCAGGTCTCTGAAGAATTCATTGATCAACTTTCTTGGAATTGTGCCTATAAGAGCATATTACTTGCCTCTTTTTAATTTATTCTTCAAGTTAATGATTAATGGATACTCGTCATTCTTGGACACATTCATTGGAATTTTAGGGGGATACCTTTATCAGTGTATTCAATCGAATACGCTTCCTATCTACAATTTGTATTCGGGCTCTTATTCTTCAAGTTTAACTGCAACAGAGAGAAGCGGAAGAAGAGTTGGAATTAATCAAATATCCTTCGATAATAATAGCTCGCAGGATTTCATAAATGACTCAATTTTCGATAAAGGTTACTTGAAAGCTCCTATTTGGCTTTATAATCTATTGAACTACCCAATTAACACATCGAAGAGAACGACGGCATTCGATGCCCGTCCGGAGGTAGGATCAGAACGAGTTTCTCCTATATCTGGCCAGCTGTCTGGGGCTGGAACGAACCATTCTACAGTACCATTGTTTGGTAATAACGGTAGTGCTTTTAGAGGAAAAGGACATAGATTAGGGAACTAATTAGTATATATATATAATTATAAATAACTGTTCGAGAATACAAATTAAGATGAAACACTACCTCTTATCAAAAAAATTATTGAGTAAAACATTACAAGCAAGCCGTTCACTCTATTAAGAGGACTTAAAATGACCAATTCACTGCTGGATGGGCTACTGAATGTTCCGAATAATCCCAAGCAATCACCTCGACCCAAGCTACTCCTTGGATCCCAAAATGATGAGTCAAAAAATAGCACTTCTTCCCTTCCTTCACCGCTGACTAAAGCATCAAGTAAAATGAAAAAGCACGGTAGTAAGCCACATATAAAGAGATTAGCATCAGGTGGTAAGTATGTTTTTTCTGTAGATGACGCTATAAGTGATGTTGAGTCTGGTGAAGAGGCAGAGCTCAAAAGGAAGGAACAATATTTAGAGGGATATAACGATGCCTTAAAGGCATTAACTCAAAAGAAATCGAAGAGTAGTTCAATTCTTCCAGCTATATATTCTGAGGCAATAGAGGATGGCAAAGATAATAATAAGCTTGATTCTGGACAAGATCTATTAAATAAAACAACAAGCATTGAAACAAATATTTCTAATAATTTGCGTGTTACGGAAGAAGCTCTAGGGAGCTTGGATGCAATTGAAAGTAATCCGACGATACCTGAACAGGATGAGGAATATGAAGACTATAGAAACAAGGACAATAATGACTCCGGTTCAGTACGCTCTTCCCTGTCTAGTGAAACAATTGAGTCTTTGAATTTGCGAGAAAGGCAAGATGCTATTAATTCAACACATCCTTTTGGTATAAAGATTTGGAAACCATCGCTTTATAAGAAAAAAAGATCCGTTGCATCGAAGGCAGACGCAGATATTCATGACTTTTACTCGCGTAGACCCACGGGTATATTTTGGACCACTTCTTTTTTTAATGCTATTTGGACCTTGACCGTTGGAGTTATTCTTTGTACCTTTTGTACATTAGGAGCTATCTTTGTATTTTTGTGCTCTGGTTTTGCTATTAACAAGTATCTGAGAGCCTACGTTAAACTCTTGTTAAAGCTTGGCTACTACTGGTTATATCCATTTGGACGTTTCATTCTTTTGAACAAAGATTCTAACTACTTGGAAGAAGATCAATTAGATGGTAGGTCAATATCAGAATTTCATAAATGGAGATCTCAAGATGAAGGAAGGTTATTTTTTGCCCCACCAAGGAGATACACTAATGCTGATGAGTCAAGGCCGCTTCTTAAAGATCACAAAGGTAGGCCACTTAGAGAAGCTTATCCCTCATTAGATGAATTTTGCACGGATGATGCTGATTTCTCTAGTACAAAATTTAGGTTATTTGGCAGAGGAAGCTGGTCTTCAGGACGTTTCATATTTTATATTTACTTCTACGGAATCTTGCAGCCTGTGATTTATATCGTTGGATTAATTTGCTGGCTAATAGTGTTTACTATTCCAATGGCTAAGATTTCAAGCATTTTATGTGACCATTTGAGACGTCATCCATTAGCAATAGACTTTGAGTCAGAAAAAGAATACTATAAAGGAAACAGAAGAAGAAAACACCAACTGATTCTTTTATGTACTTACAGATGTGTTGGGCTTCATTACTATAAGTATACAATTGATGGAACTAACATATTTTTTATCAACTTGTTAACTGCAGTTTTCTTTGTTATTTTGGATTATTATTTGTTGAAAGAAAAGCTTGAGTGGTCTACTTGGTTCACGGATGCCTCCTTCTTATTTTGTGCTTGTTTATTTTCAATCATACCTTTAGCTTATTTCATAGGACAAGCAGTTGCGTCAATTTCAGCGCAGTCATCAATGGGAGTTGGTGCCGTTATTAATGCATTCTTTTCCACTGTTGTTGAAATTTTTTTGTATTGCGTGGCCTTAAATCAAGGAAAGGGTAAATTAGTAGAGGGCTCAATGATAGGATCAATTTTAGGAGGTGTGTTATTACTTCCAGGACTTTCGATGGTAGGGGGTGCTTACCGACGTAAGACTCAGCGATACAATCCAAGATCAGCTGGCGTGTCATCTACCATGCTTCTATTTGCAATGGTAATAATGTTTGCTCCGTCATTGTTCTATCAAATATATGGATCATATGAAATGAAATGCAAGTCCTGCGATTTTACGGTGGATAATGATGACTGTACACAATGTCGCTTTACTCAACCAAAATTCACATTGGATGAACTATATTATAAAATTATTAAGCCGTTTTCAATTATCGTTGCGATTGCTTTATTCCTAGCCTACATTTGTGGCCTATTTTTCACCTTAAGGACACATGCATCTTTGATATGGGCCACTGCGTCGCACGAGGGAGTGAAGAAAGAGGAACAGTTGCGCTCTCCAAGTATCATAAGTTTGGATAATCAGCAGCTCCAAAGAGAGGGTAATTCATTACTGACTTCAGTGCAGCCTGACATCAGGGCATCTTCCTCAAAGCTTGGTCAAACAACGCCTGGTAATGATACACCGAAGATCCACTCAACCAAGGACAGAGCCCCTATCACTAGACGCTCAAGCACTATGGATAATGAAGACCAAGGAGGAGGGCATGATGCTCCTAACTGGTCGAGAAACAAGTCAATTGTCATTTTACTTGGTGCGACACTTTTGTACGCCATAATCGCAGAAATTTTGGTTGACAACGTTGATTCAGTTCTTTCAATTTTTCCCATTGATCCAAAATTTTTAGGTCTCACGGTATTTGCATTGGTCCCTAATACAACTGAATTCGTTAATGCCATTTCCTTCGCCATAGGAGGGAATGTTGCCTTGTCTATGGAAATTGGTAGTGCCTACGCATTACAAGTCGTTTTAATTCAAATTCCAAGCTTGGTAGTTTACACCATCTTTAAGGGATATACTAAAGTTGATAATATGTTTGCCTTAGTTTTTCCCAGATGGGATATCATTGCAGCTTTAATATCTATTTACTTATTCACTTACATCTATGCGGAGGGAAAATCTAATTATTTTAAGGGCGCGATATTGATCTTGATATATATTGTTGTGTTAGTCGGTTTCTGGCTCAATCACAAGATTGAATTTCTCGATGATGGTTATGGCAGTGGCCCATTGTTCTTTTCGAACCTTGTTTAACGAATTAAAAATAATTAGTCCCTCAAATTTCTAAACCTTTATATTATTAGATAAATTTTACTGAAAACAGTATCTAGTCTGCCCCAATGGATACCTATATTATGGCTTAGAATGATAGCCAACTAGAATGCAAAATCAAGTATAGAATATCTTTAGACATATGTAACCATGTGCAGGAATATGACTCAAGACTTCTTCTCATCTCGAAGTTAAAAGAATCTGTTAGCAGTGAACTAGCGAAAAATGATAGAAAACACTTATACTATTGTAATAAAGCTAGGTACCTCGTCCTTGGTGGACGAGGTAACAAGGGAGCCTCGTATTGCCAACATGTCACGTATTGTGGAGACAGTTGTCAATCTTCGTCGTCAAGGACATCGTATTGTGGTCGTATCATCAGGAGCCATTGCGTTTGGAATGAAAAGAACTGGGATACTGAGTAAGCCAAGTAAACTTGCGGAAGTTCAAGCTTTGGCTTCAATAGGGCAAGGAAGGCTAATAGGATTATTTGACGATCTTTTCAGACAATTAAACCAACCCATAGCACAGATTCTCATTACGAGAAACGATATAATGGATTTTACTCAATACAAGAATGCTACCAACACCATACATGCTTTGTTAGAAATGGGAGTTATTCCAATAGTTAATGAGAATGATACTTTATCGGTAGCAGAAATCAAGTTTGGTGATAACGATACACTCTCTGCTATTACTGCTGGAATGTTGCATGCAGATTATCTCTTTTTAATGACAGATGTCAAATGTCTATACGAGGAAAACCCCAGAGTCAATCCACAGGCAAAACCAGTATTAGTTGTAGAAAAAATTGACGAGCTTTCAGTTCAAACTACGGATAGTGGAGCAGGCTCAGATGTTGGTACGGGAGGCATGACAACAAAATTGATAGCAGCAGACCTTGCCACTAATGCCGGCGTTACGACAATAATAACAGAATCTTCAGAACCGCACTATATACTATCTATCGTGAGCAATATTCAATCTACTAGCAACAAAGATCTCACCATAGAGGAACAGAATAAATACTTGGCTCAAGAAATTGCTGCTAATAAGATTCCTTTGCACACTAGATTCTTGGGATTACCTCGAGATGCAAAAATTAAATCTGACAAGCAATTTTGGTTGTTGCATGGGATCAAGACAAAAGGCACAATATTAATTGACCAAGGATGCTTTGAAGCCCTTACCAGAAAAAATAGAGCTGGATTATTACCAGCAGGGATAGTGGATGTGGAAGGAACCTTCCATGAAAATGAATGTGTATCGATAAAGGTTCTCCCAAACAGGTCTTCCCCAAGATCTGAGGCCATGGAAATTGGCCATTGTAGAGTAAACTACAGCTCATTAGAACTCCAAAAAATCAAAGGGTTGCAAAGTAGCCAAATAGAGGAAGTACTAGGGTACGCAGACAGTGAATACGCAGCTCATAGAGATAACCTAGCATTTCCACCGGCTTTACCACCTGTGGCTCTTGATTCTTGAAATATAGTATTTCGTATCCTGTATATAACAAACTACATTTTGCCTAACATTGATATATATATCTACAATTGTTTGTAAGTCAAGCTTCATTAATGAGTATCTAGTCTTAATCTCCTTATATAGCACATGTGATGGTAGGTAGTGAGATAAGAATCAATGATATAGAAGGAAAGGCTCTATTTAACATCCATCATTTAATACTGTGTAACGAAAATGGAGATTTTGATCATGATAGTATACGATGCATTTCCACCTATACGAATAACTTGTACGTTGGTACTCTGAAAGGAAGAATGCTACATTACCATAAGTTTGAAGATGCTCCAGACTACATGCTAATTTCTCAATTGAAATTGTCGGATGAGCTGCTACCAGTTAAAAAGATCCTTATTATGAACGGTATTCTGAAAGCTCTAGTAATAGTAGGTACTATATGCGTGGTGTACAACCTTCCAGAACTTAGTGCTTGTCAGATAGGCAAGTTAAAGGATGTTAATGACGTACTGCTTCTTGCTTATTCGCAACGAGTCACATTACAGAAACAAGAGGCCCCACTCGATGATAAAGTTATTCTATTAAGTTCGAATAAGATAAGGATAATACAAATCAGAACAGATCTGATAAAACTATTGAAAGATATAAATTACTCAAAAGGTATTAAGGGAGTCTCGGCTGCTTCATCTTCTTCGATAAATTACAGTAACCTTGGTTTAGTCGCAAACGAGGCTAGCTACGATCTAATTGATTTAAAACAGACCAAGAAGATTCCTCTTTTTGATTACAACCCTTCCAATTTACCAAAAAGTGATGTACCTCCTCAAATCATTCCATTTATTGCTCAGGATAAGGATGGGGACGAAGAATATCTTGTAACAATTCGTTCGGACGAAAGTACTACGATATGTATGTTTTTTAATTCTGCTGGCGATGTCACTAGAGGTACTCTTTCCTTTCTCAATGAAGGATACCCAAAAAGTGGATTATTAGTGAAATGGCCCTTTGTTTTTGGAGCGTTCGAGAAGAATACCGAGACTAGATTATTGGTAAGCTCATTAATACACCTAAATACAGTGTTCAACGAATCTATAACTCCCTTAATTATGGGAACAGATGATATTGACATAGAACAAGCAAGGACATCAGTCACCTCAGAAGACGAGAGTGTAAAGCAAGAAGTAGAGCCAGCCTCAGGAGATGATAGTGTAAAGCAAGAAGTAGAGCCAGCCTTAGAAGATGATAGTGGAAAGCAAGAAGTAGAGCCAGCTTTAGAAGAAGATAGTGGAAAACAAGAAGTAGAACCAATATCACAGGAAACTAACACACAATTAGCTTCAGCTTTTTATAATCTTTGTGATGTTCCCACGATAGAATTAGATGATGCCGAAATGGGTGAATTGCTCTCCAAAATACGTGTCAGAGACCATGAAACGAATCCACTAGCTGCAAGAATTTTCCTTGATGGAACATTTCTTATTTTTTCTGAGTCAGATATATGGTTAGTCTTCAAAAAAAATGAAGTAATCTTAACTTGTAGCGAAGTGAAGAAGTACTTTGAAGGTGAAAGTGCAAACAGCCCGAAGGGCGATATAAAGAGCTTGCTTAAATCATGCAAAGATGACGTACAATTATTTTTGAAAATGCTTTTAGTTTTCGTTTTGATTTTCGAAGAAAATTTTGCAGAATGCCTCTCAGAAATTACAGAATCTTCGGATGATATATTGCTCATTGATCCTAGAATGATATTATTCCTATTTATTCCCTTCGATCCAATAGATCAACTTTGGAACTCTTTTAATTTCTATGTGGGCCTCAAAGAATTTATTGAGCCCGTGAGAGGTAAATTTACCAAGGAACTTGGCTTGAAATATCTTATTAAGGTTTATAAATACTTGCCAAAAGATGATGAATCTTTGATAGCCACAAGTCGTGCATTCATCTATGGGAACGCTACGGCGGAAGTTCTTGATAAATTTGTGTCAGAAGAAGATGAAAACTCGTGGAGATCGCTAGACAGTGATGATCATTTGATTTTGAAAAACTTGGAGCAATCAAAAAAAGATGACGTCTTATTTATCTTGTACAAGGTAATAATCGAGTTCAATAAAGACGATAATGAAATATCAGAGAAGCTTTGCGAACTCTGCTTAAGGAATTTGAGCCATCCCTCGAATAATAGATCAGTAGAGAATCCTAAATTTTTTGATACAGTTTTTAGAGTACTTAAGTCTTTAACTGATGAAAAGATATATGGTAAATACTTACTTGAGTTACTAAAAATCAACCCAGATAAGGGAGTACAATTCATGAAGGAGAACAAGAATGAAAAATTCGCGTCAACACATAACCATATTTTGGAAGAAATCTCTAGTTCAAACGGATCGGATTTTTCTATGTTGAAGATTGAGATCTTGGAATCTGCCTTAATGGATGATAGTGGAAATTTAAAATTTATTGATGATCTTTTGTTTGAGCTACTTAAGACATTAAAAACAAGGTCTTCGTCAGAAGAAACTAAAAATAATTTTGAAATATTGCAAAGCACTTATAAGATAGAGAACTCTTTGAGTGATGATATATGGCCAAAGATTAGCTGGAGTGACTACATTAATATTCATATGAAACAAAGCGAGTGCGAAGGTTTTTTGGAGTTATATGTGAAGGTTTACGAGTTGTTTCTAATACGCCTGAACGTAACCAAATCTTCCTTTGAAAAGTTTGAAGATTTAATTGGTGATAATCCAATGCTCTCTTATTTTAAACTTCTCATAGAAAAGAGAAACCCCATTCCCACACTTCTTAGCATTTCGGATTTTTCTTCAGCGGAATACTTTGCAATATATGGGGAATTTAGGTATTCCAGAAAGCACTATTACAAGGAAGCTGAATCGAAACCTGATAAATTAGAGTTGAATGATATTCAGGCCAACTTACGAATAATTTTGAATTTCTACCTAGAGGATAGGGACGATAAATCCCAGACGTTTTTAGCATTGAAGCATTTTACAACAAATTATGGCATTACATTTTTCAACATAAAGGATATATTGATTTCAATTCCGGATTATATTCCTTTGATATATATTCAGGAATACTTAATGGAGGCACTTGTTGAACTAGGAATAGAACATCGAGAAATGATGGCTAAGAAAATGATAAGCAAAGCGGAAAAGACTTTCACAGCGGACATCTATAGAGATTTGTCTCAGTGACAAGGGGAAAGTTATTTTACACTATATACTGCAACGAGTTTTCTATATCCTTCTTATATTATAAGAATCCACCCAATTTTAAAATGTAGTCAAATAACATACCGAACCAAAATACAAAGCCAGTATTGATGTTTCCGGTAAAGAAATTCCAGCAGCTCTTAGGATCATCTAAATTGACTTCCTTAAGCTGACGGAAGAGCCTGTAAAATCCCCATATTCCACCAATGTAAAATCCAGGACCCATACCGTTCATGAAACCAGACAATGCAAAGGCAGACGCCTGCAATGTCAGGAGCCCATAAGTAATAGGTTTCGTTTTATCGCCCCACGCCAATGCCGTTGATTTAATACCTGCATTCACATCAAACTTTTTATCTTGATGGGCATACACTGTATCATATGTCATACACCAAATCCAATTGGATATGTAAAGAGGAACTGAAACCCAAAGAGCTAATGGCGCACCGACCGCCGGAAAACCCAAAAGACAACCCCAGCTAAAACATGTCGATAGTACCACTTGAGGATAGTACGTGAATCTTTTGAACAATGGATAAGAAGCAACGAACGGAAGTGAGAGTGCACCTAGAAGAAGACAATCTGAAGGTAATGATAACAATACACCAAGTCCAATAAAGCATTGAGCCGCAAGGAATACAACTGCCTCGGGAACAGACACTCTACCACTCGTAATTGGTCTCTCCATAGTCCTTGCAACTTTGTTGTCCAAATTTCTATCAAGTAAATCATTGATAGTACAACCTGCACCTCTCATAATGACAGCACCAATGGAAAACAAAGACACAGCAGAGAAGAAGGTCAAAAACGGCGCACCTATGGAAAAAGAAGCCATGGTTATGCCCCAAAAGGATGGTATCAACAAGAAAAGTGTTCCTGCTGGTTTTTCTAATCTCATCAATTCAGCATACGGTATCCATTTTTCCGGCAAGAACTTGAGTTTACCAATAGCCGCATCTCTCGCTAACCTAGCTGCTTCTAATTCACTAGCAGAGAATGGAGAACCAGTAGTATGCAACTTTTCAGCCGTTACAATCTTTGTATTATTAACACTGTCGAGACTATCACGTACTGGACCTACTGAAGAAAGGCTTCTAAAAGTGAATTGACGAGTCAATCTCAACCCAGACCGTTCGAACTGCCTCAACATGGGAATTCTGTATAGCAAGAGCAGTGGAATCATTGTTTAACTGGGAGTCACGGATAAGGTTCTGAGATTCAGTTCTCTTGAAAGAATAGACCTTTGAAATATCTAAATGCGCAGAACTTTAAGTGTTGATATTACAGTTTATCTAATAAAAACGAAAACCTTTAATCATGAAATGCCACCATATAAATGCTATGTATATACTGCTGGGTTCTCCTCTCTCTTATGAGATATATCTTAGCTTTCGGAAAGAACCAGACAAGAAACTCTACTATGTTACTAACAACGGTCTTAATAACAACAGTCTTAATAACAACAGTCTTAATAACAACTCTGTCTTGATAACAGCTTGAAGAGAGAGCCTATTCTTCTTCAAAAGTTTCAAACTCTTGCTCACTACTATTATTCGCTCTTGAACGCATTACCCTATGGCTGTCGATAAGCGTCTGCAAATTTGATATATCCTCTGGAATGGCTATATCTGGGGAGTCCTTATACGTGAAGACTTGTCTACACATGGGACAAAGTCCCTTAGATGTATCCTGCTCTAACCACTTTAAAATGCAATGAAGATGGAAATTATGTGTACATCCAGCTCCTAAGACTAGAGGACAGTCATCACCTGGATATTTGCAGTTTGGGCACGTTCCATCAAATGCCACTCGACAAATGCCGCATAACTCGTCCACATATCCACTTTTGTCCTGGTCTTCAGAAGCTAACTTCCAATGCCATGTCCCTACTCCGTGCCATTCTACCACCTTCACCTTCATGGGAAAAGACCAGTTTATATATTAATTTGTGTAATGACCCGTCGTTTCTGATGGCTGTAAATAAATAAAATCTTATATTATATAATACTCTGAGGTATTTCGCGACTAAATACATTATTTATCATTACTTAAACCTAAGTCTTCTTATATACCAAACCCTTAAAGATATCAAAAGAGTTCCCATCAGGTTGTAAGTGTAAAGTTTCACTCGTCTTAATGTCTTCTACGATTAATAAGCCATAATCTGGGGTTATTCCTTTTATAGTACAAGTTCTAGCACTTCCATTTCCTTCTGAATCTAGATCAACTGTTTGATTTGAATGGAACCATCTTTTATAGTATAAAGGTAGGAAAGGACTCAAACCAGAGTGTTTGAAAACCTCATAAAATTTATCCATGGTATACATTACTTTGGCTAACAAAAGCTCGTGTTTATATGGTGGAAGTGCCGGCAATCCTTTCTTTTGTCTAAGGACATTTAAACGTTCGAGAACTATGTTCAAGGATGTTGTAGGAGCAGAATTAGAGACATTAACACCACCACCCCAGACGAGGTGAAACGCATTATTCAAAAACTGAGAATTTATAAGAGCTCCAGATATTTTGGCGTACCTCTTTTCGTCTCCTTCGACCTTCTTCTCAGTTTTGTCTTTATCAGTGAGTTCATTAAAGTATTCAGGCTTCAAGGAAAATATATCGTTGGGCCATTTTATTTTTATTGGCATGTCCTCATATCCAATTCCGGAATCTCTGCTTCCATATCCTAGAATCAGCTCGATCAAAGCTAGTCCACATAAGTATTGTAACGTAACAATAGAAGATGAATTTTTACTTCCCGAAGGAATTTTAAACAATATTGACAGTGCCATAACACCTTTTGGGTTAATCCAAACATTTCCTCCACGGCCTCTACCAGAAACCTGTGTTGTGGCAGTTAAAGCAAAACCATGTGGTAGATAGCTGAGCCATCCAGGATTACAATCTAACATAGTGTTTGTTGAAGTAACGACCTCACCATATCCTAAAATTGATCCTATTCCTCCAGGTTCTGAGTTATATAATTCTTTCAAATGGTCAAAATATGCCTCCATGTTGAAATATGGCGTGACATTAGTGTCAGGCAATGTGCCAGTAGTTAAAAAGTTTATGTGTTTTATTTCGCTATCTGGATCACCGGTAGATTCAGTATCAGTATAAGAGAGATCGTTCTCTGATTTTTTAGATGCATCATGTAGACAGAAAGTGTCAGAATGATCCTCAAAGCAATTTCCATTGACAAAATCAAGGTTTTGTTTCAAGGTCTGAAAGAGACTACTCACACTATTCGGATTCAAATGAGATGACAAATATATTGGAGTGATCCTTGGAATCGACATGTCAACGTCTTCGTTGACTTTCATTCCTAGCTTCTTTAGACAAGACTGCAAGAATACTTTCCTCTCATGTTCATGATCCGATAGAGTTCGAACTATATTGTTGAAATTAGGCTCAACCTGACTTGGCTTCATAAGACTTGCTGTGAACTCAGGATGTGTCCCACTTAAAACTGCAGCGCCTTTCCCTACCTTACAATAAACAACTGCTGCCTTCTCTTGATCCTCAACGTCTAGGGATTCAGTATATCGCGCTAGAACCTCTGTATTTTCATAGGAAGATGCGTTAAGAAAGACCCCTCCACCATTGTAATAATTATAAACAACATTAGGACAACCAGGTAAAGCTGCGGTGTTCACGCTTAATGGAGCGACCCTTGCACCATTGTGACTTTCATAGACAAATCCTTTGTAAGCACATCCCTTGGAGGTTCCTGGAAAGAAAGATAACTCTCTCGAACCTGAAACTTCCATCTTGGGATTTCCTACTTCAAATTCACAACGGCCTGATGCATAATAAGCACCAGCACAAAAGCCCATAAATCTACCACCTTTCTTCACAAACTTTGATATGGTTCTATTACCTTCTCCATTTAAAATCCGGCAGTATGGCAAGTCAGCACCACCCGGCATCACTAATAAGGATGTCTTATATATCCATGGTTCATTCAAAAGAGTAGACTCTGTGACAGGAATTACCGCATAATATGGTGACAAATGGAGTCGAAGGGATTCTAAACAATGCTTAACACTTTCTGTTGTCGTCCCTTGGGAAGAATAGACTAGCACATTCATACGCTTGATAAAATTAGAAAAATGAATCTTGACTAGTTCTAGCGAATGGAACCTGTTAGGAAACTTTGACTATTTATAAGTACGAGAGAAACTGGTGAGAAATCGATTTTTGTTAATGTTCGATGATTCTGAGTCAACATGACTCAATGTTCACTTTCGATATAATTAATACCCAACAATATCTATAGACTGATATCAAAGGGAAATCAACAAGTGATATGTGTAGTCCGTATCACAGGAAAGGAATTAGCTTTTTATTTTGGTTCACACTTCCACTTTGTGCGTTCTAAGTACTATTTCAGACCTCGAACTTTCCGTACTTTAAAAATATCAAGATTTAAACACATAGTATCAAAATGGCATCAATAGAAGTTGATGAGGAGCCTATCCAGTTGGATCCAGTACCCGGGTTTGTTGTTAAGACAAAGATCGTTAACTCTCGGAATTTAACAGGCCATCCAATTCATATGAAGGTGTTTATGAATATTTGTCATGATAAGCAAGTTCCCAAACCATCGAAGGATTTTGATCCTCCAGAAGTATTCCCTTTGATCATAAATAATGAATGGGAGATTCCAATAATTGTTTCCAATGAGAAAGAGAATAAGGACAAAAAAGGACAACCATCTTTAGTATATGATTGCTGCATTAATAGCCTTTGCTTTCAGTGGTGCCAGGTCAATAGCGATTTAAGATCAATATTAATAGAATGGTGCATAGAAGCAATCGAGCTATTATATGAGCTAACTTTGGAAAGAGAGTATAGCATTCCGAAGATGTTATCGAAGGGCGACCTTTCGCATACTATTATAAGACGAGATGAGCTTAATGAATCTGGGTTCCTGAAAAAATTACAAGAATTAAAAGAGAACGAAACTTCTGCTTTAATCTCTGAGCTAGACAAAAACAATGAGGACGCTGATACTCTGGAGCTACCACCGTTGATGAGTATAAATAACAAGAAGCCGCTAATTGAAGAAATAGAATCTGACTACACCAACTTCAAAAGTATGACGAGCAAGCCGCTACCAAAGGAAGTACAATCTCAATCTTCAAATAAGCTAGATTACAGTACAATATTTCAAAGGCTCTCTGGAATGCATCACTTGTTGATCAAGTTTCAATCGTCACAGTTGAATGCCGGATCAATTGAGTTGAGCTACGACGCAAATGCACATAACATAATTATAAGATGTAAAGATAAGGACCTCATATTCAAAGAGACATCCAGCAACTCCCTTGATATACCGTTGCCCACAAATATTAATGTTAACAGTCAACTGCTCAAGTGTTTTTATGTTGAACCTGAGAAAACCTTTTATATATATATAGGTTTAACCCACAAAAATGCCCAAGAGTGAAAGTGGTAAACGATGTCATCCCGAAGGGCGGTACGAGAGAGTTTCTTGTACGTACTTTTCTTCATTCACCCCAAATTATGAGTCAGGAGCAAATACAAAGGAGCAGTCAACATCAAAAGTGAAATCTTTGTTTCAATCAAGCGGTAGAATCAATTGCATGCCAATCTTATCATATTTATAATTTATAAAGAACAATCTTGCCTTTTGCTGCTTTGAACATTTACAGAGTTTATAGCCAAATCAATTATGCATTAAAACACGAATCAACTGATATTTGAGTTTGACAGTGAAAACATACTAATGTAAATTAGCTTAGATACACAAGTTTTCTTCATATAAGAGGGCCATCATTCTTAGAGTAAATGAATACTGAACATAGATCCTCTTAATTCATAAACCAAATTCAAGGACACTGGAGCGGAAAACACCATGTATTAACTTAATCTAGTGTCAAGGATGGTGTCAATCCTTACGGGGCAGAAGATGCGTATTTATCTGGTATACGCTGTCTTCTGAGCCTCCTCGTTGGCCGTTCGCTTTTTCTCTAGATGCTTATAAATAGTGAACTTCCGCACCTCTCCTTATTCCACCAAAGTTACCTTGATCCTCAGCTGCTAAGATGTCCTACTCTCTCTATGATGCAACTGTCTTGATGGCCAAAGGAGCACTTACGTCTCTCGATAGAATTCTTAGCGTGGCTGAGAAATTGCCTGACTCAGCTACATTTTTAGCAGCTCGACTCAGTGAGGATATGAATCCCCTTACCTTTCAAGTTTACTACGCAACCTTTCTGGCTGAAGCAGTGGCCTCAATTCTATCCGGCCGAGAATACCAGCAGCCTGATGACGATCTTGACTCGTATGAAAAGATGCATACGCGTATTGCTGAGGTTCTCAAGGAACTAGAGAAAACCGACAAGGATACAGTCGATAAAATAGGTGAAACAATGACTCATACCACCAATCACGAAGGGCAGGTAGAGGTACCTGTTAAAGCCCTCGTAGGTGTGAAGCACATGCCAAATGTATACTTTCATGTTGCAATGGCATACGCCATCTTGCGAAAAGAAGGCGCCCCATTGGGGAAGAGGGATTGGAGTAGGGCATTTGCCAGCGCGTACGTATGAGCTAAGGTTAAGATCTAGACGAATATATGATTTACGTAATAGAATGATTGCAAAAGATAAAGTAAAACGAATGTAGCTGTACAAAGTGGTTTTTAATATACGATATCACTCTGTTTGAGGTAAAACTTCATCGTTAACAGGAAACGCATTTAGCATTATGTAATAACTTCTCACATCAGTATTGGCTACTATCTCAAGCCTTTCCGTCACGCTTAGATTGCCATGAGCAAATAAACTTGATTGGAGAACATCTGTTTCAGTTAACTAACGGTTGTTGAAGTATAGTTAGATCAGATCGGATCACTGCATATTTCGAAATAAAATTCGAGTTGACCTGCATATAATTCTCAACAGTAAAGGTGCAGCTTTAACGTTCATAAATAATGCATTAGAGTCTGTTGCAAATAAATCTTGCAATACTATTGGATGCTCATTATGTATTACAATAGAAATGAGCTGACTTGTGGTAATCACAAATCTATGTAGTACCCGGTGTCTAATTTGAATGCTCACGTTAAGATGACTCTTTTCATAGTCTATAACGGCCTTGAATTATTTATTTGACCTCAAAAAACGTCCGCCATCCTATCGGGAAATAATTCAAAATCAAAGAAAGTAAAAGTCGTACAGTGAGATCAGAGTAGATTAAAAACCTTCAATTACAGACTAATAAAATATAGGTTTGCAACAGCAGCAAAATCTTATTTGTTAATTGAACGACATTGAAGCACCACACCCCTAATTTCGATAGTAGGCAAAGTTAACAACGCAATCTACATGCTGAAAGTTTGCCTCTGAGTCTTCTTTATCATATTCGAGTAACAGTGTCAGAGATATTCAAGTGGCAGACAGTGTATATGCAGGGGCCCAATTCGCAAAAACTTGCCGTATGGGGCAAGTATAGCGATTAAGAGATTAGATATGAAAATGTATTCAGATATAATTACTCATACTCTAAAAATCATCATTGAATGAAGAGAGAATCTTAGTAATCCTTTTTGCCTAAGACTATGAGTGACCTTCTGCCTTTGCTAAGTGGTTCAAATGACTACGAAAGTTACATTCAACCAAAAAGGGAAAGTGCTGATAACACTAAATCTGAAGCATGGTATATTCTCCGAGCAGCGGCCCCCTTAGTGGTAACCTTTGTTTTACAATATCTTCTCTCAGTTACTTCTATTTATGCCTCGGGTAAGCTAGGGTCCTTAGAACTTGCAGCAACATCTTTGGCAGTATGCTCTTTTAATATAACTGGATTGGCTATATATCAAGGCATGGCGACAAGTTTGGATTTTTTCTGTCCCCAGGCATATGGTTCTGGTAATATTACAGATGTTGGATTATATTTTCAAAGGTGCTTGGCACTAGGCTTAGCAATTACCGTTTGTCCGTTAGCTTTAATTTGGTGGTTTTCAGGTTCCATTTTAAAGCTTATGGTACCCAACGAAGACATTGTGATGTTGGCTCAGCAGTACATGAGAATCATTATAATAGGGGCGCCAGGCCTTTTGATGTTCGAAACTGGTAAAAGGTTTTTACAAGCTCAACATATATACAATGCTGGCATTTATGTGCTAGCAGTGGCTTCACCTGTGAATGTTATTTTGCATTGGTTATTGGTATGGAACGAGAGTACTGGTCTCGGGTTCATTGGGGCACCTATTGCAGTTTCAATTACTTTCTGGCTTTTAAGTATTCTTATGTTGTTATATGTCCTTCTAATTGATGGTAAAAAGTGTTGGGCAAAATTTGAATCTCGAGCTTTAACAAATTGGAAGCCAATGTTAAAATTAGCTATTCCCGGAACCATTATGGTCGAGGCTGAATATCTTGCATTCGAAGTGTTGACGATACTTGCCGCTTCATTCGGAACTGATGCCTTGGCAGCGCAGTCCATTGCTGCAAATATTGCGGCTTTGTTGTATCAATTACCATTTGCAATATCAGTGATCCTTTCAACAAGAGTCAGTTACTTGATTGGGTTGGAGGATGTGTTAGCAGCTAAGCTTGTTATTCGCATTTCTACTTATTTATCGTTAGGAATTTCGACTCTCAATTTTTGTATAGTATTTTTCGGAAGACTGGTATTGAGTCGGTTTTTCACTAACTCGGAGGATGTTATCAGTATGAGCAAGAATCTACTTGTATTGACCTCGATTAACCAGATTGCGGATGCATTCAATGTTTCAGGTGCAGGGATTTTAAGGGGTCAAGGAAGACAGAGAATAGGATCACTTTTGAGTTTATTTTCTTACTATATAATTGCACTTCCAGTGGGATATTTGCTAGCATTCAAGGTCCATATCGGGCTCCCTGGTTTGTGGGTTGGATTAATATGTGCGGTAGCATTTTTGGCTTTGAGTGAATATCTTTGTATAATTAAGTGCAATTGGCCAAGAATTTTGACGGAGAGCCAGAATAGATTAGATTAATGAATATAGTTCTTGTGTGTATTAATCAGATATCGCATCGCATTTTAAATTTTATCTAAATTTTTTTTTTTGATTATTTTATTATTACGACTTTTGATTAAGAGCAGAGCCTAAAGAAGGACATAAAAGCAAATGCCGAGAAGAAGGTTTGATAAAAAAACCGCTACAACATATAATGTTGTTCATAGGGCTCACGATGACTCACTCTTCTATGATAATGATGTTTCTAAACATGTATTAGTTCCAGCTCCAACTAAACCCAGCAATTCCAAAAAAAAGATTTACTCTCTAGAATCCTTAAAGCTGAAGCTTGGAGAAGACCAAGTTGAAAATATTAGAGATAATGAAGGATTGGCTGCGCAATATGGTATATTTTTTGACGATTCAAAGTATGACTACATGCAACATTTGAAGCCCATGGGTCAGAGTGAGGGCGAAGGTGTATTTGTTGAGGCAAAACCTGAGAAAGAATCAAAGCATTCTAAAGTTAGCATCGAAGATCTATTTGGAGATCAAATACCATCAGAGAAAAAAAGAACGGTAGGCTTTGATGCGACACAGAATATACCGGACGAGCTTCAAGGTTTCAATCCAGATTTGGATCCGAGACTAAGAGAAGTATTAGAAGCATTAGAGGACGAAGAATATATTGCAGAAGCAGAAGAAGAGAAAGATTTTGAGAATCTATTACAATCAGGGGAAGTAGATGAACATGAATTTTACGATTATGAAGACGATGAAGATTGGGATCTTGATAACTACGACGATATCAGCGAGAATTTAGAATCTGATTCTTACCAAGAACCAGAATTACCATATAATGAGGGCGAAGCTCCGGAAGAATTGAACGTAAATCCAGTTTCATTTTTTGATAAGAATTGGGAGAAGGATTTCAAGAAATTCAAGAAAGACACTCAGAATCAAATTAACGATTGGGATTCAGATGACGATTTTGAAGCATCGGACGGGGATGTAGTCGCTGATTTGCCGGATCTTAGTGTCCAGAAGTCTAAGAAAAAGGTTTCAAATACCAAGGCAAGGAAGAAGAAGGGTGCTCTCTCGGATACATCGTCTTTCTCAATGTCCTCTTCGGCTCTTTTTCGGACAGATGGTCTCACTTTATTGGATGACCGTTACGAGCAGCTTGCAAAAAAATTCGAAGAGAGTGATCAGGAAGAGGAATATAAACCCTTTTCAATGAAAAATGAAAGAAATGATCTCGAAGATATGTTGGATGATTTCCTAGACAATTATGAACTTGCAAACGGGGGCCGTAAACTTGTAAAGAAAAACGAGGAGAAAGAACGCATACAAAAGGCTGCAGATTCTGTATCCAAGAGTAAATTGGCAGCTAGGAGACGGAATGAAACGAACTCGTTGGGAAAATTAGGAAACTCGTTGGGAAAATTAGGAAACTCGTTTGGTAATTTAACCATTTAGTATTCAGCATGTATAGCATTAAAATTAACATCACGTGATGTTTACTTGTATTTTCAGGAGAAAATTTTTAGCTCTTAAGACATACAAATGTGACTAAAACTAAACATAATCGGCCTCAGTTTGGGAAGTATATCAAAAATTAAATATTTATATCGAATAACATTGTTATTTGCGCTCATACTTTGTTATATTCTATTTGGTTACCGATCTATGACGTCCTATCACTCCGTTTCATCTATATCCAAAGTCTATGCAAATGTGTTGGCGTCTAAACCTCAATCCTATTGGGATTATGATAATCTAAACATCAAGTGGAATTCTCAAGATAAATATGAAATTATTAAAAAGTTGGGAAGAGGTAAATACTCCGAAGTGTTCTTGGGGATTGATTTAAGCACTGATGAAAAGTGTGTCATAAAAGTGTTGAAACCTGTAAAAAGGAAAAAGATCAAACGAGAAGTATCTATATTAAAGAATCTTA
Organism: Priceomyces carsonii; assembly: GCF_900007245.1. Taxonomy (NCBI): domain Eukaryota; kingdom Fungi; phylum Ascomycota; class Pichiomycetes; order Serinales; family Debaryomycetaceae; genus Priceomyces; species Priceomyces carsonii. The sequence goes on along the minus strand of NW_026946676.1, from coordinate 1,183,355 downwards.
AAGAAGGGCCTAATATTATCACATTATTGGACGTAGTTCGTGAACCACAGCTGAAAACTCCAGGTTTCATTTTTGAAAATGTCGATAATATTGATTTTAGAAGTTTGTATCATATATTCACTGACTTTGATATCAGGTACTACATGTATGAGCTATTAAAGGCCTTAGATTACTCACATTCAATGGGGATAATGCACAGAGATGTTAAACCTCATAATGTTATGATTGACCATGAAAAGAGATTACTAAGGCTAATCGACTGGGGTTTAGCTGAATACTACCATCCTGGCACTGAATATAATGTTAGAGTAGCATCTAGATTTTTTAAGGGACCAGAGTTATTAGTGGACTTTAGGCTTTATGATTATTCCTTGGACCTTTGGTCTTACGGATGTATGTTAGCATCTATGGTTTTTAAGAAAGAGCCATTTTTTCATGGAAAATCTAATACAGACCAGTTAGTTCAAATAGTAAGGGTTTTGGGTTCTGACGATTTGCATAAATACTTACAGAAATATGAATTGTCTTTAAGCGACGAATACGAAGATTTGGGCTATTACAATAGACGACCCTGGAAAAGATTCATCAATGAACAAAATCAACACCTAATATCTGACGAACTTTTAGATTTTCTCGATAACTTATTAAGATATGATCACCAAGAGCGGTTGACTGCGAAGGAGGCGATGGCTCATCCTTATTTTGACCCTATAAGGAAAACTTAATTTAGCTTACTTGATAGTTTAGACAACTTTAATATTTTATGCTCAACATTTTTTATATTATGACCTAATAGACAAATAATAATTAGATGACTAGAATTTTCTGCTATTCTTTGTATCGGGCTTTAGGGAAGGGATGAAAGAGAATTCAGTTTCAACAGGACTTTGTTTTATGTTACTTCAACATATCGCAAATCTTTAAAAGCATAATATATTTAACCTACACATATACTATCTTGTGAAGTATGGCAAAACTACTTTGGAGTGAAAAATGCATATGCAGGAGATTGGATTTTTCTAGAATAATGCAAAAACGTTGGCTAGCTATTATATATATTAGAAGACAGAAAGTCAAGCCTCCTAGGGAATTGAAGATCGAGAATAATGAGTAGTGAAGATAAACGAGTGAAGGTATTCTTTGATTTGACTGCTAACGGTGCTCCAAAGGGGCGTATTGTTTTTGAATTGTTCAACGATGTAGTTCCAAAGACTGCTGAGAACTTCAGGGCATTATGTACGGGTGAAAAGGGTGTATCAGAGAAGTCCGGAAAACCACTCACGTATAAGGGCTCTTCTTTTCACAGAGTTATTAAAGATTTCATGTGTCAAGGTGGCGATTTCACACATGGCACAGGTATTGGCGGTGAATCCATTTATGGGGAAAAGTTTGAAGACGAGAATTTCAAGTTAGAACATGACCAGCCCTTCTTGTTATCTATGGCCAACGCCGGACCAAATACGAATGGATCACAGTTCTTTATTACAACTGTTCCTACTCCGCATTTGAATGGAAAGCATGTTGTCTTTGGTAAAGTCATTCAAGGAAAAGGTATCGTGAGACAGCTTGAGAGGTCAGAAAAAGGTGCAAATGACAAACCTGTCGAAGATTGGATTATAGCCGATTGTGGAGAAATATCTGATAATGACATAAAGGCTACCGCAGGAGCCGGCGATGGAACTGGTGATGTCTACGAAGAAGTTTTGGGTGATAACGATTTTGATGTCAATCAACCAGAGCTCGTTTTCGAGGCAATTACAAACTTGAAAAATATTGGGACAAAATTACTTAAGGAAGGAAATTTGAAGGGTGCTTTCGAAAAATATTCTAAAGCAACCAATTATTTGGAAGATTACTTGCCAGACGATTTATCAGAGAGCAATCTCAACACCTTATATTCTCTTCAGCTTTCATGTTACTTAAATGTTTCATTGGTGGCATTGAAACTTCAAAACGGTAAAAAAGCTGTCGAAGCAGCAACTAAAGCCCTTGCCGTGGAGAACATAGACGATAAATCTAAGTCAAAGGCGTTATATCGTAAAGGTATGGGTTACCTGTTGGCGAAAGACGAAGATTCAGCTAGAGCCTCTCTAGAAGAAGCATTGAAAATCCTGCCAAATGATTCTGCAATAATAGCTGGATTGAAAGAGGTAAAAGCCAGACTGAAGGCCCGTCTTGACAAACAGAAGAAGGCAATGGCTAAGTTCTTCTCTTAGATAGGTATTTAATTGTTCATAAAATATCATTTTCTGATTTACGCCCCTGTACATGTAAAAAAACTGGAGAACGCGTAATTTTCATACTGAAGAGTTTTCGCCCGCCACTTTGAATCCTTGGATTTTTCAAAATAATATTCCGGTACTACTATCTGACCATTGAACGCTTCATCAATCGGACCTTTTCATAAACCTGGGTATAGCTAGTGAGGTCGTATTCAAGTTAATAGAATTATCACTCAGACTATCAATAAGGGATAGATTAGTGGTAGCATAGATTGAGCACTCATTTATTTGATTGCTTACATTACCTACTAGAGGGTTAAGCTATAGAGTCAGCTTTCATAATTAAAACAGGAATCCATTTTTTATTCATAAGTCATAATATTCGTTGTCCAATAATTTTTTAATCATAAAACTACTGTAAAGATAAGTTATTCAAAAAAAAAAAAAGCACTATTAATTTTGTAATTAGTTGATATGAGTCGTCAGTTTCCATATTCGAGTGCACCACTCAGATCAGTGAAAGAAGTACAGTTTGGCCTACTTTCTCCTGAGGAGATTCGTGCTATTTCGGTAGCTAAGATAGAATACCCAGAGACTATGGATCAGGCCACTAAGAAGCCCAGAGAAGGTGGTTTGAATGATCCCAGATTAGGTTCTATTGATCGTAACTTCAAATGTCAGACTTGCTCAGAAGACATGGCGGAATGCCCTGGACACTTTGGGCACATTGAATTAGCTAAACCCGTTTTCCATATTGGTTTTATCGCTAAGATAAAGAAGGTTTGTGAGTCTGTTTGCATGCATTGCGGAAAGTTATTACTTGATGAAAAGAACCTAGCCATGGCACAGGCAATCAAAATAAGAGATCCTAAAAAGAGGTTCAACGCTGTGTGGAACTTGTGTAAAACAAAGATGGTCTGTGAGGCGGATATCGATGATCTGGATAATGGGCCGAGTAGAGGAGGATGTGGCCACACGCAGCCTACTGTTCGTAGAGATGGCCTTAAGTTATGGGGTACATGGAAACAAAATAAAAATTTTGATGAGAACGAACAACCTGAACGTCGTCTCTTGACACCATCGGAAATTTTAAGTGTTTTCAGACATATCAGTTCGGAAGATTGTTACAGGCTAGGATTCAATGAAGACTATGCTAGACCAGAATGGATGTTGATAACAGTGTTGCCTGTCCCTCCACCCCCGGTCCGTCCATCTATTTCCTTTAATGACACTGCTAGAGGTGAAGATGATTTGACATTTAAATTAGCGGATGTTATTAAGGCAAATATTAATGTTCAAAGATTAGAAATGGATGGTTCGCCTCAGCATGTTATCAGTGAATTTGAAGCTTTATTACAATTTCATGTAGCCACTTATATGGACAATGATATCGCAGGTCAACCTCAAGCCCTACAGAAGACTGGGCGTCCTATTAAATCCATTAGAGCAAGATTGAAGGGTAAAGAAGGAAGAATAAGGGGTAACTTGATGGGTAAGAGAGTAGATTTTTCAGCTCGTACGGTCATTTCAGGTGATCCTAATCTCGACTTGGATCAAGTCGGTGTTCCTCTTTCTATTGCAAGAACCTTGACATATCCGGAAATTGTCACGCCTTATAATATTCATCGTTTAACGGAATTTGTTCGTAATGGTCCCAATGAACATCCTGGTGCTAAATATGTTATAAGAGATAGCGGAGATCGTATTGACTTGAGGTACAATAAGAGAGCAGGAGACATCGCATTGCAGTATGGATGGAAGGTTGAACGTCATCTTATGGACAACGATCCCGTTTTATTCAATAGGCAACCGTCATTGCATAAGATGTCAATGATGGCCCATAGAGTGAAAGTGATGCCTTACTCAACTTTCAGATTGAATTTATCTGTCACGTCGCCATATAACGCAGATTTTGATGGTGATGAGATGAATTTACACGTCCCTCAGTCACCAGAGACAAGGGCAGAACTTTCAGAAATATGTGCTGTTCCTTTGCAGATTGTTTCGCCTCAATCAAATAAACCAGTTATGGGTATCGTTCAAGATACATTATGTGGAGTCCGTAAGATGACTTTACGTGACATATTCATTGAATATGAGCAAGTAATGAATATGCTTTATTGGATACCGAATTGGGATGGTGTTGTTCCTTCGCCTGCTATTCTTAAACCAAAGCCTCTTTGGACAGGGAAGCAATTATTATCTATGGCAATTCCCGATGGAATTCATTTACAAAGATTTGATGAAGGTATGAACTTATTGAGTCCAAAGGATAACGGTATGCTTATCGTTGATGGAGAAATTATATTTGGAGTTGTTGATAAGAAAACAGTCGGTGCCACTGGTGGTGGTTTGATCCATACAGTTATGAGAGAAAAGGGACCTCAGGTTTGTGCCCAGCTATTCAATTCTATCCAAAAGGTTGTCAATTATTGGTTATTACATAATGGTTTTTCTATAGGAATTGGTGATACTATAGCAGATGGCAGTACGATGAAAGATGTGACACACACCATTCAAGAGGCAAAGAAGAAAGTACAAGAGATCATTTTGGATGCTCAACAGAACAAACTTGAACCAGAGCCCGGTATGACTTTGAGAGAGTCATTTGAACATAATGTATCTCGTGTTTTAAATCAAGCGCGTGATACTGCGGGTCGCTCTGCCGAGATGAACTTGAAGGACTTGAATAATGTTAAGCAAATGGTAGTTTCTGGATCTAAAGGGTCATTCATTAATATTTCTCAAATGTCTGCGTGTGTAGGACAACAGATTGTTGAGGGTAAAAGAATCCCGTTCGGCTTCTCAGATAGATCCTTGCCTCACTTTACAAAGGATAATTATTCTCCTGAATCCAAGGGTTTCGTTGAGAATTCTTACTTGAGAGGATTGACTCCTCAAGAGTTCTTCTTTCATGCAATGGCAGGTCGTGAAGGTCTTATTGATACTGCAGTTAAAACAGCTGAAACGGGTTATATTCAACGTAGAATTATTAAAGCATTAGAAGATATTATGGTACACTATGATGGTACTACTAGAAACTCCTTAGGTGACATTATTCAGTTTATTTACGGTGAGGATGGTATCGATGGAACTCAGGTAGAAAAACAATCAGTAGATACAATTCCTGGTTCGGATGCTACCTTCGTTCGCAGGTATCGTATTGATGTCTTGGACCCTGTCAATTCTATCCGTGAATCACTTTTGGAATCTGGTAAGGAAATTAAGGGTGATGTTAAGTTGCAAAAGGTTTTGGATAGTGAATATGAACAATTATTGAAAGACCGTAAATATTTGAGAGATGTCTGTTTTCCTAATGGTGATTTCAACTGGCCTTTACCTGTCAATTTGCGTCGTATCATACAGAATGCTCAACAAATATTCCACAGTGGTCGTAGCAAGGCCTCTGATTTGAGGCTCGATGAGATTGTCAACGGAGTTAAAGATCTTTGTACAAAGCTTTTAGTCATTCGAGGTGACACTCCATTAATGAAAGAAGCTCAAGAAAATGCTACTTTATTGTTCCAATGTTTATTGCGTTCTAGACTTGCTGCACGTCGTGTTGTGGAAGAGTTCAGGTTAAGTCGTACATCTTTTGAATGGGTTTTAGGTGAAATTGAAACTCAATTTCAAAAGTCGATTGTTCACCCAGGTGAAATGGTGGGTATCATTGCTGCGCAATCGATTGGTGAACCAGCTACTCAAATGACTTTGAACACCTTCCATTATGCTGGTGTTTCTTCTAAAAATGTCACGTTAGGTGTGCCTCGTCTTAAAGAAATTCTTAACGTAGCCAAAAATATTAAGACTCCAGCCTTGACTGTTTACTTGACGGGAGAGATCGCTTCAGATATCGAAAAAGCAAAGGTCGTCCAATCGTCTATTGAACACACTACCTTGAGAAATGTCACTTCTTGTACAGAAATTTATTACGATCCTGATCCAAGGAGTACTGTGATTGAAGAAGATTATGATACCGTAGAAGCATACTTCGCCATCCCGGATGAAAAAGTCGAGGAATCAATAGAGAAACAATCTCCCTGGTTACTTCGTCTTGAATTGGATCGTGCAAAGATGCTTGATAAACAGTTGACGATGTCTCAAGTTGCAGAAAGAATATCCCAAAACTTTGGTGAAGATCTTTTTGTAATTTGGTCTGATGATACTGCAGACAAATTAATCATTCGTTGTCGTGTAGTAAGAGACCCCAAATCTCTCGATGAAGAAGCAGATGCCGAGGAAGATCAAATTCTTAAACGTATCGAGGCTCACATGTTGGAGTCGATTTCTTTGCGAGGTATTCCTGGTATTACAAGAGTGTTTATGATGCAACATAAGATAAGTGCCCCAGATGCGACTGGTGAATTCAAACAAGGTCAGGAGTGGGTATTGGAAACAGATGGTGTCAATTTGGCAGACGTGATGGCAGTACCAGGTGTGGATGCATCTCGTACTTACTCAAATAGTTTTATTGAGATCTTGTCCGTTCTAGGAATTGAGGCAACGCGGTCCGCATTATTCAAAGAGATTTTGAATGTTATTGCTTTTGATGGTTCCTATGTGAATTATCGTCACATGGCTCTTTTGGTTGATGCCATGACATCTCGTGGTCATTTGATGGCCATTACTCGTCATGGAATCAATAGAGCAGATACAGGTGCATTAATGCGTTGTTCTTTCGAAGAGACCGTTGAAATCTTGTTGGAGGCAGGAGCTGCGGCTGAACTTGATGATTGTCACGGTATATCAGAGAATGTTATCTTAGGGCAAATGGCACCTTTAGGTACAGGTTCTTTCGATGTAATGGTTGACGATAAAATGTTACAAGCTGCTCCTTCTAATATGAGCAATGCAAATGCTGAAGATGGGGGTGCCACTCCATACAGAGATTATGACATGGAAGATGATAGGATTCAATATGATGAAGGTGCTGGATTCTCACCTATTCACACAGCTCCAGTCGATAGTTCAGGCTCTCTTACTACTTATGGTGGACAGCCGACTTCACCCTCTGCAACTTCACCTTTTGCCTATGGTGCAACCTCGCCGACTTTCGGTGGTGTCACGTCTCCAAGCTATGGAGGTACCTCACCAACTTATGCGCCTACGTCACCTACGTACTCGCCAACATCACCAAGCTACTCACCGACTTCGCCGAGTTATTCACCGACTTCACCGAGTTATTCACCGACATCACCGAGTTATTCGCCGACATCACCATCTTATTCACCGACATCACCAAGTTATTCACCTACCTCGCCAAGTTACTCACCTACTTCACCAAGCTACTCGCCAACCTCACCAAGCTATTCCCCAACTTCTCCATCTTATTCGCCGACTTCGCCATCTTATTCGCCGACTTCTCCAAGCTATTCACCAACTTCGCCATCTTATTCACCAACTTCACCGAGCTACTCACCTACTTCGCCAAGTTACTCGCCAACATCACCAAGTTATTCGCCAACTTCGCCTAGTTACTCGCCGACATCACCAAGCTATTCGCCAACTTCGCCTAGTTATTCACCGACATCACCAAGCTATTCTCCTACATCACCGAGTTACTCACCAACTTCCCCAAGCTATTCTCCGACTTCGCCTAGTTACTCGCCAACGTCGCCCCAGTATTCACCAACTTCACCTCAATACTCACCCACATCACCCCAATACTCTCCAAGTTCTCCAGGTTACTCACCATCAAATGGTGGTAAGAAAGAGAAGAAGGACGAAAAGTGATTTCAAAAGTTCGTTTTTTATTAATAACTTCAATTATATATACTATATAAATTTTGTATACTTAAACTATCAAAACCTAAGATCGACTAGTAATTTATCTCATCGAAGATCAATTTTTTTCTCTTCAGCAGAATACGTTGAGATAATGCTGGATGGCAAGATTACAAAACCCAAGAGTAAGAATGCTCCAGTCTCTATGAAAGAGACAGAACGGAAAAGGCGACAGGTGTTTAAACCAATTCTTGATAATCCGTTCACGCAATCAAATACATGGCCATATATAGAGCCGCAACTTGGAGAGGACCTTACGACTATACTTACGAAAACTCTATCTTGTATCGGGAAATATAACTTAGCAGTTTCAGAGGCCAACACGAAGAAATCATTAGCAAGACCGTCGATTCCAGAGATAAGGAGCAACTTGACAATCGGATTCAATTCAACAGTGGAAGCTTTAGAAAAGCAAGCTGGAATATATAGAACGAGCTCCAAGAGAAAGAAGCAAAAGCCTCACGATAATATAATTATCAAGTATGTATTTGTGACCAAGTTTGATATCAAGCCATCAATTTTAACGGAATCGTTTCCTGTCTTGACATACACTGCTTCAAGGTCTAAAGAAGATAGGGTGAAGCTTGTACAACTCCCAAAAGGAAGCATGGCTAGAATATCTGAGGCCCTTCATATTGATCATACGGGGATCATAGGAGTCTCATCAAAGGTATCTGAATTGAGTGCCCTATGCTCTTTAGTAGAGTCTAAAGTCGGCGATGTTCAAATTCCATGGTTAGAAGGTTTGCTACATGAAGATGATAATTCAAATTTCAGTAAACCTGTGATTAACTTCTTGAACACTTCAGCTCCTATACAAAGCAAAAACAATAAGCAGTCAAGCAAGAAGGAATCGAAAAAGTAATCACCACTATTAATATAGACATTTCTGTACATATACTTAAGAGACGCGTATAATGAAAAATCATTTTAAATATTCTAGTATAAGTAGATTTAAGTGAAAAGTCGAAGATAAAAGACAAATGTCGAAGAACTACTCATTGTCACTTGAGCTTCCATGGGTTGAAAAGTATAGACCTCATAAATTGGATGACATAGTAGGAAATGACGAAACCATAGAAAGATTGAAGCTCATTGCACAAGATGGTAACATGCCTCATATGATTATATCAGGGTTACCTGGTATAGGTAAAACAACGTCTATTCATTGTTTAGCATATGAGCTATTAGGGCCAGATTATTATCATCAAGCTACGTTAGAATTAAATGCCTCAGATGATAGAGGAATTGACGTTGTAAGAAATAAGATTAAGCAATTTGCACAAACTAAAATTCTGCTTCCACCTGGAAGACATAAGATAGTTATTTTGGACGAGGCTGATTCAATGACACCGGGTGCCCAGCAGGCCCTTAGGAGAACTATGGAATTGTATTCAAATACGACAAGGTTTGCTTTTGCTTGTAACCAGTCGCTGAAGATCATCGAGCCATTACAATCTCGTTGCGCCATATTGAGATACACTAAATTAAGTGATGAGCAAGTCTTGTCTCGTTTGTTGGAAATATGTAAGGCTGAGGATGTCAAGTATAACAGCGAAGGTTTGCAAGCTTTGATATTCACTGCAGAGGGTGACATGAGACAAGCAATCAATAATCTTCAAAGCACTGTGGCTGGTTTCGGTTTTGTAGACGACAAAAATGTTTTCAAGATTGTGGATCAACCCCATCCATTGGTTATTCAAAAGATCTTACTTAGCTGTATTAAGGACGGCGATATAAACGAAGCTATTCGCTTGTTGGATGGTTTGTGGCATAAAGGTTACTCCGCAATAGACATAGTAACACTGACTTTTAGGGTTGCAAAGACTCTACCTGGTATTGGTGAACAGAAAAGGTTAGAAGTAATCAAAGAAATTGGATTTTCTCATATGAGAGTCTTAGAGGGGGTTACAACGTATTTACAATTGTGCGGTTTGTATGCTAAAATATGCGATATTTGCGGTGATAATAAATCCTAATTCTTTCTATAAGCATCACAAAGTGTTTCAAAATGTTTCACTTGTTCATCCACAATTTCATTGCTGCCATCATTTTCGTTCTTTAGAATACTGGTAACAAGGAAATAGTTATTATATAAAAATATTTCTCTTTCTGTCAACTTTTTTTTGCCATTTCCAAATATATGAGTGCTCAACTTCGTTAGAACACTTTCGAAATCGTTCCTAAGTCTTGTTATCGAAGTAAAAAGAGGCTCACCGCGATAATCTTTACTCTTTTCTTTTGAATTGATGAAAGAGAGCTTCAACAACCCCAGTAAGAATTGACCGAATTGCTGTGTAATGGCAGAAGGTGCTAACTTCGCTTCATTTGATGCAATAACTGTTACCTTCTTCATAGATTCACAGTTCAAGTCAATGACTTTAGTAAAATGTGGCCACAATTTTAATAAAATTGAATTCAAATAATCGTCAAGAATAGGTACATGAAACTCATTGTGGAGAAGAGATTGAGAATTTTGAATGAGACGAATCATTAACAATATGGCGTAGGCATCGCAAGTTCCTTGAGAAATAAATGATGCATTATTCCTGTTAGCTGTAATTGTACCTCTGCCATATTGAGAAGGAGTCTGCGATAACAACCAAGTTACAAAATCATTTCCCATTTTGTAAACATTTTCAAACATCACATGGGGCCATGGTAAGTTTGGTGACAGGTGATTCTGAGGGCCATCGTCAGGAACATCTTCGAACTTTTCGTCCCCACGATAAAAAAAATCAACAACAAATAAATATTCAACGACAACATTATCTGTCGATGCCAAGAGCCATTGATTGAATATAAACTCAAGCCAATAACTAAAAGGGGTAGTTTCAGCAATTTGAGATGGGATCGCAATTCGAGGCTCTGAGGTCGCCTTATCCTCCAATATTTGCATCCTTTTATCAAGTGACATTAAATATTCCGTAATGCTTAACTGAGAAACACGATTTTGTGATGGTGGATGCAAGGAACTATTGCTATTATACATCCATGATTTTAAACCGAATAAAGATGCCCTGTCATCAACAAGAGACGCACCTAACACCAAGCTCAGATCGACGTTCTTTATGTTGAGCTTCTGAATGGCATATAAATATTTCGCAAACTTAGTTTGGTAATACCATTTCATAGTATAGATGTATGCTAGTCGTAATTGGCCCGCCAATTCCTTATGGTGATCCTCTAGGAAAACAAATACTTCTTTAACTTCAAGGAGGCCCTTTTGAATCGTTTGAGACGATGCACTCGTAGATGATCTCAACCGTTTTATTTGAGAAATTAAAAAGTCCCTTATTCTTTCGACCGCTTTGGCAATAAGCTGTCCAATGCCTTCTTCCAACTGATGGAAGGTTTTTGACTCTTCATATAAGCTCGCCAAGTTTTTATCTAACTTCTTAGACTTCACATTAGATATGAGTTGAAGCTTTTCATTTATAAACCTGATGTTTTCGAGCCATGCTGGTTCAATTTGGTCGTGAATTATAGATCTTACTACTTCTGGTGGGATCATTAGATCCAAAATGACTGGATTCAACTTCTCTATGGTTGCACGTTGTAACTCAACGTTGGACGTAATTTTGGTAGACCTATCGTGGAGGTTAGTTAAGTTACTGGATAAATCGTTCAACAGTTCATTAAAATCTGTAAGAATGCCTCCAACGATTTTCATCTTATTTCGTTGCCCGTCTATTTCATTATGAAAAGACTGAAATTGATCTGTAAGCTTCGATAATGTTTCTCCATCCAACTCCCACATTTGCGATCTTTCACTATCAATTCCATGAATAACTTCCAACCTAATCAGTTCAAGTAATTGAGGTATGCGATTTGACTTGCTTCGTTGACTTTCTATATAAGAAACAAGATTTTCAAGTGATTCTGACCCCTTAATCTCATCCTCAGCAGTCACGGGAGTATCAAAGTCTAGTAGGCTCTTGAGAGAAGTTAAAGCGCTCATTATAGCACTCTTCGTCTTCTTAATTATTGGTATTTAAAGCTTTGTTGCCAAGTTTATCTTTTTTCCCTCGCAGTTTTATTCGAAATTTAATAAATAAATAGTAGTTCAATAAAAAATGCAATACCATTGACAAATACATTATGGGCCGGAGAATCTCTCCTCAAAGTTTATGGATATGTGGAAGAAATCATTTGTCAACATCTCCGGACGGTATCAGCGACGAAACAGAGGTAAATTTAGGTGAAACTAATATTAGCTACTTATCTGATAAGCCATATAAACATCCAACGGCTTCGCAATGGAATATAATATCGCATGATTCTGCTCCAAATCATATCCTTGCGGTCCATGCTGGACCTGGTAGTGGAAAGACATTTACTTTGGTTAATAGAATAGCGTATATGCTTAGGTATCAGAACCTAAAACCCAGTGAGATATTAGTTCTATCGATGGCCAATAGGTCTGTATCTAACTTGAGAGCTGGTCTTAACGCCGCTTTGGAGCAAGAAGCTGTTAACGGCATCAACATTAGTACCTTTCATTCTTTTTGTCGATCATTAGTTGATCAAGATGAAAGCCAATATTCTAAATCATTCACAAGGAAACGACTTATGAATGACATTAGTTGGAGAAATTTTTCAAGGATCTTTCTGGGCAGAAATGTGAATGTCCATGGAGATACCGTATATGGCAATTTAAGTTCTAAGCTGCTTGAGAACGTTATAGGTAATATCAAATCTGGTGAATTAGATATAAACGATGCTGCCTCGCAGTTCAAGGTGAGTCAAAAGTACATTGAGTCAATAATGGAGTATCTAGATAAATATGGATTAATGAGGTATCATGATTTGATAACTAATGCATTGGATTTGGTCAAGCATTCTTTGTCCGATGGAAATATTGAGAAATGGATCCCTCTGTTGGCAAACTACAAAGTGATTATTATAGATGAATTCCAGGATATGTATGCACCTTTATTGAAGGTCATCAAAAGCATTGCAGAGTACCCAACTTATGGTTTACCATTTGGTTCTATGAAGCATCTCACTATCGCAGGAGATATGAACCAATGCATATTTGAGTTTTTAGGCTCCAATCCAAATCTAATGACAACTATAAGCAAAGAACTTTACGGAGCTTCGGTAACCGAACTTCTGATTGAGGAAACCTTTCGCTTGACTCCACAAATCCTAAATTTCGTAAAAGAAGTATGTATCACAGGAACTGAGCTACACCAAATGAATATTAGAGCGGTTAAAGGTGCTGGCCACCTACCGATATTACATTATCATAATTCGAATCATGATGAACATATATTTATTGCTACAGAAATAACTAGATTAATTTGCCAGCTGGGAGGCTTATTGAAGCCGTGTGATTTTGCAGTTTTGGCACGATCTAACAAAGAAGTGGAAGATATTCGGCATATCTTAGTGGATATATTAGGATTCAGGTGTAACAAGTTCTCACTGACACCCTCATGGATAAATAGTAAAGTTCATCTTTTATTAGACATTTTAAATTTATTATGCAAAGGAGATGGTTCTGAATTTGGCTTGATATGTATTCTTTTACTATTAGATCTGAAGCGAGGCAACTATGCGAGAGTCAAAAAGCTCCTTAAAATGAATACAGTGGATTTAGGAAACCCACACTCAACCCTTGAAGATGGTATGATCACTGAATTGGAAGCCTTGCATGAAAGGGGTAAATCAAAAAATGGAATTACCAAGGTATATAAGTTACCAGATGACTTGAAAATTCTCGAAGATATGGCTACTTTTTTAAGTTCAATCAAAAAAGAAAGAGCTGTACTTTCAACGAAGCAGAATCCCTATAATATAATTGAGTCTTTGTATCGAATCCTACTGTCACTGCCATTACTTGAGTATCTCAACTCTCCTGACTCGAAGGAGCCTAGAAATGTGAGCGAAGATGATGTATCTCATTATAAAGACACTTTGGAATCAAACTTGAAAGGATTTTTGAGGTCATTAGAGATCGCTTATCTGTCTTTCATTGAATTGGACCATGAGGAGATAGATTTTATAGATTTTTTTTTGAAAAGCTACAACGAAGACGTGCCTTTGAAAGACGACGGAATGATAAATATCTCGACAATTCATACAGCTAAGGGACTCGAGTTTCCAGTCGTCTTCGTGTTGGGATTAAGTCCTTTCGGGTCCAAAATGTCAATGTGGGATTCTGTTTTCGATGCGAATCATTTATCTGCTGCGAAAGCTAGGCTATTTTATGTAGCATGTACCAGAGCTAAAAATCTTCTATACATTGGTACGTCAGTAAAAGAGAAAGACTTTTCAACCACTATGAATAATTTGTGTACTACATCCCTTCCTGATGTTGGTTGCAATGAGGTCAATAGCCAGGAAGTTATCAAAAGATTTTCAAAAGATTTACATAGGAAGCTTCCCAGTCCGAAAAAGTTGATCGATGGCAAGCTACTCTACGAGAGTCTCACTGATGAAGGCTTATTTTACAAGAAGAGAAAGTTACAAGGTAGTTATAGGCAAGTAAGAAAGTATTGCATTCAAAGACAATTGTGTCATTTTCCAAAAAGATTTTTTCCTATAAAATAGTACTATAAAATTATATTCTAGAGCTTTCATATGCAAATTACAGGAAAAATACATAGCATTATGCTAACTTGGATAGCAAATTAAGGACGCTGTCATTCACAGACAGATTTCTGTCATTATTATAGTCGTTGTCAGTGTTTCTATCTTGGTCAAATTCTGCCGCGGGATCGTAGTCATCATTTTCACTTTCTTCCTTTAATATTACATCATCTTTATGATGAGCCACAAAGCCTGGCGATATCTCTTCCACATTTTCATCATTATCTGATCCATCATCTGAAAAATCATTTTGCTCGTCTCTCACTATTCTTATGCCCTCAGTTTGGCCATCAGTAGTATACTCTTTCACTTCAACGTCTTCGGAAAAAGCAACTGTTTTCTTAATCGTGTTGGGAGTAGAATTTTCACTCGATGAAGTGGATTTCTTGAGCTTTTTGGAAGGCGGCTCTTCATCATTTTCCTCGCTGTCATTCTCATAGGTGGGAATTGCATCATCGTCATCATCATCATCATCATCTTTGTCTGCATTTTTCACTGACATTTTTTCTGCATTTCTCGATTCATCCCTTGACCCTGGTTCCTCTCGCAACATTGCCTTTAGTTCATCTCTTGTCTCGTTCAATTTATCTAATTTAGAGGAAATCACAGTTTCCTTGTTCTCATCAGCAGACAATCCTTCCGAGACCAAATTTTTTAGGTTATCGAGTTGGGATATAATCTCTAATCTATCTTTTTTAATTTCTTCAATGTTCTTACTGGAGATTTTGCATAGTTTTTCTAACACATTAAGTTTTGATATATATACCTTAGGAGACGGTAGACTATCAGATGCACTTGGGTCCAGTGGTAGATAAGTCTTGGATTGACTACCAACTTGACTTAAGTTTGCTTGACTCGTATCAACAAGTTTTGTCAAATGATTAAACAAATTATTTAGATGCTTAAGTTCGGGAGAAATATCTTCAACAGGGGCTTTAGATTCAGCGGCACTAGCTGAGCTAAGTGATATGTTGTTACTAGATAGCTTGACGCCTTTTCTCATTTCCCTTATATCACTAGCATTGAAAACAGACCTCAGTTCCCACACGCTTATCAATCTGTCAACCTTTGGCCGAATAGATGGATCTAATGTCGAGTATACTTGATTAAGTACATTGGGTAATATCTTTGCAAATTCTGCTATGAACTCAGTCTTCCTCTTATGTCTTGCCTGTTGAACCACATCGTTACATAGATATAATAAAGAAAGACGCTTGGCTGATTTAAGAGTAGGTTGCAAGATATATTCAGACCATTGTCTTGCACTGTCTTTGCTATGTCTATGATGAAAAAGAACCCACTGTGATATTGTTACTATCGAATCTTGCGTTTCCTGCAATGATTCGAGTTTCTTATTAAATATCTCCGGCGAGAAAGACATTTCGTGATTGGCTTCCCTTAATTACTTTCCTCTATTTCGTACAAATATTACTTATACATGATTAATCAACTCTTTAATTTATTCGGACCAAAAAATAAAGGCATCGCACTACAAGTTCAAAGGAGGCAAGAAGATTTGCCCACTGTTAAAAAATTTTACAATTACGGTAAATAACTTGTACAATTGCGGTTCAGCTTTCAAAAGCGTTTAACATTACGAGGGTAGGCTTCACGTCTTCTTCAACTTTTGATGGTTACTAGTTTTAGAATCACCTTGAGATTTACGCCAAAAATCAGTACGCGATTTAAAAACAAACAATTGAAGTAAGCTCTTTCTCGTCTGATATTGAGTTATATCCACTGAGAAGACTAGAATGGCCCGAACACGTAAAGCATCAGGCAGGAAAGCTGAAGATATTATACCCCGGACTGAAGACATAAAAGAATCATCTACACCTAATGCTGACAACATACGGCAACTTCCGCACGAGGTTATTCATATAACAGAACAGGATATCTTAGCATCAAACAATTCTAAAGATTTGATGAATTTCATTAACACATTAACTAATACTAGTCAAGATGAAATCTTTAAGAAATTTAAGCAAACCACTAGCTTGCAGCTAAAACAAGACTCACAGCTAATCAAGCAGCTTCAGAATGAACTTCACGAAAAACAAATGCATGTTGATAGCTTAACCAAAGAAATTGCAACTCTCAAATCCCAATCTGGCGTTTCTCCGGAGTCTCTGAATACTTTCGAATCTCCAATTAGAGGAAAAAACACGAAAAGCAACCTCATTAATGAGAATCAGCTATCCAAAGAGCTAGAGAATATTGGCATTACACTTGATATGTTGGAATTGCTAACTGGGTTAAGAATCATGAACTATCAAGAAGACGAGAGTCGATTTTTCTTCGATGTAAAGCAGAATTCTACAAATGATAGCCAAGTGTTCATCGAATATCGACTTATAATATCTAAAAATTTTGGAGCCTCCGCGGAAATCAATTATATACCAACGTTTCTTGAAATAGAGGAAACAGATTATTATGGTGACGATTATGAGGAGAAAAATGATAATTGTAAAATATTAAGAAAAGTTTTACCAGATTATCTTTGTGATAATTTATCTTTTCCATACAACACGTTGTCCCAATTTTACACTAAAATAAATAGAGCACTCAACAAGACAAAATAGTATCTTCATAACGTAAATAAAGGCTCACAATGTCAATGAGATCGACCCGTTCTCGTTCTTACATACTTTTAATTGTTCTAAAATTTTCTTTTTTTTAACATCCTTGTCTTTTGCAAGCTTTTTTAAAATTTTATAAAAGCTCTCCTGTTTGGAGGATGAGACATATTTCTCTAGATCTAATTTTTTGGTCTGCTTTTTGTCGCTTACGACATGTTTTGTTTTATCTTTAGAACTGTTATCCTCTTTTGCAGCGGTTTTTGATGCATTTTTCTGTTGTTTGCCTTGCTTTATTTTGCTAGTAGAGCTTCCATTCTTCTCGTTTATCGGAGTCGCCTTTTTAGGTTTATGAAGACCTTTCTCATACTTTTCTGCTTCCGTAATACAACTTGTGTGGTTCTTATAATCAGTTCCTGAAAAGGTAGTCGAGCAGTCAATACAAGTAAAGTATGCTCCGTTGCATCTTTGCCTGTGTTGATCTAATTTCTTCTTGAGTATCGTGTCATTGCACACCTCACAGGAAAAGGAAACCATCACTAATATTTTACAATCCTCTGATAAAGTGAGATGAGATGAGTTGAATAAGTAAAAATTTCGCACCTTATATTTGTACGCTATATACCGTAATTATTGAGCTACATGACAGTTTAATATCTTCACATTTGCACATTTGCACGTTTGCGGTGGAAAACCTACCACACAGGCTCATCTTCTTTCTTCCTTTTTACCCGAACCATTTCATACTCTCCGTCGACATCTCCTTTATGATCTTGCAACATTCCTTGAAGCCTATAATAGTCATTTTTTTTGTCAACTTCACGCCTATTCTGTATCATCTTGAATGTTTCTTCTTCGTCCAACTGCCTATACTTTTCATCATATTTTTCCCATTTCACACTAGTAAATTTTTGCAAATATAAGGAACCAGCTACTATTGACAACATAAATGGTAATCCGAAGTATAAGAAATGATTCTTTTTAATAAGCCTTTGGTATTTACCACCAAACGACTTTTCATATATCTCCTGCTCTCGTTTGCCTCGAAAGGCACGATTCCCTAAATACACCATTACTATCTAAGTAAATTCATCTGATCGATTACTTCAAATTTGCTTGACACTTTATCAATATTCCTATAGCTCTACAAATAGTGCGCTCCCCCTCCGAACGAGCAAAAATCTCGTGATACAAAAATGCTATATAAAGCCGAAAAGTTCTAAGCTTTGACCTGCACACATCTTCTTAGTCAATCCCGTGCGCGACTGCTCGCTTGAACGCCCGTCTTCCGTCGTTTCTTTACTATTTTGCTTTGCTCTATGGCGCACCATTGCGCACCCCCTCTTTGGGAACATTGCACCCCATGTTGACTTTTTTCGAGGGGCCACCGGCCTATTGCATGAACAACCAGGTTATATTAAGGAAACGGATATTCCACAAAATTTTACGTCGACATTTTTGTCTTTCTTTTAAAAGCAAACCTACTGGGCGGAATAATATATTAAGAGGAAACTATTTTTTCCTGTCATAGATTTATTGACAAAACCACGCTTACTACCAGCTGAAAAGAATTCACCAACGGCAGAAACCGTAGCGAGAAGCTTAGGTAACGCAAAACACGAGCAATTCGAGAGTCATCTGCCTGTGATGTCAGTATATAGTACTACAGCTGCACAGCAGCAGCAGAGACAGCAGCATCAACAGAGATTAGGAGAATTGTTGGACGCAGTGAAGCAGGAGTTCGACTTTGCTTTGAATGAGGCTTCAAACTTCAAACAAGTCAAGGAAGATTATGATGTAAAGTATAACCAACAAACCGCTGAGATGCAACAAATCAGACAGACTGTGTATGAATTGGAGATGGCACATCGAAAAATTAAGGAGGCCTATGAAGAAGAAATTTTAAGATTGAAAACAGAGTTAGAGAGTAGAGACAGGCAAGCTCATCAACAGCAAGTTCAACACAAATCAAATGGATTACCATTTGTTGGTGGCCCGGGTTCTACCTCTGCTGCAAGCTTCCAAGGTGCACCTCATCAAGGTAGTCAAGCTTCGCCACCACCACCAGTGAAACAATCGCCAGCAAAACAGGAAGTTAAATCTGTATCTCCAAAGGCACCGAAATCTGAGCCTGCAAAGTCTGAAAATATTGTCCCTGAGACCTCTAGCGCCTTGAATATAATTGACAAATCGCAATATATTGTGAATCCCGCTCAGAGGGCTCTGCATCTTAAAGAAATCCCACCATTTTTGGTTGATTTAGATGTGTCTAAGGCGAACCCAGATTTCAAGAAGCAAAAGCCAGATTATTTCGTTTTATACAATCCAGCCTTCAGTCGTGACCTTGACGTGGAACTTATTCACTCTTTGGATCATTCGTCTGTCGTATGTTGTGTAAGATTTTCCAAAAATGGAGAATTCATAGCGACTGGTTGTAACAAAACCACACAGGTTTTCAATGTGGAAACAGGTGAATTGGTTGCTAAGCTAATTGATGATAACTCGAGTAATAGTTCAGGTGACGGTAATGAAGATTCTAAAGATGGAGACGTGCAATCTTCTAGTGCCAATGGTGATTTGTATATTAGATCGGTGTGTTTTTCACCTGATGGTAAAACATTAGCTACTGGTGCCGAGGATAAGTTGATCAGGATTTGGGATTTAGCAACGAAGAGGATAATTAAAATTTTGAGAGGTCACGAACAAGACATTTATTCTTTAGACTTCTTTCCCGATGGCAATAGATTGGTCTCTGGTTCTGGGGATCGAACTGTAAGAATCTGGGATTTGAGATCATCACAATGTTCTCTAACTCTATCCATTGAAGATGGTGTTACCACTGTAGCAGTCTCGCCTGATGGCCAGTTGATTGCTGCAGGTTCTTTGGATAGAACAGTAAGAGTCTGGGATTCGACGACTGGATTCTTGGTGGAAAGATTGGACTCCGGTAACGAAAATGGAAACGGACATGAAGATTCCGTTTACTCGGTAGCATTCTCAACACATGGTAAACAAATTGCATCTGGTTCATTGGACAGAACAGTGAAATTGTGGAATTTAGAAGGGAATCAGGATCCTCGTTCCCAATCTGGAACTTCCAAAAAGTCTTCGTGTGAAGTAACTTATGTCGGACACAAAGATTTCGTGTTGTCTGTATGTTCAACACCAAACAACGAGTACATTTTGTCAGGGTCTAAAGACAGAGGTGTGATATTTTGGGATCAATTGTCTGGAAACCCCTTACTTATGCTTCAGGGCCATCGTAATTCTGTTATTTCCGTGGCAGTGTCTTTGAACTCGCAAGGAACTCTGGGTATATTTGCCACAGGAAGTGGTGATTGCAAATCCAGATTATGGAAATGGACCAGAAAATAAGTACCCTGAGTGATATTAATCAGTTTGTATATGATAAGCTATATATGTAATAATATTTATTTCTGAAGTCTGAAGTAGCTAAAATTTTACGAAATGATGCGTTTCGTGTTTCAAACATTTGTAACACAAAATTCGATTTTCGTTGTGTTAAACGAGCTAACATCTCATTCTCAGTTTATATAAATTGGCAGTCAAAACATAAAAATTGGAATTTGGGAACCTTCATATCTATAATGGCATTGTATACGGCATCAGTCACAGCGCCAGTTAATATTGCGGTAAGTTGATTAAATTTAAGAGACTAGCGTTAAGCTAGTAGTTCGGCCGAATTACTACATAGCGCTTATAATAATCACATACTAACCTCTAGGCCTTAAAATACTGGGGTAAAAGGGATAAGACTTTAAACTTACCTACCAATTCCTCGATTTCTGTTACGTTATCACAAGATGATTTGAGAACCTTCACATCCGTTGCTGCATCGGAAACTTTCAAAGAAGATAGATTGTGGTTGAATGGCAACGTAGAATCATTGAACTCTCCTAGAACAAGGGCCTGTTTAGCCGACTTACGAAGGTTTAGGCTTGATCTTGAAGAGAAGGACCCATCCTTACCAAAATTATCGTCTTTTGGCTTGCACATCGTAACAGAGAATAATTTTCCAACAGCGGCCGGATTGGCCTCTTCAGCGGCTGGATTTGCTGCATTAGCTGTCGCTATTGCTAAATTATACGAGCTTCCTCAAGATATGTCTGAAATATCTAAGGTCGCAAGAAAAGGTTCAGGATCGGCATGCAGATCACTTTTTGGTGGCTTTGTAGCCTGGGAGATGGGAAGTAGGTTAGACGGAGAAGATTCGAAGGCTGTAGAGGTCGCTCCTTTAGACCATTGGCCCGAGATCAAGGCTGCTATACTTGTTGTTAGCGATGATAAGAAGGACACTCCATCAACATCTGGTATGCAACTCACTGTTCAAACTTCAGATTTGTTCAAGTATAGAATTGATGAGGTAGTACCAAAAAGGTTTTTAGAGATGAAAAACGCCATATTAGAAAAGAACTTCCAAAAATTCGGAGAGTTGACTATGAAGGACTCAAACTCATTTCACGCAGTTTGCTTGGATTCCTATCCTCCTATATTTTACTTGAATGATACCTCGAAGAAAGTTATTAAACTTGTTCATAAGTTAAATGAAGAAGAGAACGAGATAATTGCCGCATACACGTATGATGCAGGGCCCAACTCCGTAATATATTATGAGCAAAAAAATGAGAACAAAGTGTTAGGTCTTTTATTCAAATATCTTAAAGAAGTTGATGGTTGGAACTCTGTCAACACAAATGAATTAGAAAGTGATTTCAATGGATTCCCAGATATTGATATTCTGAAAGGTGTCTCGAGAATTATACTTACAAAAGTGGGTCAAGGGCCCCAAGAGCAAAAAGATTCATTAATAAATGATCAAGGTTTTCCCAAATCAACTTAAGTTTAAGTAGAAAGCTAGTACTATAGTAACAAATTAATATTTCCTAGATCATGATTTGATCCTGTACATATGATGTAGTTGAGCATGCAGTATTCTCTGGATACCCCATTAGATGGGTATTGAAGTTGAGCTCCACCTTTTCGACAGTTCACTGCTCAAAACAGGACTACTAATGAACCTTTATTTGACTTCAGCCTTACGGCTATCTAGCTTTCATGTTACTTATCGGCTTTTACCCAAGACGCTCCCTAAGTATTCCCCAATTCTAAAGCAGTGCAAGAATAAGTTCTCAACTACTTCCATTATTTTCAATCAGCAGCGTAAGTTACAAAACTCCTTGGAAAAGAAATCTGATGAAAGAAATCCACTATTAGAATCTGCTGATAAACCCAATCCTATAATAAAATCACTGTCAAATCGTATCTATACCATTCCAAATGCTTTAACATTGACTAGAATTGCTAGCACGCCTTTCATAGGATATTTCATTGCAAAACATGAACCTAACATCGCCATATCTATATTTGTATATTCTTGCATAACTGACCTTCTTGATGGCTTTATAGCGAGAAAATTTAACCAAGGTTCAATTTTGGGGTCTATTCTAGATCCAATGGCAGATAAGTTTTTGATGACTGTTTGTACAATTTCATTAACCTACATTCAAGCAATTCCACTCCCAGTGGCAGGAATAATTATTGGCAGAGATGTTATGCTAAGCTTTATGGCATTCTATTATAGATATATTACCCTAGATGAGCCAAAATCATTGAAAAGGTTTGTTGATTTATCAATTCCGTCGGCTAGTGTTAGACCCAACTTATTATCCAAATATAATACAGCCCTTCAGATGGTGTATATTGGCAGCTTGGTATTGAGGCCTGTTATTGAATCAATTCTAAATTTTTCTCAGTTTCCCATGTTTGTTTCAGGTTTGGAGACTTTGGTTTGCATTACTACTGTTTTAAGTGGTTTGTCATATATCTTTAGTAAAAAGGCAATCATATATCTCAAGAATACTCCTCGAAATTAATATCTTGATATTGACTAATGTTCTCGGAGTTCCCGTGGAGTATTAGAAGAGATAAGAGATCTTTTCTAATACATGAAAGGTCAAGCTTCATAGGCTTTAGATTTTCTAGATAGCATTTAATCATCTTCAAATAAAATCTCACTAAAAGATCTAAGAGACTCAGGTTTTCGATCTGGCTTGTCAATAGCTGGTCTAGTCTGTAGAAGCTCAAATTAGTAGCATTGAACTTGAATTCCTCCGCAATGAACCTTTTAAGCTCTTCTTTCAAAGTTTTGCTAAGCTGCATTTGGTCAACTAACTCTAGAAGATGCTTTGGACCGTCAAAATTTTCCTTAAATGTTGAAAAGACTATGAGCTTGGATATATTTAAGATAAAATCCTGTAAAACTCTAAGTCTTATCCGCTCAAACTTTTGCAACTTTAAAATTATGGACTTATAAATAATTTCCAATTGTGACAATTTAAACAAGACAAAATTATCCATATTCTTTTTAAAAGACACTGTAACAATGAGGCACTCTTCTAGGCACTTGAATATTAAGTTCCAGGATATTCTTTGTCCTGGTTTCAATAATTTTAATACCCTAGTTGCGACATTCTTGAAAGAATTGGTCGCAACTTTCATTAAGTACAAATTCTTCAACAGAGTATCTGATCTAAATAAAAACTTCAATAATATAAGAAGGTTGTTCAAATCCTTCAAATTTGCAATTGGAATGTGCTTATTTAAAGAAATGAAATTTGTTGTGCTTTCCTCATAATCTCTAACTCCAAGCGCATCAAGACATGAAAAGAAAGCTCGCGGCATACTCCTAGTAGCTGATTTTCTGACTCCCGATTGTATTAACTTACCTTTTCTTGTCTTGTTGCTCCTCCTTGTGATCAATTTTGTTTTCTCATTTCTTCCAATGTTTTTTAAGACAACAGAAGAAATAAAGTCTTCGATGTTAATATATCAATGTAACTGCAACAATTCTATAGGACGTACCATTGAAACTCTGATCATTTCCAATTTGATGCTTGAATTTGACTAGCGATATCGCTAAGGGTAAATCGATAGAACTAATCATGGTTGTAAAAAGTGTTGCAAAATTTTATGATCAGCTATTTATTATATATTTCATCTGTAACACAAACTGAGAAGTTATGTGTTCGGTAACAGCTCAGTTTACTCGAACAGAGCAGCCATTCAAAATTCTTTTCTTCAATTATATACTTGAATAGTGCAAATCTATAAACATCATTCGTTAAGATTATTCATGTACATTTGTAATAGCATTGATACTTTGTTTTTAAGAGAAACAAAGGATAAAATGGCCTCTGCATTGCAATATATACTGGTAATGACTGATGGGGGAGAGCCAAAAAAAATTTAAATAACTATTATTTGAAATGAAAATAATCGAACTTCAAGAATAAAAACCTAGGCGAGCTCCAAACAATCATTCTCTATATCTGCTATGTGACTTCGTGATCTAAGATCTTCGTCCTTTGGCACTTTTTTATTTCTCATTCGAATCCAAACTCTTCTCCGTACAAAATTGCCCAAATGGTATTTGCCTTTCCAATGGCGATTACTAAAAAACATCTTCGAATATATCCATCCTTGATCATCAACATCATCAAACATAAGCACATACCAGTTAGGCCATGACCATTCCCAGTCTAAGTCAGGTAAGGCGTAATTGTTAAGATCGTTATAGCTAAGCAGCATATTAGTACCTTTGAGCGTCTGATAACTAGAAGGGTCTATTAAAGGTACAAGTGACTCTTCCGAAAACAACGGAATACCAAAGAATTTCATACCTCTCTGATTTTCAATGATGAATTCTAGGTTGACTTCTTCATGGTCCACATTTTCTATTAAGACTTGAAGAAGGTTGTTTGTGGTATTCGAAGAATTCAATATTTGAATCAACTGCTTTATGGGGGGAAGATTTGCAATGTTTTTATATATTGCGTTGTCATTGTCCTCTTCCATACCAAATGGACTCTTCAGGTTTACCTGCACTTCGCTTTGTTATAATAATGATTCTGAGACATCTATTGTACTCTGATGCTTCTGGATCTCTGCACCACGTGATTTTCTACTGAAAACTACTTTTTGCTGATAAATTAGCTCATTGTGAAGAAGAGACACAATTTTAGCCGTGATATCAAGGATGAACTTTACGAATTCCGTAAACATTTATGACCTGCTGGCTGGCCAGTTGAATGGAATCGTACAAGAAAATGGTACTATATCTACAAATGAAAATAACATGATAAACTTTACCCACCCATATCCAAAAAACGCCTTAGCTAATCCAGCACATATAGTTCAACCTACCGGGGGACAAGCGGGTTTAGAAGTCAACGGTAGCATAGGAAAGGTGAACAGCTCAAATATACCGGGAGGTCATGGTTATGGCGCTTTCAGTGGGGTTAATGGTAATAACCTTGCCCGTGTACAGAATGGAACCTCTAATTTCTACGATAAAAGTGGCTACGACGAACAAGCGAACGGTATAAAAAACGGCAGTAACCTTGCTAGTCTGATTGGATTGAATCCAATCAACTCTTTTAATGGTATGGGTGAGTTGGGAAGTGCAGTTAACAATCTAGACACCAACATGGTAGATAATTCTGCTTCCCCACCTAACAACATAAAGCCTGATACAATTCAGGATAACGTGAACGGTATCACCTCCCAAGTTGGTAATAATATGAATGGTAATCTTGGAAATCCACCGAGTAATGGAACACCTGGCGGGGTTATAACCAATGCAGGTAACGTACACCATGGTAACAAAAGACTGTCCATAACGTTCCATGATCCTTTTGATATAACCTCTTATCCAATGACTAATCCGCCTCTTTTCGACACAACAATGATGTTGGGATATAATGATGGTGTTCCAAGAAGAAGAGGTCTTTCGATTTCAAATGGTCAGATAGGGCAAATCATGCAAAACATAAACCATGACACTGGAGAGCACAGGAATGACGATTTCATAGAAACAGAAACACATGTGTCGAATCAAAGTGCAAATAACAGACATCAAAATCATCAAAATCATAAACAAGTAATCGCTCACTCAACTGAAGCTTCCCACAACCCACTGCCGGTGCTATTAAATGGTAGTAAGAACACTTATTCTCCATCTGTCCAACCAAGTGATGATGATCTGCTAACAAGCGCTGCAGGTGTGCCGCCACCTGATCACCTGCTTATCTATAATAGTGAAGTAATATATAACCCCAACAATGGACCGATCCCGGGAACTGCAGCGTGGAAAAAAGAGAGACTCTTGGAACGTAATAGAATTGCAGCTTCTAAATGTCGTCAGAGAAAAAAACAAGCACAGAAGCAATTGGAGGATGCCGTACAAGCTTATGAACAAGAGATATCAGGTTACATGTCGAAAATCCAAGTTTTCGAGAAACTTTTTACAATCTATAACTCTAGTCTAACGTCATTTTTTCAATCAGGCTCTACAGATGAGCTTGAAGGACTTCGCGAACTCGTAGCGTGCGAGAACGTTGACAAAATCAATAGTGAATCGCTAGACTCGAAAATGCCAAAGAAATGATCCAGACTATTTATTTAAAATATTTAACTTAATATGCTCCACATTTGCATTTTTTTCCTCTAGAAATCAATATCCTACATTCCTTGACTATTATAGCTGTCTATTGTAGACGTGAATTTGATATGATGCCTATTTTTTTTCGTAATGTTATTTTCTTTTATACTCTAGTTCTTCTTTGACAAAAGATTTCCTGCACAAACTCTCAGCTTTTTTTTGTCGAAAACGCCATTATTTCAACAAAGACATCAGTACTTTTCTAATAATCCAGGACTAACAAAGCTATATACTTCAGAATGTCTCTTAGGTTACCACAAGCACCAAATGCGGGACTCTTTAAGCCTGGATACCAGTCTCACTCTAATTCAGATGGGGCAGTAATAAGAAATATTGAAGCTGTTAGAGAAATATCATCTATCCTTTTGACATCCATGGGGCCCAGTGGTAGAAACAAAATTATAGTGAATCAGTTGGGTAAAATTTTCATAACTAATGACGCCGCTACAATGTTGAATGAGCTAGAGATAGTTCATCCCGCAGTAAAAATTTTAATCATGGCATCAAAGCAGCAAGAGTTTGAAATGGGTGACAATACCAACTTGGTTATAATTTTGACTGGGGAATTCTTGAATATAGCAGAAAAATTGATCACAATGGGTTTGAGTATACCCGAAATTATTCAGGGATATAATTTGGCAAAAAATTTTGTGTCTGAAACTTTAGATAAGCTAGTTGTTGAAAAGGTGGAATCAATCCTCGATCAAGGAGAATTAAAAAAGGTGATCAAGCCAGTGATTGCTGCCAAACAGTATGGGAACGAAGATTTGATTACTGACCTTGTTATAAAGGCAGTACATTTGATCCTTAACCCAAAAAACCCAAATTCATTCAATATTGACTCTATTAGAGTTGTGAAAATTATGGGCTCTTCTTTGTCTAGTTCAGATGTTGTTAAAGGAATGGTTTTTCCAAGAGAGCCCGAAGGACATATAAAAAATGTTAAGCAAAAGTCAAAAGTGGCAGTTTTTACTTGTCCTATTGATATTTCTACGACAGAAACTAAAGGTACTGTTTTATTACATAATGCACAGGAAATGTTAGATTTCTCGAAAGGCGAAGAGCAACAGTTGGATCAAATGTGTAAGGAAATTCAGGACGCCGGAGTTAAAGTTGTTGTTGCAGGGACAAATGTTGGTGAATTGGCTTTACATTATTTCAATAAACATGAGATCTTGGTATTGAGAGTGCCCTCCAAGTTCGATTTAAGAAGAATTTGTCAAGTTTGCGGTGCTACACCTCTTCCTCGCTTGGGTGCTCCAATGCCTGAAGAAATGGGTAGTATCGATGTGATTGAATCAAAGGAAATTGGTGGTGATAGAGTGACTATATTTAGACAAGACGAATCAATCTCAAGAACATCTACCATTGTTATCAGAGGTGCCACTCAAAATAATTTGGATGATATCGAGAGATCTATTGATGATGGTGTTAATGCTATAAAAGGTTTGATTAAAGACAATAAATTGTTACCTGGTGCTGGTGCCACAGAGACTGAATTGGTTAAATTGATAACGCAATATGGTGAAAAGACACCAGGATTGATGCAGTTAGCTATTAAGAATTTTGCGAAGGGTTTTGAGGTTATTCCCAGGGTATTGGCTGAGACTTCAGGTTTAGATGCAAGCGAACTTTTGAGTAAATTGTATGCTTCGCATTCAAATACTGACGGAAGCGGTTTGAGGACTGGTATTGACATCAATGGAGAGACTGATAATGGCTTAATTGACGTATCTGAAGCAGGAATTTTCGATTTATTATCAACCAAGAAAGGTGCGATAAATTTAGCCGTCGAAGCAACTAATACAATATTGTCTATTGATCAAATCATCATGGCTAAGAGAGCAGGAGGACCCCAAATGCCAAAGCAACAAAGGCCCGGAAATTGGGATCAAGCAGATTAATAGTTTATATAGTTTTTCCAATCTTAATAAAATCACGTATTTTTTGTGGATCTTTATTGCCTTGTATATCCTCTGTCCCAGAACTAACATCGTAGCCTATCAAATTTTCTAAATTTGCCGTTTCTTTCAAATTCGAAGGTGCCAACCCCCCAGCTAATATAAATTTACCAAAACTCAAGTCACTTAAAATACCCCAGTCGATTACTTTTCCATCGCCACCTCCTTCTGAGTCTAATAAAGGAAATGCAAATCCATTTGAGTTAATTAAAGTGCTAAACAGTCGCCTCATCACATCGACATCTCTAGGGACAACATAGCGTGGTATAATGCCAAAATTGAGTTCTTTGTTATATTCCAAAAATTCTCCCTTATCTTCATCACCATGCAATTGTATGAAGTCAAGCCTGAGCTCTGTAGCTATCTTGAAAACCTCGCTTACGGGCTGGTTTCTGAATACTCCGACAAGATATGGACCATTCTCCTTCACCAATTCTGATACACTAGAAAAGAAGGTATTGGAATCTTTAATATCTCTCTTTTTGACCGAGCTTAGTATATCTTTGACTGACATTTTCCTATGTGATCTTACTAACTCAGAAATCTCTTTCGCTACGGTGTATTCTATTGTTCTTTTTTTATTTGGCACTAATATTATACCAAGAAGGTCGGACCCAGATTCTATAGCTACAGAAGCTGCTTCTTTCGTCCTAATGCCACATATCTTCACCAATTTTGTCATGACGATTAAGAATAGTAAAATAGCTGACTACAAAGAATTATAAGAAAAAAAATTAATTATGTCTCTTTATATATGTAAGTGCGAATACTGATATTTCACAACGGTTTTTCGCTAGTATGATCCTTTCGAAAGAACTTTCCGAAAGTCCTGAAATTCTCATTCAATCTATTTTCGCCACTTAATGCAAAGTCTCTTAAGTTGTTTAATTTAATATTAGATGTGAGAAGTTTTGGGGATTTCGTATCTGGTGTCAGGGGATTTTTGGGAATCAGAATCGCCAATTTCTCTTCTTTCTCCAGCTCATCTTGTATTACCGAAAGAATGTGAGATTCTTCCACAAGATCATTATCCATGGTTAATTGAAGCTTGAAGCTCTCTATATATTTTTGCTGTTGAGATTTCTCAATATTTTTCAACCTCAAAATCTTCTTGAAGTTCTTAACTGATTTATCACCAATGAGCAGAAAGTAATTCTCGACCAAATTATCAACGGGTAAAGTTGGAGTGGTAAGAAGCTTCAAGACGATATCAAGTTTACTGAATTGGGTGTTCACGAACTTTATGTACAAGTTGGAAGGTGTCTGCTCATCCTTTGAAGTAGTATAGTTCGGATTTGAGTATAACTGGAATTGGACAACTTTTGATTTTAGAACCTTTATATCAGATTCAATCTGTTCTATATTTAGCAAGCTTAAGGGCTTTGCAAGGTTTAGGTTATTCAAAAATAAGTTGACTATTAGTTCGACTAGTCTATTGCAGAAGTTTTTACTAAAACTGTCACGTATAATTAAGGGAAGAATAATCTTAATATTATCTGTCAAGCTCTTAATCATATCATTCATATAAACTGATGTTTCCCTTGTAGATTCCATATTGGTCCAGTTTGTGTTCGAAAACTCTCTCCAGGAGAACTTCAAATCGTTAGAAATCTTTGTTAAAAGAGCATCGGTTGATTTACTAATCAATCGGTAATATACTTCTTGGACCTGATCAAAAACGATTTTATCCTTGTACTCCTTATCTATCACATTTTTGAATACTTCTTCTAAATCATTTATATTATTTACAACATAATCACCAGTATTAATTAACATTGTTAAATATTTGATGGGCTCAATACCAGTCAAATTAGCATCTTGTGCTGGCAAAATGGGTGATAATATTTTATCATTATATCGATACAAAGATCTCGTAAAGACCTTTGACAATTCAATCAAAGCTTCTCCATTACTTAATTTCAAAAGTCTAGCTAAAATTTTTTGAAAGGTTCTGAAAAGTTCAACGGAGGAGTTTGAAATGTTAGGAACATTATTCACTTTCAAAAGAATAATCAACTCGTCCAAGTTATTTGTTGAGGTGAACTCTTGAGGTATTTTCGGTATCGACATGAATTCTAAGAATTTGGCGTCTAAAGATCTATCTTGTTCTTTAATCCAAATTGAAATGAAAGGCTCAAAAACTCTCAGAATTATACGATCAAAATCGCTGGTGTCAAATTTGCTATTTAAATACTTTTCGAAGTCCAAGGTAGTTGTAAGGCTGTCAAGAAGTAATTTTGAATCCATTGAGCTGTTAAGTAAACCGGAGAGATCCTGTTTAGTATAGTTACAGAAAATTTTGCTCAACTCGATATCAATAGACCATTCTTGAGGAAATTCCTTTAAATACACATCCTGAACTTCCTTTAATGTGTTTTTAAAATAAACGTATCTTCGATCTAAATTTTCCAATGACCCAGCCTCGCCTTCGAAGATTGATTTAATTTCTTTCAATTGATGGTTATAAAACCAGTTCAATAATTTGTCCTTGTACTTATTGTCGATGGATTCAAGAATCAAGCAACCATATAGCAAGTCCTCATTTGCTTGACTTTTAATTGAATATTCTTCAAAATCGATAAAGATATCATCTACCAATTTGTTTTGAGTTTTGCCAATAGAAAGACTTAATTGATTAATTTCGCTAATTGACTTATAGGGCTTGAAAAAGTTTAGCAAATCTTTCACTGCCGTAAAGAAATGATATATTTTCTTGTAGTCATGGGTCGCTAAAACCACTGTTAGCTCCTCGTTTGCTTTAATTAACATCTGGAGCCTCTTTATAATAGTCATTGATTGTACTAAGTTCCTCTTGCATTGATCGAAATGCAGAATTGCACTGGTGATAGAGTTCACTTTTGATTTAGTTTCCTCGGCCCTCGTACGAGTTGTTTGATATTGTTGTAGTAAACTTTGTAGGTCTTCATTAAGATCGACATTACGTTTATATTGCTCGATGTCTTCCAGAATTTGTCCATCCAATTGTTCTTTATACGAATTAATTAACTGTAGCATTTGGGGCACCTCATCCAAGGACTCAGGCCCCTTCATGATTAGCCTAAGTTGTTCATATGACATTTAGCATGCAATAGTTTTAAGTTTCCGTATTTAATTTTGAGTTCACGTCGCATCTATAGCGAGAAACCGAAACCAAAAGATACACTCACCTGGTACTATGCAAACCATGAAAAAGGAAGACATAGATAGCAAGGGGCCACCTGACGAAAGTAAGTAGAATATGTGTCTTTAGTCGCAAACCCGTTGGTGATATCCAAGTAGTACTCTCTGGGATATTTACTTATTGGTTAGAGTGGTTAGAATCCCCTAATGTGTAGGCTTTGTAAGGGTGAGCCCGACACAGGGACTAGTATAAATCAATTCCTTATTGAAGAGGATAATGAAGAGTTAGGAGAAACTTATGAGACAGGTAGTGGAGAGTTGGGATAGATGTGAAAAGTATGTACACCAAGATTGTGAAGTAAGTATTTTTGAAGCGAGGATGGTTCCAAAATGAGAGAGTATATACAATGTAATTGAGGTAGAGAATGTGATGTAGGTATCAACTGATCTTAAATACTGTCGGTTATGCGAAATTACATGATATACGTGGTACAGTGCACTATAGTTCTCTCACAGTACAAATACGAGCTAATTTGCCTCAAAGGTTGTTTAACGTCCTGATCCAGTACATCTTAATAAACAAAGTATTCTGCTTGTGCTTAACGTTTTCCGTAGTCAAATGAAAACTAATCTATTGTACCTCATTAGGTTCCAAAGAACTGTCATGTAAAGAGTCTCAATGCCCCCCGCCGCTCTTTTTGCCATATGTCTTGCAGATTTCAGTAATCACTTTATAGATCTAGTAGTCCCTAAGCCGGGGGTATTTCCCTATTTAGTTACTACTGATGTCTGATCGATCTATTTGAGGAGCATTGTGAGCCTTTAAGCCTTTCGGCTTTTCTCACCTGCCATTCTTGGTCGTAGGATGCAGGTGACCCTCTGATGCCCCAGCCGGGCAAATAATGATATCTATGGTCGTTCGGTGGGGATCTTTTAATGTTCAGCTGAAAATTTCCTAATGCGGTAATGAAGTATAATAGTTGATGTATATAACAACCCTTTGTGTAAAAACACTAAGCTAGCAGAACACTAAAAATCAAAAGAGAGTCCATCCTATTATTATATAAGGCACGAGTGGGAAGCCAGAATTGAAACGAAGTAACGAGAAAAAAGACCGATGGCAAGGTTTAAGTTCGGTAAGAAGAAGAGAGATAACAAAGCGGACACGACCATGACAACAGGTGAATTCGAAGGACGTCCCAGGTCTACGGCAGATTTAGGCACTAAAAATTATGATGTTGACGTAGGTAGTGGTGGTCATTCTTCAGCATTGGCCTCAGGCTTAGCTTCTAGGAACATGTCTATCAAAAATAAGCGAGCCGTGGCAGCATCTACGAGGAAATCTCCTTGGAAGAGGCACAAATTATTCAATTCCCCTTTTCCCAGGTATAGGCATGCTGCTGCTTCTATCTCCAGTGAAAAGTCTGAGATATTTTTGATGGGTGGATTGAAAGAAGGGGCTGTTTTTGGTGATACTTGGAAAATTGTCCCTCAAGAGTCAGATGACGGGGAAATCAATACGTTTATTGCTAAGAACATAGAAATTATCAATCTTAATAATCCACCGGCAAGAGTTGGTCATTCCGGCGTATTGTGTGGTAATGCTTTTATTATATTTGGTGGCGATACCGTTGATACGGATTTTAATGGTTTCCCAGATAATAATTTCTACTTGTTTAACACCAATAATAACAAATATACTATTCCTAGCCATATATTAAACAAACCAAATGGAAGATATGGCCACACTATTGGTGCCCTTTCGTTAAATAGTTCATCATCTAGGCTTTATTTATTTGGTGGCCAGTTAGAGCAAGATGTCTTCAATGATCTATACTTTTTCGAATTAAATACTTTTAAGAGCCCAAAAGCAAGATGGGACTTGGTGGAGCCATTACACAACTTTAAGCCCCCACCTTTGGCTAACCATTCGATGTCGGTTTATAAGAATAAAATTTATGTCTTTGGTGGAGTCTATAATAATGAAAAAGTATCTAATGATTTATGGTGTTTTGATGCTCTAAGTAACAAATGGTCACAGATTGAAACTACTGGCGCTGTTCCATTACCCGTTAATGAGCACTCAAGTTGTATTGTTAATGAAAAACTTTATATTTATGGTGGTAATGACTTTAGTGGGATAATTTACAATTCTTTACATGTTTTAGACTTACATACCTTAGTCTGGTCTAAGTTGACTGAAGAGGGTGAGATTAATGGACCAGGCTCAAGGTGTGGTCATACAATGACTTATTTGCCTAGATATAATAAAATCATCATAATGGGAGGAGATAAGAACGATTATGTTGTTAGTGATCCCTCTGATTTTGAAGCGTATGACGATTACACTGGTGAGGATGTCGGAACAATGATTTATGAATTAGACTTAGATGTCATCGATCAGTTCACAGGTGAGTCTAAAGCTTTCACGAAGCCAACACCAGGAAGGTCGGAAGGGGTCTTGGCAGCCTCTACTACTGGCACTGGTGTCACCAATGCTGGACAAGGTGGGACTGAAAGCATTGTGGCAAAATCTCAAGGATATGATAGAAGAGCAAGAAGCTTTTCTGGTGGTCCGGAAGATTTTAAAACTCCTAACGGTTCTCCTGATAGAATACCCAAGGCTAATACCGATAAGTTTGTCGATGTTGATGTGCCATCAGGAACTATATCGGGCAACGAATCTTCTGAAGATGTTTCTTTCCAAAAAGATG